>NC_027750.1:11331992-11367594 GCF_000695525.1 Brassica oleracea var. oleracea | reverse complement strand
AAAAACGCGAGCAACTTCGTGCAGTCGCTCTGGGAAAGTCGCTCCGGGATGTGGTGTACAGCGACTTCATGTAGTCGTTTCGAGAAGTCGCTCCAGGCAGTGCTCGTCCAAAGATCACTCTAATCACCTCCTTTGAGCTCCAAATGCACCCAAATGTCTCCAGGAACTCCATGTGGTACTCCAATACCTAATAGAGACATATGTATGCAAAATGCAACCTAGACATGGCTAAATCCTAATCTATATGATGAAAATGCACATGAATAAATGGATAGGACAATGTTAATATGCAAGATATCAGCATCTTTTTTTTTGGGCAAAACAAATGTAGGCATATGTATATGTATAAGGGGGTTTTTTTGTAAAAGGGGGCGCTACAGAGAAGGTAGAGCTTAGGAGAGAGAAGATTTTTTTCTTCTTTTCTCGTATACACTTTCATGTTTGGTCCTGGTCCAAGTTTAGAAGTAGACTTTATTGTGGCTGTAGTTAATTGACTATATAACCAGTTAGCCCTGGGGACGGATCCGGATATCCGGGAAATTTAGGGTATCCGGATCTGGATCCGGATCCGTCGGATCCGTGGATTTAATATCCGGATCCAGATTCGTGGTTTCCGGATATCCGGGTTTCGGATATCCGTCTCGATATTCTATTATCCGCGGATATCCGGATCCGGATCCGGATCCGTCAAAATAATTAAAAATAATTTTTTTAACAAAAAAAACTAATTTTTTTAATATAATACATAAATTAAATATTTATAAATATATTTATATATGTTTATAATATTGTAAAAACTAAAATATAATATTATAAGATTAATTCATGTATAAATATTAATATATCAAATATAAATATTAATAAAATTTAAAAATTTAATGTATTTTAAAAATACGGATCCGGATCCGGATATCCGGACCTAAAAATTAAGATATCCAAATAGCAAAAAGCAAATAAAAAAGAGAGAATGCTTAACAGCAAAGTAAATCGTCAAATCAACTGTTCCGTTACTTTCCACTAAAATACACAAAACGACAAAAAAAAAAGATAATCGAAAGTGACAATACCAGCGAGAAGAAGGATCGAGAAACGAAACTTCTTCGTGTGCTGAAAATAGCGGGGAGAGAAAGCTTACTGAGGAAGAATAAGAAGAAGAAAGGTTTTTTTTTTTTCACGATGATTGAACGAACGATCAAGCTATGTAGGCCCTGTGTATTTATTTATTAATTAAAAATTAGAAATGAATATTCCGCCGTTCTCGAGGAAAACAAAATAACAAAATTTTGAAATTTGTTTGAAGAAGAGTGAATGTTTTTGACTCTCTCTCTCTCTCGGTAACGAGGAAGATGATAATATCGGGAAATTGTTACTGTGAATGATCTGACAGTGAAAATATCCTTTCGCTGGCGTCATTATTATGACGCCATTGTTATGGAGAGCTTTAACAAGGCCCATCCTAAAGCTTTACCAAGGCCCAGTCTCGAGCTGTTAAAGCTGTTTTATATACTGTTTCAAAGAGTATGTTTAAAAGTTTTTTTTTTTTTTTTTTTCTCGTATACACTTTCATGTTTGGTCCTGGTCCAAGTTTAGAAGTAGACTTTATTGTGGTTGTAGTTAATTGACTATATAACCAGTAGGGAAATAGAAATTTACATCTACAAATGTAGGCATCTTTTTTTTTGGGCAAAACAAATGTAGGCATATGTATATGTATATTACACCTAAAAAACATTTGCGATCACGTGATTATATTTTTCTATATGTATGGTAGGTATATCAAAGTATAACCGGACCGCTAGAAATGTTTCGCAGTCGTGTAGATTAGTATTTCGAAAATATCATCTTTTAAACACCCAAAGATCAAATAACATACGTGAGGGGAAACAAAAACAAAAAGGAAAGATTTTGTAAATCAAAAATATGATTCGGTAAATTGACATAATGAAAAATAAATAAAATTCCTTACCTAACAAAAAAGAAGAAGCAAAGAGATAAGGGAGGCGTAAGTAGGACCTAAATAAACCAAATCCGAAATCCGGAACTGAACCCAATCCGATAAAAATGAATCAGAACCGATCCGAACCCGACATAAATATCGAATGGATCTTGTTTCATGATATTTTGGGTTATGAATATTATTTAAACTGAACCTAAATGGATACCCGATAGAATCCGAAACATTCAACATTCGAAAAAAAAAAGAATTTGTATCAAACATGATTTTAATTCGGAATATGTATCCAAAATACACTAAGATATTATTGAACATCTAAAATAATTATCTATTGCATGAAGATTGATGTTGAAGGTGGCACTTGAAGCATGAAATTTTTAAATTTTGATTTTTGTTTTCATTGAATAATGTTTCTCATTTAATGAGATCTTGATTTTTATTTTATACTTTCATTTATTTGGTTCCTTTCTATCAATAACTATGTTTACATTTCGTTTGATTTCGAATGATCATATTTGATATTTTTTTGTTATTTTTGAATTGATTTACTTATGTTTTAGTTACATAATATGTACAAATCAAGTATTTTAAAACCGAAGAATCGATTTTACTTATATTTTGATTACAAAGTAGATACAAATCATGTACTATTAAACCAAAGTACTGATTAGGACTCAAACACGAAAGTACATTGAGTTGTACTGGTTCTTTGAAGACTTACTAACTCCGACCCAAATTCGATAGAATCCGAACTGGTTCCAAACTGAATTTTCATACAACAAAAATGGAGCTGGTTTTGATAAACCCGAAAAATGGATAAAACTTTGGATCCCGAATGCCCATGCCTAAACGTAAGAGAGAAAGAATAATAAAGCACGTGGGATCACGTGAGGCATCGCGTGCCGGCGTGACTTGCCTTTTACTACAAAACATAATTAACAAAATTTGTCCAAAAAGTGGGACCCATGTGGCCTGACTCGAACCCTTCTAGTTTGTAATGTTGACATAATAATATACGTTTCTTTCTCATACAACAAAACAAAAGGCATTTTATTAATAATAAAATTAAAACTGGTCTCTGACAGATTTGTGTCAGGAAAATCGTATTTGTCTTGTCTCGGACATGTGAACTCTCGATCCTCCTTTATCCTTTGCCTCTTCCTTCTTATTCTCTGTCCTTCCTCAAATTTTGTATATTACGATTTCGTTTTAGATTCGATTGTATAACATCACAATAATTCGTTCTGTCAATTTTAATGATATATCTACCTGTAATTTGTGAAATCAATGGATTTAAAGAAAAACATGACACAAACAAACGTCTCTAGCTGACGTAAAAAAATACGAATGAAAACGATAGAAAAGATTATTAACAAAGTTACAAAGACGACAATGAAATGCGCTCGGGTTGAAGAAGAATAGGTAGTTTTTTAAATGTTTGTTTGGTGTGAGGGGAGTTAGTGTTAATAAAGATTTTAGAGGTTAAAAAGGTGAAAAATAGAGAATTAAGGGGTAAAAGTGAAAACGAGTACTATGAGTAGTCAAATAGAGATGATCACTGCAAGAAAATTTTAGAGAGAAACCCTCACCACCCACTTGCGTTACTCACTTTTATGCTTTCCTCACTTCAAAGTTTCTGACACAGTCCCACCTGCTTCTTCTCTTTTCTCATTATTGCATCTCTCTCCAACTCCTTTGAGTCGTGAATTTTATAATTGGAAGGAACAGATTGAAAAAACTCATTCTCTTTAAAAAAAAAATAAAAGGAACTTCAGACTGAAATTTTATTCAAACAGAACTCATTTTCTAATAAAAATTTGATTGCTCTAAAAATAGAGTAACATGACAGAGTTGGATTGAAATTCAATTAATTCATTTCGAAAGGAAAAAGGAAATAAAAACATTAGCGATGTTCTAAATAAACCTTTGACAGACTGAACCAAAAGTTTGCCAAAATTTTAACCTACGACCTTGGTTTCGGTTTCAAAAATGGCAATTGCTTAAATAGTAACTGACTTATTTTGGGCTGCATGCAGTGAGTTATTCAAATAGACGCCGACTGCTAGAAGACAAAGTAGCTTTTTCTTTGTATCTTGTTCACTTCACTCGGAACTCAAAGCCTCATCGTATAGGCAATGTCATCATCATACCTTCAGGATGCGTGAAGCATTCCTATTGAATTTTCTCGATAAAATAGAAATTGCAAGTTGAACAAATTGCAATATATATGGAAATATGCTAGCTAGTGCCAATAATATATTAACGGAACAATTTATATTTTATTTTATATTATATAATGATTATTTTAGTTTTTAGTTAATACTAATAAATAATGAGAAATATAACTATATAGTTTAAAATAATATTTTGTTCTCAATTTGTTAAACGGATACCTAAATCAGTTTAGGTGGCTTTTAAAAGTTATTTTACTTTTATGTAAATTAATTGTTGTTTTACATTTAACATTGTACCACTTTTTGTCATATTAATTAATTAATGACACCCATTTTCATTCTAAAATCTAAATCAATTATATATAAATACATGTTGGACTTTATATAAATCTATTTGACTAAATTCGATAGAACACATTACTAAATCAAAATGTCAGACATATTCATCTTTATAACAATATGAAAATTAATTTTCAGTATCAATCTAGAAAATCTATTTAAATTTTGATGCGTCTGACTTATAAAAACACGACTATGGTATTTCATATATATATATATATATATATATATATTTATTTTTTTATTAATTAGTAAAATTTATTTTAAGAAAAATTGAAACTAATTAAATTTTGGGAAAGTAGTGATTATATATAATAGTTTTGTTACTATATATGTTAAAATTTATTAAGTAGTTTTTTTTATAATTTGAGACTTACCAAATTAGGGATCCTAAATATATTGATCTTGAATTGTGGTATATTAACTAAATTTTAAAGTTATCATAAATTTGTTGTGAATTCAGTTTAGGTAATTGTCTATTAAATTAGAAAAAGATAATTAATGATAAAGTTATGTTAGTGCCATATGATTAAATATGAATTTAACTTGAACTTAATGTCGTTTGGTTTGTCATCAAATGCAACTGCAAATCATATCGAAGTAACGCCCACTCATTAAATAATCTTCAAACTAATAACTTCTGTGTCATAATATATCTGATTAAGGACTAGTATTATTTTCTCACTATTCAGGCTTTTGTTTTCTCAATAAACTAATTTAAAGAAATACAGATTATTCAAGTGCTATTTCCAAGGCAGAGACAGAACAACTGCAGGTTACTATCTCTCCATCTTCATCTCGCAGTGTGGTTCTTTATGTGTTTTCTGACTTCCTTTATTATACTAATATTATTAATTAAGACATAAACTATAATTTAATAATCATAGATTAATGAAGATATGTGAACCCCATTAATAAAGTTTTATAGTTGTTGTTCTTATAGTCTTTTACCGTATAGTTTTCTCCCCCCATCTGTCTTGTCTCACTGTCTTTTTTCTCTCAAGTTTCAAGTGCCCTAAATAAAAACCTCTTTCCCCTTCTCTCTCTCTCTCTGCAGAAGAAGGTCAGATACAGAAACTGACTGCAAAGAACAAAGCTGCAAGGTGCAGCTAAGTCATTCCTTAGTAAAAAGCTTTGTTCTCTTTCTTCTTTTGCTCTTCACATCCCCCCAACAAAGACTTTTCTGCTATTTAAAACCAGACCCTGGAAAAAGTAGCCAACACTCTCTCTTTCCCATGGATTTGCAACTGAAACAATGGAGAAGCCAGCAGGTGCAGACAGAGTCAGAACCACAACCTTCTGCAGCTAAGATACCTAGACATGCCTTTGATCCGATTCAGTCCCAAACTGCAACTTCTACTGTTCTTCCACTCTTTGCCTCTGAACCTGCCTCTTCTAAACTCTCCTCCTTATGTCCTGATTCTTCTTCCAGGTTCTCCAGTGAGTCTTTTCTTTCCACATTTTTCTGAAAATTAAGAGAGACTTTTCGCTCAGTAGAGTCAAACTAATGACATCCATTTTGTTGTTGTTTTGTAGAGATGGGGAGCTTCTTTAGCTGGGCACAGTGGCAAGAGCTTGAACTACAGGCACTGATCTACAGGTACATGCTGGCTGGAGCTGCTGTTCCACAAGAGCTCCTTCTACCAATCAAGAAAAGTCTTCTCCATCTATCTCCTTCCTACTTTCTTCAACACCTACCTCATTACCAGCCTGCTTGTTAGTCTCTCTCTCTTTCTCCTTTCTTGGTTTCATTCATCATGAGAATATGCTTCTTTTATTCTTTATTTAAATCACTTCCTCCTTGATTGAAGAGAAAATTTAATATTTTTTATATATGTGATGCGGGTTCTGTGATGTTGTTGCTGGAGTTACCAAGATTTAGTATTATTTTATTTTGAAAATCTTGAAGAAGCATGTGATGGGTTCTTGATTTTGTTTAAACAACTTTAAGTATATAATTTCATATAATCTCTATTCGTGATCTCATCTGTGATATGGGAAAACAGGGTATTTGGGGAGGGGGGCGATGGATCCTGAGCCAGGGAGATGCAGGAGAACGGATGGTAAGAAGTGGAGATGTTCAAGGGACGTCTTCGCTGGCCACAAGTACTGCGAGCGCCACATGCACCGTTCAAGAAAGCCTGTGGAAACTCCCACCGTCAATGCTACCACCACCACTTCCATGGCTGCCCCACCCACAGCGGCACCGTCATCAACACCATCTGCCTTTGCTTTTGGTGGTGGTCAGGAAGTGGGTCAAAGAGGATCATCTAGCTTCTTCTTCTCTAGTCAAAGGTAAGTAAAAGACACTGTTTTGTTCTTGATCTTTGTTGGTCAAAAGCATTAAGACAATAAGCTTTTGGTTAAGACTTGAGACAGTTGAATTTCACCATTTAAAGATTGGTTCTGATATTTAACAACTAATGACACACAACTTGGGTTTGTATGTTCATCATACACTGAATGTGAAGTGATGTTGTGGAGAAAGGGGTAATGTTGGAAACTGAGAGACACATCCTTATGATTTGGCTTCTTTATTTGCTAGCTTTTTATTATTGACAGATAATGATAACACTGGATTTGATAGAATCTATTATTTGAAGCTAGCTGTGAGACTTTTCAAACAGAAAGAGAGAGAGAGAGAGACTTTAGATACAGAACAAAGGAATGGTAGGACCTTAGTGAAAGCTGACCCATCAATGTCTCATATCTTGCAGAACAAAAAGTTAAAGCTTTTAGATTCTTCTGCACCCAGTTTCCCTATCCACACACATTACATGATACCAAACTGATTACTAACAATAACAGTAATAAACTGTACTATTCTTAACAACCTACATTTAAAACAATGGAAACGCTTCCAACTATGCTGTTGTTAAGCCTAATTGTGGAATCTCTGTTGACAATATTTTGCTTTGTGATTTGATAACAGTTGTTCAGAGATGAAACAAGAAAGCAACAATAATAAGAGACCATACGAGTCCCATAATGGATTTGGGAGCAATGGATCAGACGGAGGCCACATCTTGAGGCACTTCTTTGATGATTGGCCTCGTTCTGAAGCCGGCAATACTTCAAGCCCCATGAGCTCAGCCACTTGTCTCTCCATTTCTATGCCTGTAAACTCTTCCTCAGACGTCTCTCTGAAGCTGTCAACTGGTAATGAAGAGGAAGCTAGGAGCAACAACATTGGGAGGGACCAGCAAAACATGAGCTGGTGGAGCGGTGGAGGTACCAACCACAACCACCATCACATGGGGGGACCATTGGCTGAAGCCCTGAGATCTTCTTCATCATCTTCCCCAACCAGTGTTCTCCATCAGCTCGGTGTTTCAACGCAAGCCTTTCATTGAACAGTCTCAAACCAACGCAACTGTTTTGCTTTGTGTTTTTCTTAAAATTTTCGCGGTATAAAGAGAGGAGGCTTTGTTATCATCTTCCATTCTCTTAAGCTTTCACATGTATCTGTAACAGTTCTCTGCAGATTTGCCTCTCAAAGATTAATGTTTTTGGAACCAAGCAAGTGTTCATATCATATCACTTGGTAGAAAAATTAATGGTAGTAGTTTTGAGAAAAAAAATCATATTTAAAGTATAATTTGGTAACATAAGCTGTTATTATTGTTATTAACCAAATACTAGCAGAATACTATAAGGGTAATAAAAAGAAAATTAAATGATTTCAACAACTTCAAACATACAAAGATTTTCAACTATGTTGTACAAAGGTTTCTTCACCTTCTTTGGAAGTTGAGGAACTTAATACCATAGGCAAAGACAAAGGCAAAGAGCAGTATCCATGCAATGTGGACAGCAGCTACAACTGGTAAGAAGTCATGTTCGAATCCGAACCCATTCTTGAGCAACGTTTTGAGGCTCATGTCTCCAACACCAGTGATCTGCACTATAGAATCCTTGTCTCCTACTTGAGATGTAATGATTCCATACAGTGTCCACGCCACTGGTGTTGCCCAGTAGTACCATCTCCACCATATCGGTATTTGCTGCGTTTGTCACCAGAACTTAAAAGGTTAGTTACACTCTTTTTTCATATGATTATTGATTGATATAACTTTCTTAATAATGTTACCGGTCTAGGGATGAGGAAACCGGAGAAAAGATTCCAAAGAACGACGAAGAAGGACATGCAGATTCCAGCGATTTGAGGGTTTGGTGTCAAGGCCATAAGCATCATACCATATAGAGTGAAGTAGATGAAGCTTGTTAACATGTAGTAGTAGAACCAGAAGAACTTGGTCACTGTCCAGTCGTATCCTATCATTGAGTAAAGTATTAGCGTGTAAACTCCTGTCTGAATCGTGTTGTACATGATCTCCACAGCCACCTTGGAAATTGCATAAGGGATGGCTGAGTACATTCCAGCAGCTTTTTCGCGGTAGAAAACAGTTCTCTCAATGGCTATTACAGGTTGAACTGCTGCAGCGTTGGTGGCACCGAGGAACAGTACAGCAGCATACATGGCTCCAAAGAAGTTATTAAGGTCTTGCTCTTTCTCTCTGTTTTATGGGATGAATCAGTCACGGTTTTTTGATAAAATGATAGTTACATAAGAAAGGAGCCTTACATTTTCGTTCCTGTTTGCCAGAAGATCAAACCAAATAAGACTCCAAAGGCTATAGTCATGAGAAACCTGATGGAATTGTACTGAGGGAATCTCCAGTTTGACCAATACTGTTTCCACAAGCAAGCTTTGGTTTGTGTCCAAAACGGTTGTGAGTACTTAGTTGGGAAGTAGAGATCATTTGATCCAGGTGGTGGCGTACTGAGCTCTTTGATGAGTTCCTGGTTTCTCCTGCGAGTTTTCAGACAGTTTAACACTCTGGTCTAGTACTAATAGTAGTAACTGTCTTTCTTGAACATACGGATAAAGAGAGGAGTTGGTGAATATTTGAGCAAAGTCCAAGCTCATTTGTGACTCCATTGAAGGAGTAGTGACATCAAGCATCCATGTAGCAGGATTGTATCCGTCATTGATCTTTGGAACCCCTTCAACAGCCTGAAAGTAGTATTAGATATGTGTCACAAATACATAAGGCCAATAGATGGTTAATAAAAATGATGAGACTACCTCAAAGTATTCAATGAGTTTTTGTGAGTGATGCCCTAGACTTCCAGCATATATAACTTGCCCTCCACGTTTCATCAACAGAAGCTGCATTAACCCAAAGATGATTCAAAAACTGTATACTGATTTTGAGACTCAAAAGTATAGAGTGATCTGGAAGCAAAACCTCATCAAAGGATTCGAAAATGTCGATGCTAGGCTGGTGAATGGTACAAACAACAGTTCTTCCTGTATCAACAGTGTTTCTAACTGTACGCATAACAATGGCAGCAGCTCTTGCATCAAGACCAGATGTAGGCTCGTCCATGAAGATAATAGAAGGGTTAGCTACCAATTCAACTGCAATAGTGAGCCTCTTTCTCTGCTCTGTTGAAAGACCATCAACTCCAGGAAGTCCAACTATAGAGTTTCTAAGAGGTTTTAGCTCCACTAACTCCATCACTTCCTCAACAAACATCTATCATTCACATAAATAGGAAAAATATATTACCAGTCTTACTAAATTGCCTATAGTCTCCAAAATCTCAGAACCTGTCCTGTACATACCTCTCGTGTTTTGGCATCTATATCTACTGAAAGACGAAGCCAGGCTGAATAGATGAGGGATTCATAAACTGTAACATGTGGAGAATGGATGTCATTTTGTTCACAGTAACCGGAGACTCTGGAAAATGTTGATTGGTTCTTTGGATAACCGGATATGCTAATACTCCCTTCGACGTTGCCTCCTGTTTTCCTGCCGGCCAAGACATCCATTAAGGTTGTCTTACCTGCACCACTGACACCAACCAATGCAGTCAATATGCCTGGCCTGAAAGCTCCACCAACGTCTCTTAGTAACTGGAGGCGATCCCCTTCAACTCCTTGAGCTTTCATTTCCTGAATGTTTTAAAGGAAACAATGAATGTAATTTAAAACGATAGAGATGTAACTGAGGTGTAACTTACTTTGATAAAAAAAAAAAAGACGTGTAATTTACTTACTGCAGGCATGTCCACGTAGTAGTTCACATTGTTGAATGCAAGAGAAAGTGGTTGGAAAGGTAAAACCATTCCGCTCGTCGGTCCATTACTTGAACGGCTACTTAGTTCCACAAGAGAACCTGCACAGATTCTCAGTAGAATCAGAAACCTAGGCACATTGTCTAAAGTGAAAAGACAGAACACTCAAACATAAAAGAGGTAAAAGAGTTCACCTTCTGTTCCTTTCTGTTTGTCTTTATCTTCTTCCGCAACTGTAGCTTTGGAGTCACCAAGAGCTGAAAGAAAACATAAATGTTTTTCAAGATCTTTTCAACTAGAAAATGATCCTTGTCCAAAGATATAAGAGAACTTACGGTTCAAATACATCAAGGCTATTATGTAAAAGAGATTGAACAACAAAGAAAACCCGAGTAGCGCCACGATACAGATCCAGAACCAGTATGGCTCTGTAGAGAAGCCCCGGCTCTTCAGAAGGACTTCTCCAACTGTTTTCGCATTGATGCGGGTATCATTGTTGGGCTGCGACATGTAACATAACAGAGTTTGCATCACAATAGGCAAAGAGAAGTCAAGCAAATGAGGACTTGATCACTTGGTGAAGTCTTACCGCTCCCCATCTGTCATCTAGAAACTCATTCATAACAATAGCAGTCTGTCCATACATCATAGGGGATATGTAATAGGCCCATGTCATCCATGGAGGGATATCATCTGATAAAAAAGATAATATAAGATATGTCTTCACTTAACAATCTCTCACAGAGAGAAACCAAAGATGCTATCAAGAGAATGGTGTTTGATTCTGTAGTTATATGCTCTGTAATAAGACATGTGACCATACGGTTACTGTTGACAACAAACGCCAATTAACCTCAAAAAAGTAAAGAAACTCAAGGGAGCAAACCAGGATATCCGTTTTAGGATTTGTATATTAACAATATGATACAACTCTATATACCCATATTTATACTTGCCCAATCTTCATTTTCTCTTTAGAAAAACGAATTTGGCCTTTTACGGGTGCACAGAGATTTAAGTCACTTCCAGAATTAATACTTACCTTTAGCAATAATGAAGCCTCCAAGAGTAAATATAATTAGCATTGTGAAGGTCCCAACCGAGTTGGAGATAACTTCTGTTCTTCCAACGGCTCCAAGGAATCTAAACAAAGAAAGTGCCATCTGATTCACACAGAAGTATGCCAACAACTGTCGAAAAAACCTAATGGCACAAGTTTGGTTAGTTCTAAAGAAAGTTCCTTGGTGATATTCATGAGCACTAGAAGCAAGTAGATGTACCTGGAAACAGCAGGAGCAAAACCTATAGTGTAATATGTAAAAGCTATCCATATTCCTGACTCAATAAGAGATAATGGGATCTTTAGAAGCCACGCTGGTAAGGCGAAAGCCCATGGAGGATAGAACAAGAAGTCCCTCTGCTTGTAGAAAACTGGGAGCCTCATCACTGTGAAACTTAGTTCAACCATTCCGTTAAACAGTACATTGATCAAGCTGAAAAATAGAGCACCATAAAACTTCTGACCATCTGCCACCGTGCCTACATGCATTTCTGTCCTAAGATAGGCCGTCATGGCAATCAAAGACATGATGGTTATCTGGACCGTCTTGAAGACATACACAAAGGAGTTGCGTTTCATAAGAAGCCATTCTCTATCAAAGCATGCCTTGAAAAGGTCCCAGTTTGATATACCATACTTCTGTGTCACTAACGCAGCAGGATGTGTTTTAGCTTTTTCATAAGGAACCCTCATGTCTGATGCTAGTTGCTGCCCGGTGTGGAAAGAGTTAAAGGCGCTTGAGAAGTCACGCACTGAGACATAGCTGTAAGGTTGTTCTCTCCTGTTCCAATACTGTTCTTGGTCTTTCTTAGACGTGACTTCTTGCAGAAAGTCTGCAACACCTTTCCTTTCAGGACATTGGAACCCCATGTACTCAAAGAACTCAAGAACCTTGTCCCTTGGGCCCTGGTAGACAATGTGTCCCTCTGAAAGCAGGATAATGTCATCGAAAAGATCGAATGTCTCCGGTGCAGGTTGGAGAAGAGAGATGATCATTGTAACATCAGATATATGAACTAACTGCCTCATGAACTTGCAAATCTGGAATGTTGTGGAACTGTCTAACCCTGTTGATATTTCATCCATGAAAAGAGCTGTTGCTGGTCCTACTAACATCTCTCCTGCTCAATTTTAGACAAGAGTCATCCATGTTATGGACACTGTAATTATTCATGGGGATAATAAAAGTAATATACTAAAGTTTTAACCTGTTGTTAGACGCTTCCTCTGTCCACCAGAAACACCTCGTCTCATCTCATCTCCAACAGGTATGTCAGCACAAATGTCAAGACCAAGTATCTGTAAAGTTAGCATTTACCAAAGATGAGCCTAAAAACACCATTTCTTCACTTGTTAGCACTAAGAAGATTAAAATTTGAGTTTATCATGGGTTTCTAATTAACCAATTGGGGATAAGTGGATTAACTCTTACCCTTTATATATTAATTAATTATTTCTCTAACTACTGATGTGTACTTCTTGTATTCATTAACGGAAGATGCAAGAAAAGCTCTACCTTAAGTACATAGTCGGTAACCAAACTAGTTTCTTGCCCTGATATGGCAATAGATTTCATGAATGCATCAATTTCAGGGTCTGGCTTTATACCCGCTTCTCTCTCCTTCTTTGAGAGCTCAGTAAGCAGCTGGTACCGAGTCCCAACACCTAGACAGCGTCCAGAAAAATCTAACGTCTCTCTCACAGTCATTTCTCCAAAGTGGAGGTCATGTTGACTGATGTATGCACATGTCTTTTGAGGAACAAACTCGCTAAACTCATGACCACAGTAAGTTATCCTCCCATACATCTGTTTGCCAATAAATACAGATGTTTTTTTTAATACAGAAATGTTAACTCAACCACCAAACATCTAAATCAATATCTATGATAGAGAACAAACCTGGAGAGTGTCATCGAGCTTTCCAGCCAAAGCTTGTAGAAATGTTGTTTTCCCTGAACTTGGTGGACCAAGTAATAAGGTCATCCTGCAAGCAAGAGTGTTCAACAACAATGTAACTCACTATATCTCCTTCCTATATACCAGAGATCACTGTCTCATTATGAAATTATTTTTACCTTGATGGTTTGACAATGCCACTGATATTTTTAAGTATCTGAATTTTGCTCTTTTTAGATGGAAGGAGGTGGAACATTCCAAGAATGCTCTACACAAGAAAATAACAGAATAAACGTCTTGAGTAAAGCTTGGTCATTGTTTATAAAAAATAAAGAAAAAGAATAAAGAAATCAATATAATTATTTCAAAATCGTAATTAATTTCATAAATATAACATTTTATACATAAGTTCTAATTGTATTAAGATAAATACAATTTGGACCGATAAGACTTCAACATCGCGAGTTGACAAAAAGACTTTCATCCCACTAAAAGGGAACATTTATATGCATAAGACGCAAGAACCTTATGAAGTTATAGGTTTTATCTTTTTCCTGAAACTCGTATCTTACAGCATCTTGGCAGCTTGGCATCTTATGTTTGGCTTATTTCTTTTAAGAATATAATTTTAGTTATTTGTTAACATTGTAAGATGTTTTGTTTTAATTTAAGTACATATATTTTAAGAAGATAATTCTAAAAATATCATTAAAAGTATAACTAAAATTAATTTATTTCATTATAAATAAAACAGCTAAAATATAATGGGTTACATCAAAAACTGAAAGCTACCTAATATGTGAAAAATATCTTATATTATAAAACAAAATTTCTTTCTTTTTTTTTTTACCAAAATTTCTTAAAACGTCTTTTAAAATTGAGCATCTATTATTTTTTCAATGACATGAAATAAAATTAATAAAATAAATAGAAAAAAGGATTGAGAACCTCGAGTGTATTCAAAGTGACGTTGAAGAGAGTAGGAAGCGCTCTGCTTGCACTACGTACATCTCCTTGCACTGATATATTCTCATACCTTACTTCAATCTTCGGTACTTCGATTCCCACCCTGTTTTCTCAAACGGACCAAAACGAAATCCATTCAAAAAATACTTATATGAAAAAGACATAAACACTTAGGTTTTGTTTTAATATTGTACTTGTGTCAGAAGGATACAGACCAAACTAAACAAAAAAAGCATCAGAAGTACAAAAACCTGTCTGTTCTTTCTCTCAATCGACGGAGAAACTTCTCGTTATCTTCTTCAACGAACTTCAAAATAATCTCCATGAGGTGTTTCTTCTCCTTAGGAGCGAGCTTCGTGAGATCAACTTCTTCAAGCCCAGCCTTCCCGTTAACCGACGTTTGTTGCGGCAACATCCCTTTTCGTAGCCTATCGTACGTCGGTAATCTCTCTAGCGCCGCCCACCTGAGCTCCACGTCATCTTCCTCTCTCCGTTCGCTTCTCCCGCAAATATTGTCCTCTGCCGGAGGAATGAATACGTCTCTGAAGCTTCTAGAAGCTCCGGGCAAACTCTGGTAACTGGTAGAGCCTAAACTCTCTCTCCCGCTCATCGTACGGACCAGATCTTCGTCTCGTCCTAACATCGCCGACGAGTCGTCCGGTTTGATGAGTTACGAGGAAGGAGGTGGAATATGCTTGGACGAGATTCAAAATTTGAAATATCAAGTCTATTTGTTTCCAGCCGGCATTAAAGCTTGGCGAGAGAGAGACAATAGGCGGGCGAAGTTTTTGGTCTTTCTACATTTTTACATTTCTTTGAAGAATGTATTATATAGATTTACAAATAAATAAAATATATTATCTTTGTCTAACATTTAAAAAAAGATATATGATGTCAATTAAATCTACCAGTTTTAGTCAAAAATATAGATTTCATTATTTCTCTTTCAACTATTTTGTAGATAAATCAAATATATTTATATTATAAATGTATAAAAGATTTAAGTAATCTGAAGATAATTATTAACATAAATAAAATATTTAAACAATTTTATAAAAAGAAATGAGTAACCAAGTTTCCATTATTTAAAATTTATAAACTAATAATATATGTACGTACCTTTCAAGGTTCAATATATTGTTGATGGGTAACATTTCGTAGATGTAACTATGTTTCTTCACTGAAATTGAAATATATAATGACCAACATATATTTTATGTATTTACGTTGGAAGATGCATCTTATAAGAGAAAATTATAAATTTACTTCAGATTTAATATTAATTTTAAAATTTTATTTTTAAAAATAATGTCTAACATCAAAATAATAATTTTGGCGTTGAAATAATACTAAATTTGATTTATGGTTGAATTCGTTCTTGAAAACTAATTACACCACACTACGGAGACAAAATTCAGAACTATTTGAAAAAAGCACTATAAACTTATAAAGTTTATTTTCCAGTTATGGATACTCATAGAAAATCTCATTGGAGAAAATAATCGAATGATCATAAATCACGAATGTCATCATCCATCTTTCATTTATCTCCTATGTATATATTAAAAATCATTTTTAAGTTGATTTTTTTACTAGTCAACACTTCAGTCTTCAGCTGTTTTCAAATTCCAAACTAAACAACCTTTAGCTTATTACGAGAATTACAAAAAAATGCCATTGCATTATATACACGACCAAACTTTGGAGTATATACTCTATGGATTATTACAATAAATGAATTATCGCAGTTGATGCAATTTACACTTTCACAGAATTCAGACATTTTTCTTTTGTATAATTAGGAATATCTCATTTGTCCTCTATTCTTCTTCTGTTTGTTGACATCAAAAACTTTTGTCTGTATTGATATTAGTTGTCTATCTAAATATTTTTTACCTGCACAAAGCCAATAAGACAATCACTTTCATATATAGATAATGGTATCCAAGATATTGATTTTTGTAATGTTAAGAGCAACATTATTGGTTAGCATCTAAAAACAAGTATCTAAACAAATTAATATTATTATCTTAATACAATTTATCTTTATAATTCAATTTGATTTTCCAAGAAGATTAAAATGATCAATAAGTGGACACATGACATTAAAAGTTTTAATGAGTTTCCTATAAACTCCAAATTTAAAACTTCACTACACTCTCTTTCCTATTTTTCTAATTTGTTTCTTTATTTTAAAAGTGAAAAATTTCCTAATATATTTATACCGGAGGTGTTCTTATATGTTAGAAACAGAAATACATATCAAATTTAGAGCATCATTAATGGTAGTTGTTTACATAAGTTTTTTTGACAAAAATATAATTAAAAATAAAAAATCAAGAAAGAGAAAGTCATAAAATGTCTAATCGTTTCTTTAGCAAGAACTTTTCCACACGATTTAGAGATAGTATTTCTCCGTGTGTCATTTTGTTATTAACGCAGCTATTTAAGCATAGTTAAAATTTAACTATATGACAAAAATATAATTAAAAATAAAAAAAACAAGAAAGAAGAAGTGATAAAATATCTAATTGTTCCTTTAGCAAGAACCTCTCCAGACAATTTAGAGATAGTATCTCTCCATGTGTCATTCTGTTATTGACACAGCTATTTATGCATAATTAAAATTTATTTATAAAACAGATTTCAGTTATAATAATAATATAATAAAGTTAAGAAACTGTGGAAGGATATTTAACCACTAATCATGCTAAGCACCAGATACACATCAACGCAGCCTAAGCAAACAAACTGTTTCATCTTACTGGAAAGATTATAATTGTGTTTGACATGTAATCGATCCATACTATCTCCATAAATTACTCACAACCCGTGTACGGTGTTCTTAAGAACACAACACATATGACCAGAATTCACCGGGCATCACAATATTCATGGGCATCGGACAAAGCATTAGTAACAAAGATACATCAACATAATCTAAGGAAAAGCTTTTCATCGCAATCAATACATACACCCATAAAGCAGCTTCAGCGCAACACAGTGGACAAATACAATTATAAGGTTAATTTTTTTTTTTTTGTAAACTAAAAAAATAAAAAACTTAAAAACAACAAAACCATAATATTTTGCCTTTAACATATCTTGTATCACATACTCACATTGAGACCATTATTATTTCGAAATGTCTTAACAGGAAGCTCTACTTTTTTGTACGAGGGGTTGGTTTATCCAATACTGTTTCAACTAGGATCATGATGAATTTATATGGAAATTATTTAAAAAATATCGTATGAAAAAAAAAAATTATATTCTTGATTGAATTCATATTTTTGGCCCTTAAACAATTTAGTTTTTTATTAATTATATAATTTGTTTACTCATGAACTGATCCTATTTTTAAAAATATTTTAGGTCAAAAAATCACTTATCGCATAAGAACCTAACGTTTAGGCCGAAGAATCTCAGACCTACTATTTGGTTACAATGAAACTATGTCAGCTCGGTTTTATATCATGATTAGCAACTTAAAGTTAATTATGGTTATGAGAAGTTTACATTCACGTGTCAATCCTATCTTATCTTCAATATTTTTTCTCATTTTTGTGTCGTTTTTTCATTTTAGTTATTGCTCGATATAAATATTGATTTTGAGTTTATTCTCATTTCATTATTTTTTTTTGGCATGAGATGTAAATTTTTTAAGATTTAAAATTATTAAAGAAATACATACTTAGGTTAAGATCTGTGACTTGTGCAGAATAAATATTTTATATTTATTACTTATTTTATGTTTTTCTGCATATTATGAAATAATAAAATAATAATTATATATTAAATAACTAAGAAATCAGTTACTATTATGTAATAAATTGACGTGCACATATAAATCAAACGACTGCTCTTGTTTATTCACAATCATTTTAGGGTAAATAAATTAAAACAATCAATCTTATCTATCGTATATGATATTAACATAGATATATATTATAATTTTAATATGGATATTTCTTAAATGAGGTTTCTACTCATATGTTTTTATGATTATTTGCATATTTGTGTAACAAAATTTTACACCAACGATTTTTTTTTTTAATTTGGAATGTTTAGTGGTTTCAATAATTTATAATCATTTTAAAAAAACAATGAAGATTTCAAAATTAAAATATTAATTTTTCAATATATGTTCAACGCAGATATCAAAATATAAATATTTATTTTCATATGATGTATAGTTTAATTTAAACGATATGAAATATATATATATATATATATATATATATATGATTTTATAATCATTGTATCTTATTATAGAATTTTTTTTTAACTTTTATCATAAAAGTTAATGTGAGACTTTTAACAGTTTTAGTAATTTATACTCGTTTTGAAAAATTCAAAATACAACATATACAAAAAAAATCTAAATTTTTATTATATGATTAATATAATTGTGTAATTTATTTTAATAATAAATAATTAAACAAAAATGATAGAAAGTATACAGATTGTTAGCAAATATTTATTATTTAAAATCATTAATTATCATATATATTTTAATCACATTAGGTAATTCCGTAGGTTTTATTTAAGAAAATAATATATAATAATTTCAATTTGATAAATGAATGATCCATAATGGACATAATATATAATATAACATTATCTAGCAAATTAATTTTGTTTCTCAATGTGCCACGTAAACAAAATTAGCATTCTAATTACGTGACAAATCAACAATGTACTTTTTTAATTACATCGATATTATTTCGATGTGCGCTTACAGTTATCTTACCTTTGGTTATATGTTTTGCGTTGAACGCTTAGATGTTTTTAACTAAAAAGGAGGTAAACGTACCACCAAAACGGCGAGAGTGTTCCAAAAGTGATATTCATCCACGTTAATGTAGATTTGATTGCTATTCAAGTAAATGAGTTAATAATGTCAATATATATCTCAAGATATGAATTTATGACATAATATTTTCTGAATTGGTTATACTTATCTAGATTACTTTGTCCAGATATATAGATTTCTTATATTCATATTTTCGGCATGATACGATTTAAATATTTATAGCGTTATTTGTGTATTTTAACATTCGGGTCTACTACAAAACAAAAACGTAACCCATTACGAGGGATCAGCGTCACCAGTCTTATGTTGCCCGGTTTGGTCCGGTGTGGTTAGCTCCTCAGATCCGAAGTGAAGCCCTGTAGTGAGGGAGTTATGACCAAAGTGTCTTTCGGACAGAGTTGTCTTCTTTCTTTAATGCTCTGTTTCATTTCTGTTTGTCTCCCTTTGGAGTTTGTAAGGTCCCTACTGGTGCCTTGGTTGTTCTTTCTTTTTCCCAAGTCGTTTAGCTTGTAAACGTTAGTTTGAATCATCAATAACAAAAAAACAAAACAAAAACGTAACCCATTTTTTGTAGCTCATACAAAGAGGTGGGCGTTCGGGTACCCATTCGGATTCGGTTCGGGTCTATTCGGGTTTCGAGTTTTCGGGATCAAAGATTTTAGTCCCATTCAGGTATTTTTAAAATTTCGGTTCGGGTTCGGTTTGGGTTCGGATAACCCACTTAAATAATTTTAAAAAATTTAAAATTCATTATATACTTTAAATTTCTTAAAATCTATTAATAAAATAAAATATCACATATAAATTTGAATAACATATGTTAAAATACCTAAACTTAACATATAAATTGGTGTGGTTTCAATATTTTGATAGAGAATCAATAGATATTTCAAGTATTTTTGGTGTTTTGAATACATTTTAGCTATTTTAGATATTTATTTTTGACTATTTGTATATATTTTCAAATATTTTAGACAACTTAAAAGTATCTTATATATTTTGGATATTTTTATTATACATTAAATCTAAAAATAATTAATATATTTAGGTATATAAATATATTTCAGATATATCCGGGTACCCAAAATACTTCGGTTCGGGTCGGGTTCGGATTCAATTATTTAGATACCAAAATTTTGAACCCGTTCGGATATTTAATCAATTTCGGTTCGGGTTCGGTACTACTTTTTCGGATCGGGTTCGGTTCTGTTCTTCGGATTCAGATTTTTTGCCCAGTCCTACTCATATATATATATATATATATATACAAATATGGATCTAATTTTTAAAATATAATTATTTCGTTAATAATTACCAAGTTCAATACTAATTTCAACTATATTAATATAAATGTGTAATACTTACCCTAATTAGTTATATAACTTAACAGTGAGAAAAAATATTTTTGTAATATCTAAGAAATTGTTTAAAAAAATATATATATATATATATATGTATATATGTAATAATTTAGAAATATTGTGTTGATATATAATTGTATTTAAAGTAAATAATGCTACACGATTATGGTAGCTTAAGAATTCCATTTAGTCTTAATTAAAATTTAAATGCAGTGGCGTTACTGTAAATACTCTCAAAATCCAAAGAAATCTCAGAAAAAAAAAAGTCTTGTGTTTAATAGTATAGATTGACAAAATAAGTTATAATAAAATTGATGACAAAAAAAAAGTTATAATAAGATTTGTTTCTTTATAACTTTGAATTAATTAGTCAGTTTAGGTTGGATATAATTGCCTAATAATGATATAAAAAAATATTAAATTGTATATAAATCGAAAAATAGAAAAAAAAACTAATACAATCATGAGAATATTTAACATGTTTTACAATATAAAAATTGAATTTAGAAACAATTGCATCTGTTGATCTAGATTAGTTATAATGTATATTATAAATTTTATACAAGGATAAAATAATTATTCTAGCTTACTTTCTAGTTTTATGAAGGTTAAAATATGTATTGTAAATTTTTCTATGATCTTTCTAAAATGTATAAAACAGAACCTGAAGTATTTGTACATCTTCGTCAAAGTTGGATGCTTATGTTAAGAATCATGCAAACTTACTAAAACTAAATTTAAGAAAAGCATTTTACAACCCTTAATTAAATACTATAAATTAATAATAATAAAATATATAAACCTATTAATTTACAAAAAAATAATAATTTAAATTCATTATTTTAATAAAAAATTTATCTTGAATAAGAAAATAATTATTTTCACAGTTTTCTATTGATTAAATTTTATAAATTTAAATTTAAATTATTCTTATTATATTATTTAGTGTAAATGAAATATGTATCGTAAAATATATATGTATTTTAATATTAACATATTCTGAAGTATTAAAAATTAGAATAGACTCACCTAACGAATGAAAATTATATATTTGTTTATATTTTCATAAATTTTATTATATATTAATTATGAATTTTAAATAATATACATACCTTTAAAAACATTATTATGTTATCTTATTAAATTATATTTCAAGTTTTTATAATTAAAAACAAATAATTATTAATTTATCGTTTCACTAATTTTTTGATATAGCAAACCGAACCTGAATCATCCAAATATTAAGGGGGGGTTATTGGAAGATGAATTTGTATAGAGTTTGTGAATTTTGAGAGTTGATAGATTTAAAAAAGTTACGTGGATTGTGAAAATTTATATATATTTACTTATGAAATTTGATCATAACTTTTTTAGATTGATATAGATTTTTATGAATTTGTATTACCTTTTTTCGATCATTTTTTGTAAAATAAATATAGAATATATTTATTTTCTAAATCATATAGCATGATTATTTATTTTTGCTTTCAAATTAAAAATAAAATAATATTGATACATACAAAATTGAACAATTTTCTTAAATAGTCATTTTAAAAGATTTTGTCACAAAAGAGCATTAAAAAAGAAAATGACCAAAAGAAGTTTCATTAAAAATGTAAAAGACTATTTTACCTCTTACGGTATAAATGTATAAGTAATAAAAAAAAAGTTGTTTTTATATATTTTTTTTTCAAATTTGAACATTTTTATAATTTTTCTATTTAAATTTTTCTTTTTTTTTGAAATTTTTCTTTTTTCTTTTTGAAATTCGAAATTGTTTTTTGAAACTATTTTTAAAAAGTATTTTAAAATTATTAAGATTTGTAAATGTAATTATTATTATTTATATTAAAAAATATAACATTTTTAAAAATAATTATATATTAAAAAATGTAAAAGTATATAAATGTAATGAATTATAGTTTTGAACATATAATTTAGATTTAACGTTCAATAGATATTTGGTAAGAATAATTATTTTGTTTTCTAGTATTTTTATCACAAGGATTTTGAAAATCACATGGATACATATGATATTTTAAAAGTTGAATCTTATGAGTAAAAATGAATAGAATTCATCTCCCAATAACACTATATTTAGTTAGAATTAGAGAATCAATAATAACTAAACTTTTAGAATAACAAAAGATTTGAATGAATTTTGAAAATTCTTAAACCAATAATAATGGATTCTACTAAGATTTTTGAAATCCAAGAACCAATAACAATGGATTCTTAAAATTCATCTCTCAATAACCCGTAAGTAACGGCATAAACCGGTTCTTAGAGTTTCGGCTTCCATAGCCAAACCCTATATATATTTGGGTTTTCAAAAGTTAAACCAGGTTGTCGGTTTAATGAATTGAAACTCGGGTCTCTTCCACAGCCGCGGATGAACAAGCAGGCTCATCATGTTAAGGATGCTGATGTGTCAGTTAATAATTTCCAATTATTAATGAAGAAGTTTCCCTGACTGGGTGTACTGATGGTATATGTATTTTGTATAAGCCGCCCTCTTTCAATCATAAGGATTTATACTTGTATATGAATTCAGTAGTTTGTTTTGCCTGAGCTGATAACTAAACTGAAACTATGGTGTGTGAGATATGATTATCTTTGACAGGAGGTGATGGCCCTATCATAGGTGATCTGTGGGGGCTTTGAAGAGTCTAATAGACCAAGTTCATCTTATCACTTTCAGCTAGTAGCTGCCAAGAATCAGATGCAGTAAATATGTACAACTTCTTCTTAGTAAAGGACAAAACGATATACGAACATGTAAGATTTCTATTATCTCTACTTAATTCTCTGGATAGGAAAGCATTACACAAAGATAAATTTATTGGAGCGATACATCTTATGCTTAAGTGACAGAACCATCAAAGAATGAAATGAATGTACACACTAACAACTATTCACAAGTTACCAGCAAAAACAGAGAGCTCATTGGTGTCCAGGTCCATCAGCTCCAAAGGAGAAGGCCTGATAACCCGTGGGGCTAGTCAGCTTCCCAGAGCCACTGCTGCTACTAACGGACCGGTCTATCTCCTCCCTACAAGCCACCAGAGAGATCGGCCGTTGAGGTATAGAGATAACAGTGAACTCATTACTCTCCAGCATCTTCACCACTTGGTCCATCGTCGGTCTCGCGTGTAGCTGAGGGTGAGAGCAAAGCACTGCTATCAACACATACTTCTCCAGGACCTCAGGAGATCCCTTCTCCGGCATCCCGTCTTCCACCACGTCCAGCGTCTGCCCTTCTCTGACAAGGGCCCACGCCCAGTCGGACACCGACACAGGCTGCCCTTCCTCGTCCGTCACAATCGCCTTTCTCCCGCTCAGAAGCTCTAAAAGCACCACACCGAAGCTGTACACGTCGCTCTTCTCTGTCAACTTCCCGTAGAGCGCATACTCTGGAGCTACGTATCCCATCGTGCCCGCGACACGCGTGCTCATATGCGTCATTCCTTCGGGGTTGAACTTGGCTAGCCCGAAGTCAGCAACTTTGGCTTCGAACCTCTCGTCCAAGAGAATGTTACTAGCCTTGATGTCCCTGTGGATGATCGACGGCTGCGCGCCGTAGTGCAGATAAGCAAGTCCTCTCGCCATCCCAAGAGCTATCCTCTGCCTTAGAGGCCAGGGAAGGTGAGTCTCCGAGTCTCCGAACAGATGGTCGTGAAGACTACCGTTACTCACAAGATCACACACTATGATCCTCTGGTGACCTTCGTAAGCCGTAGTCGCCGTGCAGTAGCCTCTCAGGGCAAGAAGATTGACGTGGCGTATGCTCGCAATGACCTCAACTTCGTGAGCGAAGTTGGCGTCTCCATTAGCCGAACAGTTCTTGAACCTCTTGAAAGCAACCTCAGTGCCGTCTTGCAAGACTCCCTTGAACACGTTACCGTAGCCTCCCCTGCCTATGATGTTGTGCCTGGAGAAGTTGTTGGTGGCTTTCTTGATCTCCTCGAAAGTGAACTTAACCAGAGTAGTGCTCTCGCTCATTGAGTCTAGCCTTCCAGCTTCTAAACTATCTCTCTGCTGCCTCAGCTTCATCCTCCTCATCTTGAAGTCTCTCTTTCTCTTTAAATAGTACCATAGAATCAAAGCGGATGCTACAACAAGTATAAAAAATAACGGAACTAGTATCTTCACCACCTTCTTCTTACCAGAGCCGCTGCCACTAGAAGAAGCAAGATCAAGCAGAAACAAGCATTTCGCAGTTCCTTTATCAGTAGGACCGAACCTGTTAGCGAAAGCAGCGCCGTAGATCGAAGAAAAGCCAGTACAGTCGGAGACGTTTCCTAGTGAAGCTCCAGTGAGATAAGCTTGAAACGCAGACAAGCTCTGAGTACACGAAGCACAAGGAGTATTACTCTCAAGAGAGAGGTTACATCTCATCACAGCCGTGCTCAGCGTTGAGTTAGGGATCAGAGCTTCAAACTGAGACCTGGTGGTGATGTTCATACACCCCTGAGAGATCCACGGCGTCTGGAAACCGCATCTTGATCTGACGTCAAAGCGAGGGAGGAACCCGGCGATGGAGGACTGTAAAGCGTCCCAGCAAGAGGAGGCGGAGGAGAGAGGCGGTGAGAATGAACCTGTCTGACGCAGGTGGTGAGAGTAGACCAGACGGAGGCCTTGGAGGAGGTATTGGCAGGTGGTGGAGCCATCGGGGCTTGGACGCTTGAAAGGTTGTAAGATGGAGAAGTCGAGAGGACATGAAGAGTTCTGAGCTGCGACTAAGGAAGAGGATGCTGCGGTGAAGAAGAGGAGTATGTAGACGACGGCGGTTCGACGGAGAAACATCTGGCGGTGGCGCCGGCAAAAGAGAATAAGGGACGAGAGAGAGAAGGTTTAGTTGACTTTGCTTTTGTAAATATCCTGTTCTCTCTTGTCTCTCTCTCTAGTGTTTTCATGTGTGTTGTGTAACGATAATAATTATATTAATATTAATAATAGATTATAATATAGTAACGCCTGATTTTCTTTTGTGGGGTCAAATATCTTCGAAATTGCATGAGAACTTTCCTTTGTGTTATTCAATGGTTGTTAGTGGCGATCTGATGATGATGATAATATTTAAAAATACTTGATTGGATTCAACTACTAACTTTTTCACTTTTTCGTATTTTACTAACCTATTTGCATTTAAATAATAAAAATGTGAGACAAAAAGTCACAAAACTAAGGTTGATACGTGTCTTATCATATGGCAACAATTCATAAATATATGGTTTGATATTACTATAAATAAATATTTCTATAATGGATTCATGGCATCATTAACCCCGGTCTCTTAGCTAAGGTTCTTAACTCATGATTTGATATTTTTTTAAGTTTTTTTACACTTTTCGGCTAAAAGACGGTTTTTATATCTCTTATTTAAGAGACGGTTCTTAGCTCTTCTTAGTTAAAATCTAAGAAAAATTAAAAATCGTCTCAAACTAAGAACCCCAATTAAGAAACTGGAGTTTCAGGTCACCTCTGCATTCGGAGGTGGAAGCTTTGATTTGGACAATGGAATGTATGAAGAATTTACGGCAGTTTCAGGTTACGGTTGCAACAGATTGTTCTCAATTGGTGAAGATGGTTTCGGAACCAGAAAAATGACCAGCATTTAAAAGTTATATGAAAGATATAAAGCTTCTACGAAAAAGTTTCCTCAACTCACACATCGTTCATGTACCTCGGACGAAGAATCTACGGGCGGATAGCTTAGCACGTAGTGGTAGGAAACAACCGTCTATTGTCGTTCACATGGATGCAGAGTTACCAACCTGGTTTACAAAGTTAATATGAGTATGTGAATATCTTATTGTAAAAAAAAAAATGGGGTTAATGATAGTCTCAAATGAGAACATAGTCATGTTCGTTTGGTTGCCGCAGGTTTCGGCGTCAGCGGCGGCGGCAGCGTCAATGGGGACAGTTGTTGTTCGTTTCGCAGACGCTGACGCTGCCGCATACTATATCGCGACCGCAGATTTTATCGGCGTCAGCCGCAGGACGCGGCGTTCGGATGCGGCGTCAGTCGCAGTTTCCTGCGTCAACAAAACGAACAAGAGTTGACGCAGAATGTTGACGCTGCCGCTGCCGCCGGTACCTGCGGCAACCAAACGAACAGCCCTCAGCCCTCATTACGACATGAGAAGACTTATGTGATCCTAAATTTTTTAATAAAGTATTAATATTTAATTATATGTATTTTAATAATTGTAACCACTATATGAAAAACATGTATAATGTGTATTTCTCACAAATGTAGGAGAATTTCCGAAACAAAAACCATCTTTGCTCTTTCTATCATTTTATACTTGTTATGGTGGCCTTAGTATTAGTTCTTTATAATGGACCCAAAATCAGCAGTCTTTTAACAAACCCAATGAAATACTCCGCTTAACCCAAAAGGCTCAAGTCCAAAGCGTGTGGAAACATTGACACTCTTAACTCTCTCGTTCTTCATTCGGTAGCTTACTTGCTTTTGGTCCAAGTTAATAGCTCCTGAGCTTTTGCTATTTCGTGTTCTTGGGTCCTAACGTTGGTTTCACTAGATATTACCAGTTTCGATTTATTTACTCTCAATGTCTGCTTTCTTCTTGTTTAGATTTTTGCTTCTGCTTTCTACCTTTTGCAAAGGAGAGTACAACAACAACGTACGACTATTGATAACTTAACCACATCTTTTATGTCTTCTCTATCCTCTAAAACAACTCTAAGACAAATGTACTCCTTGTGAACCCTAAACTAAAGTCTGATTTAACTCCAGTTTGATATAGTAAACAATAACAACATATAACCACATCTTTTTCGTTTTATTAAAGTCACCAACAAAGAACGTATGAGTATGCAATTGTTTCATGTTTCATGAATGAAAACCCTTTTTAAAAAAAAATGCATTTGTTTCATGTACTGGATCTTTTATATGTGAAATTTCTTTATAAAATATGAATTGGCTACTCATCCATTCTCATAGTAGTTGAATTTTTGGAGACATACATGATCCATTATCGTGAATCAGGTAGAAGAAGAGAAAATACAGAACGCCATCCTTCATCAGTAATATGAACATTATCCCAGAAAAAGAATGACTTTGGATCTTTGCAGACACTGTATAACCTTCTACCGTATATGTCTACATCTCCACAAGAGTTTCCTCCTTTTCTTCCCTCACAACATGCCTTCAATGGTTCCGAAAATGTCGGAACTCCTGCCCAAGTTAAACATGTGTATGTTACAAACTTACATTCTTGAACTATCCATTGTTTCACGTCCTCTTTTTCTTTTCTTTTATTGAATTTTTTATCATAGGATATTGCTAGTTTAATTACTCCCATATAAAAAGTAGCTAGTAGGATCCAGGTGGGATGTAAGATTTAGATGTACATAAAAATTTATCAGTTAAATCTTAATAAGATAAATTTTTATTCGAGGCCATGCGAACCTAAGTATAATATTTCTTTAAAATTTTAGGGTAATAACGAATGTTTTATCCGACTGTGCATAAAACCGGCTATATTAGGTTCAATGATACCGAGAGATTATTCATAAACACTATCATAGAGTATACCGAGAGGTTATTCATAAACACTATCATAGAGTTATCTCTGATTATAGTCACACACAAAAAAATGAATGAAAGAACAACGTACCCGGAACTCCTCTATACTTGAATATGGTCATGAAAGCCTTGTAGAAATCAAGCATGAGGAAGCTTTTCTCATTATTCTCATCGTTTAGTTTTCTCAATCCTTCACGGATAAGACTGTTGTGGAGCTTCGTCAACGGGTTACTAGTGTTGCAGCCTTTAGAAGTGGAATATAACGGCACACAATTATGCGGTGGAGATAAAACCACAAACACCTTTCTCACTCCCAAGTCCTTAATTCGCTTTACATCCAACAAAATCTGTTTCGTAACTCTCCTTATCAATGCTGGACGGCCCTGCATGCCATTTCATTTTCTTTTCTTATGACAATATCAAGGCTACATAAACTTAAATCCCGATGTACCGGTAAAACATAATTTCGTTACGTACAATATTCTATTTTGATTTAGAAAAACCTCCAACAATGAAAAAGAAAAATCGAGGTTTTGAAGCTAATAAATAAAAGTTTGTAAATTGTAAATTATTGTTCACATTATTAATAAAAATCTTAAACGAGTATTTGTTCCAATCGAGTCTCCTTCTAATTTTCTAGCTTCTTTCAAGTTTAGTTCATCGTGTTACTCAACAAAAGTTAATACAGTAGCCGATAACTTTTATAGCCATCATAACATCATTATTAATTTGTATACCTGCGAGGTACCATTGAATATGTTGTACTTGATATAGTCATTGCCGATGAAGCTGAAAAAAGCTACGGAAGAGTTGAGATCGGCCGGTGAATAAACATTTTTCCGCAGAAGTCGTTCAAAGGAATTGATCTGCATACTCGCGGTGGGGACTGTGAATATTGTCTCAAACACGCCAGCTCCACCAAATGCGAAATTGATTCCTTTATTCACAACTTGTCTCGGTAGTGCGAACCTCCTCCATTTATATGCAATCGGTGTTCTAAGTCCAAGATACTTGGCTACATGATATAATACGAGCCAAAGTAATGAATTATTGATTTTGGATTGCATATAGTATGTTTGCACGCAAATAAATAATAACACGGTTTTATTTATGTATTTATATGACCGTTTAATAATTGAATACGGTGTAACGACTAATTAAGATGTTTCTAACGATTGCAGATACCTACTTTTAGTTGCAACCGATGTACATTATATTTTTGGTGTAACTCGTATGAACTCTTATTTCACGATTATATGAAATAAACAAAATCAAATAATTTAGTAGACTTTAGTTAGTTTTAGTCAACACATTTTCAAAAATGGTTGCTAAATTAAAATAAAATCAACAAATAAAAGAATGTAAACTATATAAACGACTATTAATTAGAAGTAAATGAGTTCGACGTGATATTTGACTAATTTAAGTGTATATATATAGTATTATATATAAATTATAAAGTTACCATTTTAAACAAGAAAATATCTATAAATATCACTCTTCACAATTAATGGAACATCAGGTTAAAAAAGAAGAAGTTATTTAGAATAAAGCCAAAATACCGTTTCATTTACAACTAAAACAAGCAATGTACATCTAAGACATATTGTAAGAGACTTCAGAGTTTTCGCAAATAGCTATAAGCTACTAAGTGTGGAAGTGGAACCAGTAACCTATTTAGAATAAAGCCAAAATTGCAGGTATGGAGTTTTTGTATTTTTCAAGATGAAAAGTCTATTGTGGTATACTAGCATAGTGATTTTTAAATCCAAAATACTTTAAATAAATTAACTTTCATTACCGAGATAGTCAGTTGAAATACGACCATCACCAAACCTGCCGGTAGGCTTTCCCGGGAAAGTGATTCCGTAAGGAAACCTCCATGAGGGCGAGATAATGACTGGTGTGTTCCCGGTGTCTGCGTACGAGTCTCCGAACACAAACAACGTTGTCGGTTTGAAACCAAACTTGCCATCTTTAGTGGGCTCGCTAGATGGAGAAATCGATCCTTTTACACTTTTGTAGCCTAGAGCCGTTAGAAATTTGATATAACGAATTAACTTTTATTTATATCAATTTATATATGTGGAGATTCATTAATCAACTTAGCAATGAGCGTATATATGCAGATTAAGCGGAAGAAAACATAAGGTATATATATTGATACCTGATAGAAGAATCAGGCACAAGTAAAGAAACCAAGGAGTGGTTTTAGTTATGTTCATGGTCGGAAATTTGTGTGTGTATTGAGTTACCAAAAAAAAAAAAAATTTGTGTGTATTGTTGTTGCTTGGAAAAGGTATGAAGCTGCCTGAATGTATATATATAGGTCGAGGCGATTATGTGCGTGTGAGTTTTAGATTTAGCGGTTTCCGATATTGAAATAATTAATTTCATTGTGTTTCTAATTTAAACTCCTTTTAAAAAAGGTTCTTCATATTAAAACATTTTTGGGGGGTTTTTTTTTATAAAAACAGCTGGAAATGAAAAAAGACCAAAAACCAAACCGGGTTGATACAAACCCTAACCGATTGGATATTTAAACTCCTTTTGGTTCCTCGGTTTCATGTTATATGTATTTTCTATCTTCAATAAAGTTTTATATTTTTTTTCAATTTATGTCAATTAGATATCTTTTTATAGTCACAGATTAAAAATGCGTATATTAAAATCCCTATATTTTGGATATTTACAACACTTTATCGAAATTTCTAACATTTTCAGGATTAATGAAAGTAAAATACGACATTTATTTTTCTTGGTTAGAGTATTCTTCAGCAAGTGTGCATCTAATTAAGATAAAGACATGTTTTAGAGGTTTTAAATTTATTTTAGTATTTGTGAAACGTTTTTAACTATCATCCAATATAAACGCAAAGAGAATCATTATTTAAATTTGACAAGAAAACAATAGCCTTCTTCATCGTTCAAATGGTGGAATAAATATTAAAATATAATAAGACATTTTATATGATAAAGTATTTTCCATTGTCTTTGAATCTTTGATATGGTCATAACACACTTATTTTAACTAGTTTCAAACTCTTTCAAGGTAGATAACCAGCTTAGATTGCGTCGTAGTTAATTTCAATTGCATGTAGTTACATTTTTTTTTATTGTGAGTCTCTAGAGTCCACAGACTTAGCTCCATATTAGTGGGTTAATCTCAAGCCATTAACGTCTTCACCCTCATCTTCAAACACTTAGAACCTTTGGCCACTGCAGTTTCGGCCCGAAGCTACTGTTTATAATCTTTATCATAAACAACACTTGGACAATTGGACCTCAAGTCATTGCCTTGGATGTCCTAGTGACAAGCTACCGGTTGAAAGATGATGAAACTGTCTTTTTTCCTGTTCTTTTTTTTGTCAAGAAATGTTGTTGCTGATAAATATTAGAAAAGCGAGATGTTGATGAAAAAAAAAAGCGAGACACAATTTTATATATTTTATTTTTTTTCCGCAAAAGACAATCTTTTTTTTTACAAGCATAAAGCCACACAATTATAAAACTTAAAATTCTTCCGGAAGAAAAAGAAAATAATTAAAAGGTGAATGAAAACTGTCTCAACCTTTAATTACGTAACACATGTCCGTAACATAAAAGTATGTTTTAACATAACGAACGGCTGAGATAAACGGAGATTTTCACGGTGAACGCAAGCAACGGCTCAGATCATATCTTCTGGAGCTTCGCGGCTATGACCAACGGGTTAGCCTTAGCGATCTCCTCGCGCCCAGCCGATTTGAAATCGAACGTGCATCCGTGAACCTCCGGATACCTGTGGGTCCCGCAGAAAGTCGTCCCGCACCGGCACATGAACCCGGTCAACCCGACCCGTTTCCTGCACACGGTGCACCGATTAGGCCGTTGCGGCGGCTGCTGCTTGATTTGTTTCTCCGTCGACGGGATCTGTATCTCCGCCGCGTAAATTTTGACGAGGGGCGCGATCGTCGACGTGGAGATTGATTGGATCTCCGATGACGGCGGAGGAGATGCGGCGGAGAGGGAGGATTCCACGGTTGATTTCATGGAAGCTTGCTGCTGGTTCTTGAGGCAGAGGTCGCCGTAGCAGTTGGAGCAGAGATTCATGGTGGCTGAGCTTCCGAAGAAACCGCAGTTGTTAACGCAGAGACGGTGGCCTTCCGGCGTCTGACATGGATGTTCTTCCGCCATTAATAATTATTAATCAATAGAATTCGTCAAAAATCTGAAAAAGACAATCAACGAGACTATAATTAGGGAGAATGGGTCACCGAGTTCTGCAGAATTATTTTCCTGCGTTTTCTCGGCAACCAAAAAGAATAGAAAATAAAACAGAAATGGCGGAAAATGAAGAAAAAGAAGGAGAGATTATAAAACGAAGAAGAGAGATGTGTATGTGTTGTTGTTAACCTGTAGAAGAAGAATGATTCACTGGCTTTTTCCTATAAAAGGGTGAAACGGGCAGAGATAATGAGAGGGATTTATCATACTACACTATGTACAGAGCCCATATCATGCTGATGCACAAAATTTAATAAAATTTCTTTTTTTAGTATTTAATTTTATATTCTATGATTTTTCCAGAATTTCAATTACATAAACCAATTAACCAACTGATATAGTTTATAAGGAGAAACGACAATTCCAAAATTCTGAAGTTGTAAACTATCGGATGAATTAAAGGTTTCATTCTTCGAAACTTTTTGTTACTAACTTTATTATTTTCAAAAACTAAAAATGAAAATTTTGATTAGTTGCGACAAATAGCAAAAAAAAAATCAGCAAAAATGTATATTTGTTCTCTGTTAAATAAAATACCCGCTAACCATTTTGGTTCATGTATATTTTTTTATTACAAAAATTCTCTATAATAGTATTTTTTAGTTTATTTTCACAAAATTAGTATTTAACGAAGAAAATGACAAAAATAAGTTTTATTAAAAGGTAAAAATACATTTTTACTCTAGGATTAACTAATCTAAACTTAGTTAAAAGATAAAGTTTTGGACTATTTTGATTATTTTTTTTTTTTGACAACTTAAAAATGATTATTCGAAAAAATTATTATTTTTTATTAACCTAAAGCTATACTGATTTCAACTTTTTAATATTTATTTTATATCTTCTCTATTTTCAGTTACTTCCAGTTACTCTAATCTTTCCAATCATATCCAAAATGATATTCAGATTATATAGGTGCCAAATATCTTGAAATATGTATAAATTTATGTAGGTTATATATCTTGAAATGTGTCAAAATGTCTATGGGGACTTCAAAACGTATTGAGCGAAAAAAGAAAAAGGGTGAAAAGACAGTTTGGTAGAGAAGCCAAATTGGAAGTCTATCTTCTGTCACCGTCTACTAGTACACTTTCTCTCCATCTTATCCCTTCTCTCTCTCTCCTCTTCGTCCTTTCTATACTATAAGCTCTATGACGTATATGGGCATAAAACAATGAATTTGCCTAAACTGTTTGGCATGAAACTGTATGATATTTGTTTCTTATTTCTCATTCGTGGAGTTATTATATTAGTGATGGCAAGTTGCATTTTATCCTAATCTTTGTCATGGTGACTAGCATCTTTATCACTAGATCAATCATAAATTTTGTTAATCCTTTGTACATTTATGTCTTCATGTGATTATATTCATATAATTAGAATATAATTAGAATCACTTAAGACATTGGGCATGGTGCATATAATTAGAATCTTACAGTGCTCTAGTCATAATAACAGGATCCGAAGCCTCTTTTAGAAAGAAAAAGGGTTATTGAATGATTTATAATACTTGTATTTAATCAGCTTCGTATGATTAGGTATTTTCTTCTCCTTCTTAAAGTTATTTTGTTGTTGAAACGATGAAATATATTTTTTAAACAACTCATACAACCTTGATTATATATATGATTTATTCGATAATAATAGAGATAATGGAGAAGGTTGGTCCAAATAAAACCCATTTTCGGCCCCTAAGATTCTCCCGTCCGTCCCATGTTCCCACTTTGCTTTCTATTTGTTTATTTACGCTTTCTTTTGACATGTCCCATCTAATAATTGATTTATTGTCGGCAAGAACTTCGTTTTGGATTTTTATTATCCCGGATGTGTTTAAATTACATTTTAAGATGTTATATCGACAACAAGTGTGACTTTGTTAGAAACGTGAGATTACTTTGAGATTTTGTTATCTAAGGGATTATATAATTTATAGCCATATATATATGTTGTATCCATAATTTTGTTTATATATCAGAAGTATCGAAATTCTTGTCTTGGTTTGCATGCAGTTGGGGTGCATATCCCAAATTATGGTGCTTGCAGAGTGAGATACCACTACTTCTTAGTGAAGTCTATTTAATTAACCCATTATTGGGTTTATTGTTTATTCAACGAGGACTACTTCTGGGTCAATTCTCTCTTCATGAACAAAAAGACTTGATTCTTTTGACATGATATAATTACAGAGACAAAAATATTAGATACCAACAAACAAAATATTAAAAAAAAATACTTGTAATTTATCTATAATTTTAAGGGAATTTGCGGTGAAACAAAAGATAGACTACCCTAAACATATGCATATGAATTTATACTTGCACACTTGAATATTTTTCGAGTGTGCTAAATATCAGGTCTTGCAGTGAGTCTCTGTAATTATATCATGTTAAATTCCATGCTAAATATCAGGTCTTGCAGTGAGTCTTCAGAAGACATCGTTCTTTGCCTCTGGAATGGAACAAGCAGAAATTGAAATGATCCAAGCTTCTACTGGCATGTCGTGTGGGTCACTTCCATTCCGGTACCTCGGTGTCCCTTTAAACTCCAGAAAGCTTTCCATAGCTGGCTGTGATACCCTACTGCAACAAGTGAAAGCAAAATTCAATTCCTGGTCAGTAAAGACTTTATCTTTTTCAGGACGTTTGTTGCTAACAAAAACGGTAATATCGGGGATTACCACATTCTGGTGCTCTTCCTTCATACTTCCCAAAGCCTGCATAAAGAAAATAAATTCTTTATGTAGTACTTTCTTATGGAAAGGAGACACTGACTCTAGAAACTCTGCGAGGGTAGCCTGGGAAACAGTTACACTGACGAAGGAGCAAGGAGGCTTAGGAGTGAAAGACTTACTAACCTGGAACAAATCATGTTGTCTGCGGCTTATTTGGATGATATTTTTCAGACCAGACTCTGTCTGGGTGTCTTGGTTTAAAGAAGTCATTCTCAACGGATCAGTCCACAACTACTGGTCTACTAAACCAAGTAGCACCTACTCTTGGCTAGTGAACAAACTGTTGAAGTTGAAAAGTGTTGTATATCCTATGATTCGTCTCCAACTGCAGAATGGGAAAATGGCACGATTCTGGCATGATAACTGGAGTCCGTTTGGCTGCCTCTATGACTATCT
>NC_027750.1:11302541-11331938 GCF_000695525.1 Brassica oleracea var. oleracea | reverse complement strand
ATATGAAACTGGAAGGATTTACCACTACCTGAGGGGCAATATCGAAACCGTTCAGTGGGCATCAGCGGTTTGGTCTCCTAGAAGCATCCCGAGGCAATCATTTCATGCCTGGTTAGTAGTACTTGATCGCACTCCAACCCGTGATCGTCTCATCAGTTGGGGTCTCCAAGTAAGCCACCTATGTCTCCTCTGTAATGCTAACTCTAAATCAAGGGATCACTTATACATGGACTGCCCGTTTAGTTTCAATCTCTGGACTTTGATCGCCACTAAATGTCAACTCCTGCCCCTTCGAAACTGGTCCGCTCTCATAAATCAAATGACTTCTTTGCCTCCTCCACGGTCAAAGAAGCTCCTCTGTCTCCTTGCGTGGAAAGCTGTGATGTATTGGTTATGGAGGGAACGAAACGAGAGGCTCCATGCAAATACTTTCAGAACCATCGACTCTCTTCTCAAAACCATTGATCGCCAAATCAGGAATCATATTCAAAGCTTCCGTGAATCAAATCCTGCTCTCTCCTCGAAGATGATTCAACTCTGGTTCTCGTAAATCTTCTCCGGTGAAATCAACTGCAACTCTCCTCCATCTGATCGCTTCGGAACCTTCCAGTATCTGATCGTTTCTGAACCTTCCCGTCTCTTCCTCTCCAGTTGGGCCTGCTACTCGCAAATGGGCTTCTATCTTCACTTTATGGGTTTCAATTATTGTTCTTCTTTTGTACTGGGCAAGGCCCTCGTAACCATGGTCTCTGACCGGTAAACATTTTGTTTCCTTTTTTATTAATGAAAGCCTTAGTTTCAAAAAAAAAATATTTTTCGAGAAATCATAACTAGTTCACGCCATTATGACCAAAGCTTTTTTTTTTGTTTTTTTGAAACACATTATGATCAAAGCTTAAATGTCATAAGGTGAGAAAAAAAAGAAACTTAAAAATGTACGGTTGTTTCATTTTAAGCCCAAGGCATATTGGGCCTTTATTTACGAAATATACAAAGTGCGTTCTATAGACTTTGGTCAATGCGTCGTTGGTGACACAACTGGCTTAGTCGACATCTGACGAAAAGGTTCCTTCCTTCCAACTTCTAAACCTAATAATTCTTCTTTTTTTATATTCCAACTTATTATTATTCTATGAGATCCTTATTTTATTCTTTTAATTCTTTCTAATTAATAAACGTTTTTTCTTCACCACATCGGTCCAAAATCCAAACTCCACAAATTTTACAAACTTACAAAATGTTTATGAAATATAAATTAGTTAATTTTATACGAAATTTGTTAGTAACTAAAATAAAGTCATGTCAAAAGGGTTTATCATGAAAGATAATTATATTATTGTGGGTTAAAAATAAAATAAAATAAAAAGGTGGATTTAACTAAAGTTAAAATATTTGTTTTCAGTTAAGATCTTTGAAAGTTAGGTAAAATTGAAAGTAATCTTTCTGTCACCACAAATAAAGGAGAAAATAAAAAAAATAAGAAAAGCAAAGCTGGATGGATTGAATCTTCGTCCTTTTAAAAAGTTTCTACCTTTCTGAGGTATATTTTCGCATAAAGGTCAGGCCTTTTTGATCTGATTCGTATATACAAATCAGGAAACAAACTGCCCACGGCGATCGATAAGAGTTTCAGTTGGGTTTAAAGTTCATCCGCTGAGTTTTAACTTTTTGCCGAGAAATCAAAATTATGGAGTTTTGCAACGGTGGGATCTCAAACGGCGACGTTTTGGGTCTCTCTTCTAAACGCGAGAAGCTCATTATCGATACAGACCCAGGAATCGGTGAGTTTTGTATAGACATGAACTCTAGTCAACGGATCTTGATGCTTAGTCTGAGAGTTTCTTAGTACTTGAAAATCTTAATCTGATTATCTTAGCTCATTTCGTTGTAAAGTTTGAATCTTGGTGTCTTGGTGATCTCTCTTGAATCTGTCTATCTGAGCTCATTTGGTTGTAAAGTTTGGATCTTTGAGCTCAGTGCTTGTGTAATTCTTGTTAGTATTATGTTTCTTGCCAATGGGTTTGATTATGGAGACATGTAAGTTGATTTTGAGGATCTGAGAAATGGTTATTAACATTATTACTGTGTGGTTAGATGATAGCATGGCGATAATGATGGCGTTTCAAACACCAGAGCTGGAGATAGTAGGACTCACTACCGTCTTTGGTAATGTTTCTACGCAAGATGCTACCCGCAACGCCTTACTCCTGGTATGTACAAAGCATCACTTAACACCTCAGTACAATTCAGGGCCAGGCCTGAGATTTTGGGGGATGCAGGCGTCTAGGCTATTTAGTAAATATTAAAAAAAAAAGAAATATTTTTACAATGCATTTATTTTTTTAAAAAAATTAGGGGCTAGAAGCTAATGTTTCATTTGGCTTTGCCAAGGATCGGCCTTGGTACAATTTTTTTTTAAAAATGTTCTTGGGATGTATATGTGATCTCCTGGTATGTACAGTGTGAGGTTGCTGGCTTCCCTGATGTTCCTGTGGCAGAAGGAAGCTCCGAACCCTTAAAGGTTACAATAGTTACATCTCAAAACCGTTTTTTTTTCTGGTGACTTTATAAGCTCTACTAATGGCTTTGCTGTGTTGACTCAGGGTGGGATTCCACGTGTTGCTGATTTTGTGCACGGTAAAAACGGACTAGGAGAGGTCTCTGTTCCTCTTCCTAGTAGAAAGAAATGTGACAAAAGTGCAGCTGAGTTTCTAGTTGAGAAGGTCTCCGAGTATCCTGGTGAAGTCACCATCCTCGCCCTTGGACCTCTAACCAACCTTGCAATAGTAAAGAATCACAAAATCTCTTTCTCTAATCTTTAAACTCAGTTTGGGTGACGGTTTGTTTTGGTTTTAGGCCATCAAGCGAGATAGTTCATTTGCGAGTAAGGTGAAGAAAATTGTTGTACTCGGTGGAGCTTTCTTTGCTTTGGGAAATGTCAATCCTGCAGCTGAGGCCAATGTACAACACACCCTCTAAACCTCTTCTTGAATCTTCTATTAATCTAATGTTTTGTGGGTTTGCTACTCTATAATGCCAGATATATGGTGACCCGGAAGCAGCTGATGTTGTGTTCACGTGTGGTGCTGATATAACTGTTGTTGGGATAAACATCACAACACAACTTAAACTAACAGGTGAAGAAAACTTTCTCCAACTCTTATCTCCTTTTAAACATTAGCTGAAAGCAAAGTGTTTGTTTTGTCTTTCTCATGTTTCAGATGATGACCTCTTAGCCCTGCGTGACTCCAAGGGCAAACACGCTAAGTTGTTAAGTGACATGTGCAAGTTTTATAGAGACTGGCACGTCAAGTCTGATGGTGTTTACGGTATAAAGCAATAAACTGTGGTCTTAAACATGGTTATGAAGCTGCAAGTTTTGATTCCAAATGTTTATTGTTGCTGGTTTCAGGAGTTTACCTCCATGACCCGGTCAGCTTTGTGGCTGTAGTACGGCCTGATCTATTCACGTATAAGAAAGGCGTTGTTAGGGTGGAGACTCAAGGAATATGTGTTGGCCACACTCTCATGGACCAAGGCCTCAAGAGGTCTTATTATTATTCTTCATAAAACAAATAAACACTTTTAAAAATCTTTAGACCTTTCTCTCTAAAGGGCTGTTTTGATTGGATTCTAGATGGAATGGGAGCAATCCATGGGTGGGATATTCACCAGTATCAGTGGCATGGACGGTAGATGTAGATGGAGTGTTGGAATATATCAAAGGCATGCTGATGAAGCCTTAAAAAAATGTGAATATTTCATTGGAAATGACATCATCACATTTATCTCTCTGGTTCTAACTCGATTCTCAATTCAAGATCTGTATTTAAACTGTATAAATGCTAAAATTTGGTAAAATAAAATAAAAGATATTTCCTCCGTTTTTTTTATATAAGTCGTTTTAGAAGAATTTTTATGTTCTAAATTATATGACGTTTTCGGTTTTCTATGGAAAATTTATTAACATTTAATGTTATATGACCAATGATAATATATCTTCTATTTTAATATTGGTTGATTTGTGATTAGGTAAATAATTAATGATGTTTATGTTTAGAAAATATAAAAAATTAATGATTTTTTAATCTATGTGCATAATTCTAAAACAACTTATATTAAAAAACGGAGGGAGTAATGAATAAAACTATCTATCTATCTGTTTCCTCTTTTATTTTTTGTTTCTTGCCTTTGGATTATGTTGCAGTGTGACATCACAGCAAGACCACATGAAAACTACGAATCAGCTCAATAGTTTATATAAATGCATTTTGCTAAAAACTTTTTGTAGGAATACGTTGATATCATGATGAAGTTAGGAGTAATACCCATGTAACCAAATCATTTAAAGAAAATTAATATAGTTGGACTTGGGGACATTTTTCTATTTTTTTTTTCCACAGTTAGGTAGTTAGGCATGTTTAGGTGTTGATTGGTAACCTACATAATAGTGAAATTAATACACATTCTTCTACGCATATTTTATTAATAAAGAAAAACGTAATGAAAAGAAAACAAAAAACAAAACGCAAATATACAAAAGAAGATACATCAAGTAAATAAGTGATGTTTGAGTAGATTTTTTTTTTAGAATTGTTGGATTAAATATATTATATTACTTAATTAAATAAATAATAGCATATTTTATTTTTAAATAACTAAGAGTTTCTACAAGTATTATATAATGAATCAATTTTATATATATTTGGATTTCATGATATTATTATTGATTTTATATATTATAAACTTGTGTTATAAATCAATAACAAAAAATAAGTTTTTACTAATAATGTTTATTTTATATAATAATATTATTATAAAATAAAATCTATGACATTATATTATATGTAATAATATGAAATAATATTCTAGTAATTATTAATATATTTTATAATATATTACCAATCTACGACATTCTACAAGTTTATCCAATCATCTAAAAGTATTATTTCATATTATTCTAAAAAGTCTAATTTTATTACAAAATTTTAATTCTATAATTTAATTCCATGAACGATTTAGAGACTCTAGATTTCGATGATTTTTTCTGGTAATTATCATATTATTTTCTGATTTTCATCTCATTTTTTATCTTTTGTTCACATACGAGCTTTACTCTCTCTCTCTCTTTTTTAATTTGTGCACTCTCAAATGATTCAGAGATTCAATTAGATCGAGTACTAAACTAACCAGACCAAACTGAAAACAGTATTCTAACTTGAGCTTGACCGTCCACTTGACATTTCTAGCTATATGCATACTAATTTCAGTATTTTATGATTTTAAACTATCTTTTTAATTGGTTTAAACATTTGAGCCTTAGAAATTAATCTCATTTGGGTTATTTCCAAGTTTTCATTTCCAACATTTCGAATGTCTTTTTTTTTATGTTCCACCTTCTCTGGTTCCGTTCCCAAATTTATATCGAGTCTAACTTTCGAAGTCAATAGAAAATCGAATATTTTAACAATTTAAGATGATTATAACACTTTTTAACAAATATATGGTCTTTGCAGATAATCAAACTCGATTCTTAACCTTAGTTCACATAAGTTTCGAGGTAGAAATGTAATTTAAACGGTAATGAGAAGTTATTTAAACTTTTTGCATAACCTCAATGGAAAATAACAAATATACCAAGCTAGTGGTGTCGTTCAAAGAGTTGGTTTGTTGTGCTTCTAATTCTATTTATACTGAAATAATTATTTACATCACGTCGTCAAGTATTAAGAGTATTTTCCTCCGCACTCTATATTTTACTTCGAAATAAAATGGAAATAGAGTAATGGACAAAAGAAATAGAAGATTATTCCATTTATAGAGTAATGCTTATTTTTTTGTTCATTACTCAATTTCCTACTTTTAGAGTAAAATATGAAGTGAGGATGAAAATGCTCCGGTGGATGAAGTTAGAAAAAAATTAGGACATAACCCAAATCTTCTTAATTAATAAAAAAATATAATTACAAATTACCAACAAAATATCATCATATATATGTTTAGGACATATCCAACCACGAAAGTTTAAGTTAAAAGTACATCAAAATTTTGTATCTTATTGTCATACTTTTTATTTTATTTCTAATCATAACATTAAATTTTACACTAAAAATAATATTACATATTATTTAAATTAACTAATAATAATAATTAAACTATATTATTAAATGAAACATAATAAAATATGTAATTTTAATATTTGATGGGATAAATTGTGTTACACCAGATGAATTGATGTCAAATTTAATATTATGTTAGAGATGAAATTATACCAATTTTGGTGTTTGTCTTATTATAGGTGGCCTCATGAATGCGTCTATCTTTGTAATATATTTATTTATAATGAGTACTATTGAACTAATGTTTTTCCTTAGTATTTAATACATTTATTGAGGGGCAAGTGAATTAACTTTCATATAAGGATTAATACTTGTTAAAAATGGTGTACTTGCAAGTTATTTACCTCATCTTAGTACTTGTTACTTATGAACTACTTATAAGTTACTTGATAGTTATAAATTATTATTAGTTTGATCAAAAAAAAAATAGTATTAATTTTTTTCACTAATTAAAATTTTCATAGGAGTTTGCGGAAACTTTTGTTAGTTAGAATTCCAAACTAAACAATGTTTTTTTATAAAAAAAAATCCTTATTTCATATGTTTTTTTAAGTTGATAATATAAAATATTAAGAGGGAACGAGAAAAAGCTTTCATTCACATCCAGTAAATAAAATTAAGATGTTTCTATAAACATACTATTTTTAGTTCATTTATTGTATAAACGAGCTATTCTACCATAATTTGAAAATTTTCTTATTTTAAAGTGAAACATGTAACAAACCACGAATACCAAACCAAACAACACTAAATAGTTACTTTTATTTTCATACTTATACTTGTTTTGTACTTGCAACTAATTGAAATAAATGAATTGATACTTAGGAGGGGTTATTGGAATCAGAATTTGGAAATAGTTTATTGATTTTAAAAGTTGACAAATTTTTAAAAGTTAAGTAGAGTTAGCAAATATTTTCTAAATTTATATCAAATATTTTATATTGATTTCTATAGATCTTATTGATTATTATGGATTTGCATAATATATTTTTCAAAAAGCTTCTTCTTATAAGGTAATGTATAACAATCTTGCTAGAAAATTTCCAATTTTTTTTTTTGACGTAAACCATATATATTAATATCACGTAATTGTGGACAGATCAGTTGAAAATGGAAGTCAACGATAATGGTAAGGCATATTTTTTATTGGTATTTGTTTTTTGTGTTATGGTATAGTGTGTATTTATCCGGAAAATCTGATATCAATAAACATAACACAACGCTGATGGTGTGTTATTTGTGTTATGGTCAGATATTTTTTAGGTTTTGTTACTCGGTATCATTCAAAACTGGTGTGTTCATAGTTTTGTTTAGGGGTGGACGTTCGGGTACCCGTTCGGATTCGGGTCGGGTATTTCGGATTTTTGGGTATTTCGGTATAGAGATGTAGAATCCGTTCGGGTATTTCTGTACTTCGGATCGGGTTCGGGTATTTTTAGTTCGGATTCGGTTATTTCGGATCGGGTTCGGATATTTAGATTTTGAAAAAAAAATATTAAAATTTTGATTTCTCAAATTTCTTGTATTTAAATTTATAACTTTCACTTAACTAATTTTTTATTTTTAATAGATTGAATGGTTAATAGATTTAGACATAACATTTTCAAACTAAAAAAACATAAATTTGGTTATTGTTTTAAAATTTTGGATGTAATTTTTTGTTAATTCTTGAAATAACAAGTTTGACATGCATTTTAAGTGAAAAACAAATCATTTTCTCCGTAATTGTATGTATATCATATGAACTTAAAGTATCTGTAGTATCAATATAAATATTTTATATAAAATGAGAGATGTAAACTAGAAATATAAGGTTAATTATACATATGTTCGGTTATCTTCGGATATCCATTCGGGTTCGGATCCCGTTCGGGTTAGGATATCCAATCTCTCCTAATTCAATACCCGTTCGGATATTTTGCTATTTCGGTTCGGATTTCGGATCGGATATGGGTGCAGCTTCGGATATCGGGTAAAGTGCATACCCCTAGTTTTGTTATAATAATCATTTCTCTCTTCAGTTTTGTTTTAATTCTCTTCTTTTTGTTATAATAATAATGATCTCGTTTGGTATGTTCACGTTAATTTTGAAACAACATTCTAATTTTTGAGCTTGTATGTGTATATTTTTTTACATGGATTTCAAGAATCTTATAAATACACATGATATTTTCAAAGTTTGGTATTATGAGTAAAAAATATAAAAAATCTAACTTCCAATAATAATAAATTTTAATAGGATTACAAAATCAACGATAACTGAACTTTTTAAATAACAAAAGATTTGAATGAAATTTAAAAATCTTCTAACCAATATCGATAGATTTTGGTAAAATTTTATGGATCCACCAACCAATAACAATAAATTTTCAGAATTTTATAATTTCTTTAGAATTTTTAAACCAATAACACTCCCCTCCCCAAACCAATAACAATAGATATTCAGAATAACGTGTTTTATGCGAATAAATGTTTTATACATTTCAAGTTTAATATGACGTTCTGTCGTTCTCTAAGGGAGTTTAAATCGGAAAGAATATTCACCTATTGAAAGATTATGAATCCACATATTATGGCAATAACGATAAAATGGTTACACCTGCTGGTTCATAAGTTAATATAAAGTAGCGCATGTGCATAATAAAGATAGAATTTTTCACGATAGTGTAACACCCAGAGAGCAAAGTTTTTTTTTTTTTTTTTGACAACGAAAGACTATTCTATTACTCAAGCTTGAGGTGGTCTGGGTAGCCAGACCGAAATAAAACAACCAATAAAACATAAATCTCTATAGAAAGACCTCGCAAATATGGTTTTGCGCTCGTGGGATGTGAGTGATCTTGAAGTCCGGAAAGCATGTCTTCAGAGTCTCTATCCTTTCCAATTCTGTTGCAAAGTTTGGCCAAGCATGGGGTTCCTTAATCATAGCGATCAAATCTTTGCAGTCCGTCCCAAAACTCTGACATGTTGAATGCTGAAGCATACTCTCCATCGCCCATCGTAGCAGTTCCACTTCTGAATGCAATGCAGACTCTCGTCTCGGGTTATTCCGGGTGCCCATAAGTTGACCCTTCTCCAAACTATCCATCCATACCCATCCACACCCACTGAATTGTGATGAAGATGTCCAAGACCCATCTATCATGCATATATTACCCAAGCTTAAGACTTGGGGTTCCTCAATATTTTGTACTTGTGGAATAGGTGACACCATCTCATTAGCGTTGAACCATACTTGGCACTCACTTTCTGCATAATGAACTAGCTCCAATGGGTCTCTATCTATTCCCCTGAATAGCTTATCATTTCAGGCCTTCCAAATATATCAGATTATCCAGGGATAAGGGTCCCTGTCTAATCTTGGCTCGACAATGTTGTTCTTTCTCCAGAATAGATAATCCATATTAGCATAGACACTTGGCATCGGAAAGGTATATGGACTTGTTGGTGTTGCTGATAGGGCCCAAGCTTGTAGGGCTGGTGGACATTCGCAGATTGCATGAGTGACAAACTCTTCTTGTTCTCCACATCACGGGCAATAGTTGTCACATCTCATATTACGCCGTATCAAATTTCTCGTTACAGCTGCATGACCTGTTATCAATTGCCATATAAGATGACAAATTTTCTGAGGCGCTTTTATTTTTCAAGCAAAGGCTTGAAGCTTTGTTATTGTGAGCTCCATTACTTATTTCTCTTCTTCAGCCTTCAATAAGTTCCGAGCTACCCAATATCCATATTTAACGGTATACTGACCATTTTTAGTGTAGCTCCAACAGAAAGTATCCCAACGATGATCTGAGCTTATGGCTAAGCTTCTTATAAAAGGTATATCCGCAGGGGCAACATAATCCTCCAGTAGTCGAATATCCCATTGTTTCGATTCTTGATCAATAAGGCCGCTGACTCTCATATTCGGGTGCATAACTGGGGCTGCAGCGTGAGCCGGTCTAGCTGGTGTTGTAGGGATCCAAGGATCCTCCCACACCTTGATCTCATATCCAGAATGTACCTTCTGCCTAATTCCCAATAGCAGTAGCTTTCGAGCAGCTAAAATACTGGTCCACACATAGGATGAGCTGCTGACAGAGATTATTCTCAAAAGAGAACTCATGTGGTAGTATCTTCCCTTTAACACACGAACCACTAACGAATCAGGATATTGAATTAGCCTTCATAGTTGTTTTGCTAGTAAAGACAGGCTGAACTCATGGATCACACAGAAACCAATGCCGCCCTCCTTCCTTGGTAGACAGATCTTTTCCCATTTGGCCCAATGAATTCCTCTTTTTGGGGGATTCGAACTCCACCAGAATTGTGCAATGGCACTTGCGAGGTTTTCACATATCTCCATTGGTAGTAGAAATGTAGACATAACATATGTCGGAAGAGCTACCAAAATGGATTTAATCAAAACTTCCTTTCCTCCTTTTGAGAGCCATCTATTCGTCCATCCGTTCACTCTATTCATCAATTTGTCTTTGAGAAATGCAAAGAGTTTACATTTAGATCTGCTAATATCCTCTGGAATTCCTAAGTACGTCCCCATACCTCCTTCGTTCTGTATTCCAAGCGTATCTTTGATCTGTTGTCTAACATTTTCTCCAATCCTCTTTATTTTATTTAATTTCCTATTTTAACTGATTTTATATAACTTTTGCCTTTTATGAAATTAAATATCAGTAAAAAAACAAAACAAAATGGAATCTCAAAATGAAGGACAAAAGCGGAACGCTTTGAAAATTGAAAAACAAAACCATTTTAAGAATAAATTAAAAACTTTCGTACCAAGTGGTCTTGGCTTAGTGGTAAAGGGCTCACAGCTGTGAGTACCGCCATGGGTTCGATTCCCCTTGGCTACCCAGAGCGTCTTAAGTGGTAAGAAAACGCGGATCCTGCGGACCTCGTAGTGATTAGTCTTTGGACCTAGAAAGCCTTTGGGATCACACTACGGTTATAAAAAAAAAGTACCATTTTTTGTAATTCAGTAACAAGGTATGGATAATAAGAACACATAGAAATTTACGTGGGCACATCAGTATATGAAAAACCTCATAAATAATTAATATTGGTCGAATTGTTGAATAACTAAAGATAGATAGAGTTACTGCTTTTACATCATGGTTGGACTTATTTTTTAGAGAAGATAAATTCAGTTCTTTTTGTAGAAAATAATAGATATGTAGCAGATTAAGTAATATTTCTTGACCATATGTAATATTCTACATATAACATTTTTCCTTCAAAATAATTAATTAACGAAATGATAATTAAAAGAAAAAAAAGAATAATAAAGTTCTTACTCAACAGTGCTGGCCCTGAGGGAAGCTATGGAAGCCTTGGCAGCCCTCCATATTATTACCATATTTCGACCTTATGTTTATTAAATTGTCTTACTGTAGTGGTTTACATATCACTGCCGGTAACATCAATGTCTTAGGTACAATCCTTGATAGCTTTCACAACATCAATGTCTTAGGTACAATCCTTGATAGCTTTCACAACATCCCTTAAAAATTATATAAAACTAACTTGAGGTTTGTTCTACGATGTAATAGAAGTATAGAACTAGTGTCTCGAATTGTTGTTGTTTTAAAGAAAAGATGGATTGTTTTGTTTTTCAAATTTAAAGAAATACCGATTTAATATCAACGAAATTGTAAACAAAGAAACTATAATACAGAGAGCGTTTGATATATCGAATGAAAATTGGAACTAGTTTCACATAAATATATAAATTACATTTTTGGATCCCAGCGTTTGTATAATATATATTCGAAATCTCTATTATATGTATCAGCTGCAAAAAGCCCTTTATCTCTTACTCCATCTGTTTTTAAAAGATGCATATTCTACACTTTTCACATATATTAAGAAAACTCATTAAATATGCATTGTTTTTTGTGAATAACAATTTTTCATAATTTTTAGCCAATAGAAATTCAATAAACACCATTACTTTTTTTGAAACTTACAATTTTTCATAAAATCATACATTGAAAAAATAAAAAATGTATCTTTTTGAAACAAATTTTTTTCTAGAACAAAGATCTTTTAGGAACAGAGGGAGTAATTAATATACTTGAAACCTATGTATATCATTACTGCTCACCCCACAAAATCTTTATTAAATATTCGTTGTATGTTTAAAATTTAGGAGATGTTATGATTAATTTTTCCATGCAATGCAATATGTACGCACTTTATACCTTATGGAGACCCAAAACATAAAAAAAAAAGGTTCTAAAGGGACGAAATGATCACAAATTACAATGATTAAAAGTGGGAAATATATAGTTTCCTACTTATATGATTTCACATATTATAGACCATTTGATTTCCTGCATGTACAACCAATAAATATAGCATATGTTTAACTAAAAATTTGAAGGTACTAATTTGTATCATTATTACCAAAAACATAGTGATTATTGAGTCTAAATGTCGAGTCTACATGTGCTTAGATATTTTTAAGAAAAACAATATGTCAAATTAGCAAATAATTAAATATTTATAGACTATATCAAAATACTTTGTTAAACACTTATGCTAAACTTTAAATTATAACATTCTTACACTAAGATAAAATCCATAACTATAAACTTTTGATTAGCTAATAAAAGTTAAACACCTCGTAATTAATCAAAAAATTCTTCTAACATTGACATGGATGACTCACACACACCTCCCTACTTATTAATTGTCATTGCCTTTGATGTAAACAAGAAGTGCAACCACCATTTATTTTTTAATTCCATTTTGTTTATTTAGAGTTCCATTTCAAGACACACATAATAATTATGGGTTCGAACTTGTGTTTTGAAACTTTAAAACCATTGTCAATTTGGAACGCTTAGCGCAAAAGGAAACAAAAATAGGACAACAACCCATCAATTAATCATTCACCGTTCACAAAATATACATTTTTATACGATTTCCCAAATTTTTCTGTGATAGAATAACAAAATCCAAAAAAAAAGTCACAAGATTTGGTAAAGAAAAAGTAATTATATAAAGGTGAAAGTGCAATAATTCGTATTATTATTAAACCAAACGAGGTCCACGAGGGACGATGGTTTAGTGAAGCTAAAAGATGAAGTGAAGAAAGAGCTCATGAAAAGATAAAAACAATTCCACCTCGGAAAAATTATTAACTATATGATCTTTTTCACGCTGTGACACACTCATAAACACACAAGAGAGTTATTTATTCTCTAAATGTTTGGGGTCGCAAAACTTTTCTCTTCATAATTACTCTCTTTTCTTTTGCTTTTAATAATTTCAATCTTTATCTAAAGAAAGGAAGATGAAAGAATAAAATGATCATGAAGAAAAATCGAACATGAAATTATGGCTGATGATGAGTAGTATTGACAAATCAATTATCGACCAAACCGGGAAATGAAAGAAGTAAAAAGAGAGTAATGAAAATGGTCCAAACTGAAACTTAAAATTGAATTATGAATAATGACATGTTTAGAACCAGTCCCCAACCATCATTGCGTATCTTGAAGGGACTACGGCCTATAGAGCCATCCTCTTCATTATCATCATCGTTTTCACTCAATAAACGTCTCAATCCTTCTCTAGTTACATTTTAACCCTCTACTTACTACAAAACTATACCATTCTCCTATGATCTAAGTATTAATTCAAGCCGGTACGTATTGAAATCTTGTTTGAATGTTCTCATGACACCATGTTAAAGACAGTCTTTATTTATATGATACACAAACTGATGCATATTGGACAAAAATGAGAGTTGTATGAGTTAGTTCTACTTGTTTGAAATATTGCTTGATATCTATAAAAATTTGTTGGTCTATGATGGTATCAAAAACGGTTTATGTGAATGATTACTTGGTCGGTGAGAAATGAACCTGTTAGAAGCTTATTCTATTTTTTACTCTAAAATAGAGTAATTCTATAATATAGTTTGAGTTTGATCCAGTGATACTCTATTTTAGAGTAGAAAATAGAGCGATGAACAAAAAAAAACAAGTTACTCTTTATTTGGATAAACTTATTTTTCCACTTTATTATAAAGCGAGAAATAAAGTATTATTGGAGCATTTTTACTCTAAACTCTATTTTAGAGTGAAAAATAGAGTGAGTTGGAGATGCCCTTAAACCGTCTCCAATCAATGTCTATAATTTTCTCTAAAATAAATTTAACTTTATTACAGATATGAGTTTTACTCAAATTTTCCTGTTCTTAGAAGATATAATTAAATATTGTTTTTGTTTATAAATATACATGTAAAAGTAAATTTAATTGTATTTTCTCCTAAAATAATAAAAATATTTATCACAAAATCATACATTGAGGAAAAACTACTTTTATAATAGAGATATTTTAGTTTAAAGAAAATATAAAGTTAGATTAACAAATAGTGGTCATCTCATACCAAAACACAATTTGAAAACAAATAGTGGTCATTTCATACCAAAACACAATTTGAAAATACAAGTAAAAGAAAAAGACATATAGAGAAATTTTGAAAGTAGACCCCCTCAAGTAGTACTCTATCCTCTAAGTTTTCTTCTTTATTTCTCGACTCTCCTCTTTCGATCATCATTCACATGACGCAACCAGATCTTTTTCTCACTTTTTCCTCACTGGGTTATTTTTTTCTCACTTTTATAAAAGAAACAAATACAAAAGATTGCGAGCTGCGTATTCGGCCGCCATCTAAAGCATAACACACAACACAAAGCATGATTGTTGTGTCAGGAGAGAGGGGCACGTCCCCTTTCTCTATCTCTAGCTTGTGAGGCTCTATATAAGAGACATTATCGGACCAGACATTATCTTCATTTTGTTCTCTTTGTCCCTCTACCTTCCATACAAATCTCTCTCCTCTACAAACATATAAACACACTACACTTCTTCCTCACCCTATCGAACACTCTTTCCTTAAGGTAGATCTCTCTCGCTCTCTCTTGATATCTCTCTCTCCTCACGTACAAGCAAGGTGAATATCATTTGCATAACCACCCAACTATTTTTTAGTTCTTTATTTTTGTATAACACAACTTTAAATTGATGGATAAATTTTTTGTTTGTCTTTTTCAAATTTTTTTCTTGTTTCGAAACTTTCTTTTTCTCCTTTTAATTTTCCAATAAAGATCATTTTGGCTCTGTTTTTGCTAGTATACCTGCTTTGTTTTGGTCGGTTTCTTTTTCTGTAAATGTGTTTTGTATTTTCGTTTTCAAACTTCATCATTATACTTACTGCATCATCATAACTTTATTTTTGTTTTCATTTCTTGTGGTGGCTTTATCTTTCCTATCCTCGAAACCAAGAAAAGCATGATTGTTCTTCTGTTTGATCATTGGTTTTTATTCAAAAGAAAAATTGACATTTTTTTTGTTGAAAACAAACTAAATGCGGTCATGGATTTTGCTTAATGTAATTCCACATTAAATGTGTGAACGAGCTCCACAAATCATATCTTTTTCTTTTCTCTTTGACATAAGAGATTTTGTTTGTTTGTTTTTTTAGTTTTGAGAGAGCAAGTTTATCGAAATGGAGAGGCTAAACGCGAAGTTGTACCTGCAAAACTGTTATATAGTAAAGGAGAATGAAAGGTTGAGGAAGAAAGCTGAAATCCTGAATCAGGAGAATCAACAGCTTCTCATTGAACTCAACCAGAAGCTCTCCAAAACCAAGGACCCTAATGAATCAAAGCAAGGAAGCAGCAACCTCTCTTCGTCAAGTTCTGCTTCTGGACAATCCTGATGCAGTAAAACTCTTAGGACAAGTATTGGATTTGGTATACTGAAAAAAATTATTCTGACCCTGCTCAGTTAGAAGAACCCATCTTTTCGTAGTTCCTTTGTATTGGTGTAATGTAAGAAAATAGTCAAAAGTTAGTGGGCAGTAGGAGTATTATTATTATTTGAACTTGTGGGTTCTTCTAAATTATTTCTACTACTAAAAGGACAGAAGCATTGTGTCTCTACTTATCTTCTCAGGGATATTTTACATTTGTTTCCATTCATATACTTATTAATTAGATTTCTTTGTTGCCTTTTCATGTGGGGTTGTTTTTTAGGATATGGTGGATTATGGGACTACGTTGTACTACCTTCTGCTCTTTTCTTAAACAACCAGTATCTTTATTATTTTTATATTCTACATTTTCTTTTCTTTAAGAATTTTGTTCACTGTATAATGTTAGCTATACGAGATTTACTAAGTTTTGATCCGCGTTTTAAAAACGTGAGAAATTTTTTATTTCTAAAACTTTAATTGAAAATAAATATACAAATATGTTAGACGAAAAATTAAGTGTTTGAATTCGGATTCCAATAAAGTTTACGTGTTGGGCCTAGAAAACGGTAAACATCACCAGTGAGTGCTTTAATTTCCTTATATAATGTTTCTTTGGTTTAAGGATGTGTATTAAAAAAAAAATTTGGATCTTTATTTCCTAATATTTATTTTATCATGAGAGTCGGATATATATATTGGTTTGTTTTCTTAGAAATAGTAATTTGAATATTTTTTTTAATAGCTAAAGAAATATGCTATTAATTATGGTACAAATCATCAACCTTATCTCAATAATATATTTGTTAGAATAAACTTAAATAAGATTAGATAAATAGTTAATGTAGGTTAGTAAAAATATATATGTATATAAAGGTTAGTCGGAAATAATGGAATATATATATATATATATTATTTTCAGTGTAATACTCATCCTTTATATAAAAAACAAGAGTATAATAAGAGAGACAAAACCTAACCAAAAACAAAAAGGTGTATAGATCCTATCCTCAATCAAATACAAGTTGGCATGCGTTTGAAGCTCGAGAAGAAAGAACCAACTCTTTTTTCATGTCAACCGTCGGAAACCAGATTGTTGCAGTCTTCAAGTGATTAGCATTTTTTAATATATAAATCACAAGATCTCTTTCTCCTGGTCTTCCCGAGTATCCTGAACACTTGAAAGTTTGTAGACTCGACAAAATACATTCCGGAACAGTACTTGGTTGATTCCAAGTATACAGACCAATAGGGTTATGATATTCCATTTTGAATAGGTCTAGTACTCGTAAGTTAGGTGAATCTTTGAGCAACCGGACAATCACCGCACCCGACGTATGTTGTTCATCGCATGTGCATAGTTGCAGATGTTCAAGCTGGTCGAAGACAAAACCATCACCATACACATCATCTATGCATAACGTCAGACGTTTGACAGAAGTGATTGATCGGATAAACCTATCAATATAAACAGGATTAAAGCTAAGTTCTACATATGCCTCCTCCAGCTTAGGCATACGCTTAATCAAACAGTGGTGATTCTTGTAATTATAGTAGTCAAGTTTGAAGTATTTCAAAGAAGGAGTATTCATCACAAACTCATCTAGATCCTCAAGTATATTGACTGTTAAACGTTGCAACGAGGGGACGATAACAATGAACTTTACCATATTGTCACCTTTGCATCCTTCCACCACTAGATCTTCAAGAACAGGGCAATTAGATAGAAGCCGCTGAAGAGAATCTTCATTCTTGTACTTCACATCTTGAAGCAGAAAAGTTTTCAGACAAGGGAGAGAAACCATACGAGGAACATCCACTAGAAGCCTTCTTCCATTGAGTTTCAAGGACACGAGTGATTTACAAGTATACAAGCTACTTGGCAACATGTTGAGCACCTTATTATTACAACCATGAGAAACCTCCACCTCTCGTAGGTTGCGTGAAACTGCGGTTAGAAGCCATGATCTAATTGTCACGGGTTTGAATTGTGAAGCAAGAAAATCGAGGCTGAAGCTTTCTATAATCGGAGCTCTGTGTAATGGCAGATTCTTGTTAAGAAAACGCCGTTATTGAATCAAAGAACTATATTTCTCAAAGAACGCTTTGTTAAAACTCTCTCAATGCTTTAGAAAACAACTCAAAAAACTAAAGCTCTCAAACTCATAAGATATGCAAACACCCTTGCATCTCTTTATATAACTTTATAATTATCCTAAACTCATTAGGATTAACACAACTCTATTTCCTAATCCTTTAGATAAATTCAAACACAATAGGATTAGGTAGCTTGTACTCTAAGCTATTTCATGCTTATCTCAACAAGATTTGCTGCAGAATATCAACCGTAGGTTTAAAAAGATTCAATGATTTACATATAAATTTTCTAAAGCAAAAAATAAATACTCTAGATTTATGGTTTTCTACAGATAAAAATAAATAAAAAGAAAAAATAAATCTGTAACTTTAAAAAATCTTTAGAAAGCATGATTGGCAAAAATTTAGGCTGTAGAAATAATTTAGGCTGTAAAGAGATCTTACAACACTTCTAAAGCATTCGCCAATCAACCTTTTAGATAAACAATATGTTTTTTATGTTAACGGTGGTTCAATTCTTTTTTATTTTTTTTGGTAAAATGTTAAATTCTTAAGGATGATTATAAATAAATAATATTCAATGATTTATTGGAATGAGTCACCATTTACATGAAAACATGCTTAACATCCCTCAAATGTGCTAGCCGGTACATGTTATTATGTATTTGTTGTTGAATGTATTTTTATTAGCAAATTGTTTCTCCGCTATTCTTTTATATTAACAACTCATTTGTTTTATCTATTGATATATGTAAAAAAAAAAAAAAGTAAACTATTAGATTACAAAATTGAGAACGTATGCACCTAACGTAGATGTTGGATATTTGCCAAAAAATCCATTTAACCTTTGAAGCATAATTATATGTGATAGAACATATTATATAAACTACGGATAACTGTGACTATTGTAAAGAATAAAATTGATAAAATTATACCAAAGATTAAGAAAAAGATGATACAACTGCAGAGTCGAGATATTATCTCTTTTCTTAAATCAAAATACGTCTCGTAATGCGACGGTTCGATAACGTAATGAGTCTCAGGATACAACTGCAAAAAATCTTTTGATTTACGTCACTCTATCAGAAACCTGGTGAAACTAGTTTTGTGTGTACTCTCGGGCTCAAAAAAAAATCAAAAGAGAAATAGGAAAATAATAATATGCGAATTTTTTTATGTATGTTCGAACAGGGGCGAAGCCAGTGCCAAGACTAGGGTGGCACGTGCACTCGTAAATTTATAAATATTTACCGTTTTGTATGTAAAAATACAAAGAAACGAGCTAGATCAGATGGTTAAGTAGTGTTGTGCACCCCTTCAAGTCTCAAGTTCGACTCCCCTTAGTCCTTTATTCTATTTTGCACCCACTGAAAAATTATTCTGGATTTTCCCCTGTGTTCGAATGAATCCAAGAAAGAAGAGAATATACACACCAAACCCAACGTCTTTTTTGCACCCACTGAAAAATTATTCTGGATTTTCCCCTGTGTTCGAATGAATCCAAGAAAGAAGAGAATATACACACCAAACCCAACGTCTTTTTTGCACCCACTGAAAAATTATTCTGGATTTTCCCCTGTGTTCGAATGAATCCAAGAAAGAAGAGAATATACACACCAAACCCAACGTCTTTTTTGCACCCACTGAAAAATTATTCTGGATTTTCCCCTGTGTTCGAATGAATCCAAGAAAGAAGAGAATATACACACCAAACCCAACGTCTTTTTTGCACCCACTGAAAAATTATTCTGGATTTTCCCCTGTGTTCGAATGAATCCAAGAAAGAAGAGAATATACACACCAAACCCAACGTCTTTTTTGCACCCACTGAAAAATTATTCTGGATTTTCCCCTGTGTTCGAATGAATCCAAGAAAGAAGAGAATATACACACCAAACCCAACGTCTTTTTTGCACCCACTGAAAAATTATTCTGGATTTTCCCCTGTGTTCGAATGAATCCAAGAAAGAAGAGAATATACACACCAAACCCAACGTCTTTTTTGCACCCACTGAAAAATTATTCTGGATTTTCCCCTGTGTTCGAATGAATCCAAGAAAGAAGAGAATATACACACCAAACCCAACGTCTTTTTTGCACCCACTGAAAAATTATTCTGGATTTTCCCCTGTGTTCGAATGAATCCAAGAAAGAAGAGAATATACACACCAAACCCAACGTCTTTTTTGCACCCACTGAAAAATTATTCTGGATTTTCCCCTGTGTTCGAATGAATCCAAGAAAGAAGAGAATATACACACCAAACCCAACGTCTTTTTTGCACCCACTGAAAAATTATTCTGGATTTTCCCCTGTGTTCGAATGAATCCAAGAAAGAAGAGAATATACACACCAAACCCAACGTCTTTTTTGCACCCACTGAAAAATTATTCTGGATTTTCCCCTGTGTTCGAATGAATCCAAGAAAGAAGAGAATATACACACCAAACCCAACGTCTTTTTTGCACCCACTGAAAAATTATTCTGGATTTTCCCCTGTGTTCGAATGAATCCAAGAAAGAAGAGAATATACACACCAAACCCAACGTCTTTTTTGCACCCACTGAAAAATTATTCTGGATTTTCCCCTGTGTTCGAATGAATCCAAGAAAGAAGAGAATATACACACCAAACCCAACGTCTTTTTTGCACCCACTGAAAAATTATTCTGGATTTTCCCCTGTGTTCGAATGAATCCAAGAAAGAAGAGAATATACACACCAAACCCAACGTCTTTTTTGCACCCACTGAAAAATTATTCTGGATTTTCCCCTGTGTTCGAATGAATCCAAGAAAGAAGAGAATATACACACCAAACCCAACGTCTTTTTTGCACCCACTGAAAAATTATTCTGGATTTTCCCCTGTGTTCGAATGAATCCAAGAAAGAAGAGAATATACACACCAAACCCAACGTCTTTTTTGCACCCACTGAAAAATTATTCTGGATTTTCCCCTGTGTTCGAATGAATCCAAGAAAGAAGAGAATATACACACCAAACCCAACGTCTTTTTTGCACCCACTGAAAAATTATTCTGGATTTTCCCCTGTGTTCGAATGAATCCAAGAAAGAAGAGAATATACACACCAAACCCAACGTCTTTTTTGCACCCACTGAAAAATTATTCTGGATTTTCCCCTGTGTTCGAATGAATCCAAGAAAGAAGAGAATATACACACCAAACCCAACGTCTTTTTTGCACCCACTGAAAAATTATTCTGGATTTTCCCCTGTGTTCGAATGAATCCAAGAAAGAAGAGAATATACACACCAAACCCAACGTCTTTTTTGCACCCACTGAAAAATTATTCTGGATTTTCCCCTGTGTTCGAATGAATCCAAGAAAGAAGAGAATATACACACCAAACCCAACGTCTTTTTTGCACCCACTGAAAAATTATTCTGGATTTTCCCCTGTGTTCGAATGAATCCAAGAAAGAAGAGAATATACACACCAAACCCAACGTCTTTTTTGCACCCACTGAAAAATTATTCTGGATTTTCCCCTGTGTTCGAATGAATCCAAGAAAGAAGAGAATATACACACCAAACCCAACGTCTTTTTTGCACCCACTGAAAAATTATTCTGGATTTTCCCCTGTGTTCGAATGAATCCAAGAAAGAAGAGAATATACACACCAAACCCAACGTCTTTTTTGCACCCACTGAAAAATTATTCTGGATTTTCCCCTGTGTTCGAATGAATCCAAGAAAGAAGAGAATATACACACCAAACCCAACGTCTTTTTTGCACCCACTGAAAAATTATTCTGGATTTTCCCCTGTGTTCGAATGAATCCAAGAAAGAAGAGAATATACACACCAAACCCAACGTCTTTTTTGCACCCACTGAAAAATTATTCTGGATTTTCCCCTGTGTTCGAATGAATCCAAGAAAGAAGAGAATATACACACCAAACCCAACGTCTTTTTTGCACCCACTGAAAAATTATTCTGGATTTTCCCCTGTGTTCGAATGAATCCAAGAAAGAAGAGAATATACACACCAAACCCAACGTCTTTTTTGCACCCACTGAAAAATTATTCTGGATTTTCCCCTGTGTTCGAATGAATCCAAGAAAGAAGAGAATATACACACCAAACCCAACGTCTTTTTTGCACCCACTGAAAAATTATTCTGGATTTTCCCCTGTGTTCGAATGAATCCAAGAAAGAAGAGAATATACACACCAAACCCAACGTCTTTTTTGCACCCACTGAAAAATTATTCTGGATTTTCCCCGTAACCTCGTGCATTCTGACTCTGAATACTTTCTAGTACTGTAGTCCAGTTTAGGTAACCACATCCAGAGAAGGTCCCATTGTTTGGACAAGATGCTAGTGGAGACAGCAACTTTTGTTGGAAGAAACGATAGTATCTTCACCAATAATTCATCCGGCAGTCGACTGATTTTGTCCATATCGTACAAAATTAAAGTTAAAACCAAAGAACACAAAAAGATTCAAAAACCTAGGGTCCGACTGGTGACCATCCGGGAAACAAGAGGAACGAATAAAAAAGGAATGTACGGGAATAAAATACCAGGAATGAAAAGGAATGATTATTCCTTATCAAATTTGACAAGGAATAATTTTGTTCTTTAATTCTCTACAAAAAAGGGAATGAAAGGGAATGAGAGGAAATTATTATTCCTTGTGAATGGTAATTTTTTTTAGGAACGTTACGGAATGCATGATTCCTCGTCGTTCCCTGGTCACCATTCATACCCCTAGTTTCTTCTCTCTCGCGCACAGTTGCTTCTAGCTGCCTCCTTTCTCTTTATGTTCAGTCTTAGGTCTTAATGGTATATATATATACTAGTGTCGGTCTAACCTACGGGCGGGATGAATATTCGAAATTAATTGAAATAGTTTGAGTAAATAACTATAAATATTTTTATTAATTAAAAAAATAGTTGTTAGATTTTGTACTTGTTTTTCTTTTTTTTTTTGAAGTCTTGCTATTTTGATAATTAGTTAAGTTTTCTTTTTTTCTTTTTCCTTGGGGTGACATTACATCAGTTTTTGCTGAGATTTCATGTTGTACTGTAAGTTATTATTACATAATAACCTATGCGGTGCATTTCATATTTATTGTAATTGATTATTTTTATATAAGTGAGAATTTATTAATATTGTGCATGTTGTGGTTGAGAAGCGAGAATAAATTGATGGATAATAGTTTTAGGTGTTGTTAACTTGTTTTTTTTTTATGTTTTCGTTATGTTTTTTACTTAAAAAAATGTTTATAACAAAATAGTAATGATTACAGAAACATAATAAATATAAGTTAAAATGTTAAAATGTTAAAATGTTAAAATGTTTATAAGTTGCTAAAATCCCATTGAAATTTGTGATTGAAGTTTAATTAATTATAACAAAATAGTAATGATTACAGAAACATAATAAATATAGAAAAATATAATGAACGTAATTCAGTATGATTGTTTAGACTCTGTTGGCGTTCGGGTCGGGTTTTTGGATTTCGGTTCTCTTTTATAACACCTCCTAGGTCCCATTCTAGTAAATTTTCAAGTACGGGTCGGGTTCGGATATAACACATCGGGTTCAGGTCGGTTTTGTATCACATCATAGAACCCATAAAGTAATCATATATCATTCGGATTCAGGTTATATCGGATCGGTTCGGATATACCCGAAATAAAATCTAAAATTTAAAAGTAAAACATAAGAAATATATATTTATTTATATATAATTAAGTATTTAAGGTAGTTATTTAAATTTTACATACTTATTGTTAGATAACATATCAAAATAAATATTAAATTGAATATTTGAAGTATATATTCATGTTTCATATAATTATATTGTATATTATTTTTGGTGTGACCCTGATCAGCTCCATACTAAAGAACATGAAGTCAAAGAGAGAAGGAGCTAGGAAATGGATCTTGACACGACCTGATGAGCTTTATGGAAAGCTAAAAGGCTTGATCCATGAGGTACTGGACCGAGAAAAGGCTATGGGCCTTGATGTGGCCTTTATAAAGCATGGACTGACTTTAAACAATCATGGACAACCTGTGACAACCCTGATTGACAAGGAAATGGATAGGATAAAGCTGGTTAGACAGGAAATGGAATGGGAGATTCAGTCTGATCGAGAAATGGACTGGTCAAACCGACATATGCGAGAATTGAGTTGGAAATGGAAGATTGAGAACCAGAGCAGGAACTGGAACATGATGAGGACCTTTATCATCCAAATGAGCATAAGGAGCAGCTTGGTCGGACCTGGAACAAGATGGATCGAGCCCAAGAAAGAGTTGTTCGAAAAAGGCCTTTATCGGCCCAAAAAGTGGAAGGACAAGCCAGCTTGGTTTATGATTGGCCCAATATGATTATGCACGACCATTATGGTCTATTTTAAGTGTATTTGGTTTTATTATTTATGTAAACTCTAGACAGCCTATCCAGGGCCGTACCAATTTTGGACATTCGGATCGGTTTCTTCGGATATTTTTTCGGATTTTTCGGTTTTTTTCGTTTTTTCGGGTTACCCGTTCGGGTTTGGTTAATAACACTCCGGGTTCGGATATGCTCTGTACCACCTTAAAATATCCATTCAGATATTTTATACATTTCGGACCGGATATGGATCGGGTTTTTCGGTTCGGATTCGGTTCAGATATCGGGTTACGGATATTATGCCCAGACAGCTAATTCAGAGCATAATGATTTGATATATCTGAAATTCACAAACTAAAAAATAAAATTGAATGCTTTAAATTATTTGAGACAAACTCTTAATTACGGTGGTTAGGTTTAGAGGATATTTTTATAAATTAATGAATGAAAGCTTTCACGATCCATAATGCCTTTCTGAATCAAAGAAATCACATAACATGTTTAATCCTCATGTTTAATATATTTTTCAGTGACTTTTCTCTAATTAGTCGACAGTGGAAACCAATTAGAACTGGATTTCATACACTTGACCTAACATAACGGTTGCAGATCTTAGTACTAATCAGGGATCAATCAATCAGTCTTAATTTAGTGAAGCTGTATATGGGGTTGTTTTGAACAAATAATAGAGAACTTTTTTCAATATCAAGTTAGATGAACAGTGTAACCTTTTCAACAGAGAATCAAATTATTTGTGTCCAACACTACAAACATATTATTAAGGTGATCCACAAAGAAAGATAGCAACCGAGAAGAAGCCTGGAGTTCATCTTGTCCCACTGTTTTGAGCATCTGCAATCAGACAAAAACTTTTTATTGTAAGAGATCTGATACAAACTACATTCTAGTACAGACGCAGAGGCGATGATTGATTGCATGTAACAAAACAAAACATTCTTGCGAACAAAACATTCTTGCATGTATTATTCACAGTGACCTCTCACCTTTCAAACCAAAAGGAAAACAATACGTGTTTTCGTAAATAATAAATAAATAACTTTATATTCTTTTCTTAAATCTAACAAAACTAATTAAGCTTCTCTAAATACATTGACCAAAAAACAAAACTATACTTCTGAAATACAGGTGTATACGTCCAGATATTTACATAGTTATTTAGTAGAGACGCTACTCGCCGAAGGGCTCCAGCACCATGCAAATTATTGCATCGCCCACACGCAAAAGCAGAGGCAGTGCGCTGCAACTTTTTACTGCATTTAGAGCATGCAGCATAACACCAACCCTTATCTGTGTCAAGGCGAACAACCCTCCCAATGCGTAGGAAGTCAATTTCCTGCATTATGGAAATAAGGTTCACATGCAACGTCACATCCTAAAATCCATTATTTTTATTTTTTTTAAACAACACTGCCAGACACGTTACCTGCGATGCAGCATTGACGACAGCAGCGTTGAGCTCAGCCATTGTCATTGTCTCAACCTTCGCATATGATCTTAGCAGTGGGGCGGCTGATGGTAGACCAGTGCCCCTGGCGACCAACCTACGCACCATAGAATGGTTAGGCAGCCTAATAGTGTCAATGCACATATACACATTTAATAAACGAATAACATACTGGTAGAATCGGACTTCCCCTGCATACGTCTTCTTATCAAAATACACATGCGACGTTGCATTGAGGAACAAACGGCCTGCATAATGCACGAAATTTATAAAAATTTGAATGTTATGTCATTAAATACTACCTATGATCTGGAACATCTCGGTACCTCCAACCAACTTTGGGTTTATGCTAGTAGCAACAATGACCTTCGGATCAACACACATGGCTTCAAGCTCTTTGTGAAAAGAAACAACCTGGGAGCCAAATAAGCTAAGGTGACAGTTTCATCACTGCGCATATCCAGAATAGCATTTGTTAGAAAAAAAAATAATAATTAAAAAATAAAAACCGGACACTACATACGTACGTATATATAGACAATCAAGGTTAATGACAGTTACCTATCCAGTTTTATAGTCACCATTCTTTTCTTCCGGAGGATCACTAACAGTACTTTGCACACCAATGATTTCTCCTGTGATGTCTACGGAAAGTTTGAGAGTGGTATCAGTATGTTATATAGATAACCATTCATAATCTTTAATAAATGAAGCTCAACTAATTAAAAAGATTGTTTCGATTAGCTCAGAATACCTGGTAATGAGTGTTTATGTTAGCTAAATCGTACATTACGGAACCGGAAACCTTATTCAGGCGAGAGATCGGCTCGGTTAGATCTTCAAAAGAGGTCGACTCGAGCAACCCTTATGGTCGATTTACAGAAGTTCACCCGAAAATAAATATTAGAGCAAATTAACAGAAAATCAAAATCAATGATGATTATCAAGATGAGTTTCACAGGAAACCACTATCAACCCTAATAATAAATAAGGTTCACCGGAAAATAATAAGTAAGGATCTGGAAAGAATACTTTCATTAACGTCCACCATCAGCATATCAAGCCACATGAGCGCTTGACATTCCTGGCTTTCCAGAATCGCAGCAGAACACTTGACTGCATACCCGAAAAAAACTCGAGTTAGCCATTAAGCAGTGAATCTTTTCACTTTAGTACAATATAAGAGAGTCGAGTAGAAGAGTGAGGAAGAGATTGTGATTTCCAGAAGAAAAATACTGACCTATTCATACCCGACCTCACAGATCCAGCCAACGCAAACAACGCATTGAAGAACTCGTAGTGGGAGTCTTATCGATGGGATTAATCAGAGGTCCGTTTCATGGACGTTGAGGAAGTTCCACAGTCATCGTCGCCGAATAAGGGAGAGAAGGGATGAATCGATTTTTTGACAAAAAATATTAGGGTTAACGTAGACTATAGTTGATTGGGCCGTACACATAAAGGAGAAACAGCCCAAACGACAAAAGAAGAAGGGCTGCGTTCGGTCTATGGATATACGTGTAGTCTCCGCAGCGAACAATTTAATGACCTATCATCCGACGTGTCCTCACCTGGAAATAAAGAACTGTACTTTATATATAAAGATATATATATATATATATATATATATATATATTTATATATATTTAAGTGGAGCTTTAAATTATGTAATAATTGTTTAAGATTTGGGAATATCTGAAATTGGTTGATTGTTGGAATATATCCATATTTGTTTGATTTTGAATATATACAAAATCAGTTAACAGAAACATATGCCGAGCCATCTAGGGAATTTGTATTGGAATATTTTGTTTGTATTATTTTGTTATAAACTAAATATCTATGATAATCCTTTTTTTTTGGGGATTAAATCTATGATAATTTTAAGATTATCAATACTATTCAAAATGAGATTTTAATATGTAACTGATAAGGAAAGTATTGACAATAATGATATAATAATATACCATGAATGGTTAAGTATTGTTAAGTACCATCAAGTCATCAACAATCACGTGAGTCCATGAATTGATTGGTTGGACTGTAAATATATAAAATTTGTTATAGAACGTGTACCTAAACAGCCATTTTCTTCTTTAATTTCCATTAACATTTTTATAAACAAATCGGGTTTGTAACCAGATCTGATCGCCCGATTTATCGGGTTGATTAAATATAATATATAATATATAAAAAGAAAATATGTATCAGTCTTCAAGATCAAAAAAAAAAAAAACATTTTTATAAACAATGTCTGTAAAAAGCAACTTGATAACGGACCACAATCTATTAAAAGAAACAACAAAATAAGACATGATCAGTGGAAACTGGAAAAAAAAAGAAGATCAGAGCTATGAGTGCAGAGTATCAATGCCACAAACAATAGCCAAGCCAACACGGACAATTGTTGGTTCTATCGTTGTACATGAGAGGCTTTGTTAAAGGAAAGAGAAGTGTGACGAATCCAACCACACCGGCTAACGCAGCTGCACTAACCAAACCTGAAGAGAAGAACCCATGAAAGCATCTTTAGCTTTTATTCTTCTGCATTTGCATTTGCATTTGTTCCCAACATTGAAATCTTTTGTATTACCTTTTCCTCGTGGGTGTAGCAGCACAGGCAATCCCATGTAATTGCAGAATATATGAGCAAACAAAGGAGCAGCGAGATGTCCTTAAAAAATATTACACAATGCAGGAACATTATAGTCAAGGCCAGGCCAACATTAGAAGGGGCTAATAGATGTACAGTGCGTGGAATGTACCGGTTCTGATGAAGAGAAACGATGCATATGCACCAAAAACGACTGTGTAGCCAAGCTGAAGACCTGATCAAGCTCAGGAATGATTAGTTTACGCCTGAGACAAAGATTGTTAATATGATTATGGTCAAACGTACCAACAATCAGTGAGGCCTTGATGTAGCTGCGGTTCTGCCTGATGTACATTTCTCTAAAATGATTCAAATGGGCTGCATAAAACATATAATAAACCAAAAATCCAGTAATTTTCATCTCAACTCGAGCTGTAAACCTGTCATTAACAGAGAAGCAAGCAAAGAAAACAAACCTAAGCTAAAGAGAATTGGGCAGAGGAAGATAGCGTAGTAAATCCTAAATCCAGCACACAGAAGCAAAGGTATCATACAGGCCCTGAAAACCAGCTCCTCAGTTAACGGTGCCTGCAATTTACAAGCTGAAACATATCAGAATTCGTCCGATTTAGTAGTAACTTATGCAAGGTTTTATGCAGTTTCGATACAGAGATGGAGAAGAGTTGATTACCACGACCAAATTTCGCCAAAAGTAAACACCAGAAGCACATGTCGTGATGCAAGCAGGGATTGCTTGGACAAAGCTCCTCACTTTAGTAAAGAAACTACATCCTCCACCATTTTCCTTGCATGATTCAAGGAGTAACAACAAGTTCAAGACCAAAGATCCAGCGTAAATGAGCGAGGTCAACAGAAGAGGATACACCACTCCTTGCCACTGGTTCCATATTCACAAATATAGAATCTTTTAAGATGGGATATGTTGTATCAAGCCAAAAAAAAAAAAAAAAAAAC
>NC_027750.1:11290315-11302464 GCF_000695525.1 Brassica oleracea var. oleracea | reverse complement strand
AAAAAAAAAAAAAAAAAACACCTTTTCATGGTTAAAGATGGAACTTACAAGATGATCTGTCCTTATGCCAAAAACTCCAAGTATAACAGAGGCCTCCCAGCTTTTTATCTTTTAACATTTCTCAAGCAAACAAAGTTAGAGACTTTTCAGTGATTCTTGGAAACTAGTGAGGGATAGTACCAAACAAAGCATAGTCTTTTAATCTTAAACATCTCTTAGTTTTACACTGATTCTTATAACTAGTGTGCATAGCTCAAAGTTTTAGTCTTTGACTAGAAGCTTACCGGGAGTATATAAGCTGTGAAGACGAGAGACACGACGGTTGAGATGGCTGCGCAAACGAATCGGCGAATCATGAAGTCAGAGAAGGAAGAAGGCGACGGGAGGCGTAGAATCACGGTGGGAGCGTAAAGGATCAAAACGTAGAATAGTGCCATCGCGACGCAGGAGGCCACCGCTACCGCCATCGAGATGTTGTTGTCTCCGTCGGAAGACATGTTCAGAAGGTAGTGATGAGTAGGAGAGCTCCGGCACCGGATAAATGTGGAAGTCACCGGCTTTTCTTTGCTGGTTGAATTAAAATCCCGGCGGTTGACGAAGGAGTCTTTAGCCAATCACATCGTGTCACGTTAATCGCTTGTTATTGGGTCCGTAGAACCCAATGGGCCTTCTAAAATTTATATAACAGTTTATGCAATAAACCAAGATAGTTATTTAAAAAAAAAAACTTTAATTTCTTAAATTCAAACTAAAAAGTTCTAGTTAATAAGCTACTTAATAGTATTTATTTAGTTAAGAATCTAGTAAATCATTAATTGTCATTGGTCAAGTTATTATCTTTCTTGGTTGATAATTTAAAAGTACATTCCATAATTTACTACAAAAATGAAATGAGACATAAAGTATGAACAAAAATAAAAGATTATTTTATAAATGGAAGAATTTTTTTTTTTGTTCATACTCATTTTTGAAGTAAATTATGGAGCGATGATGGAGATGCCCTTAAAACTGCAGTTACTCTCCTGTTTTTTTATTGGTTTTCTACTCAACTCATACTCTTTCGGATGTAAATTGCTTTAAACTAAAGGAGTTTTAGCTTGATCAGATCATTCTCTTCCTCATAACATTGGGATAGTATGAATCGATCAAAGAGATTCATGGATTTCTCAAATTTCTGTGTAAATCTTTTGATTGCTACAAAATAGTAATATGTATTGCGAATGATAAAGCCGCCGCATGCAGGAGACAAAAAAAGCGATCCTTGTTCTCATCTCCTCTGGTCTCCGGCGAGCTTCGTCGGTGCCGTGAGGAGGTCTTTAGTCTAGTTTTCTGGTTTAGTCTGACTGAGATGAAGCTTTTGAGAGTCATGGGAGTCTTGGATTTGGGATTCTTCTTCGATTTCATCCTGTAGGTTGCTTGGACTGCCTTGTCTCGATCCGTAGTTTTTTTTGGTGTGCGGTGCAGGTTATACCGACTCTGATGTGGGGTGGTACTTCTTCCATCGGATCTTGTGAGGCGGAGCTCAGGTATATCAGTGGCTGTCTTTCGTGTGTTTCCTGCCCTTTCGACTTCGTTTTGGCGTTTCGAAAGTTCTCAGTCTCGGGTAGTTTGTAGATGTGTGTGTCTTGTTGTAGCTCTTTGTCCAAATCCTCTCGATATAAGTTCGGTTCTGCATCAAGGTCGTCGCTTGAGGGGCGTTCTTGTGGAGTTTCAGGTTGAGATTTCCATGTGGAGACAACTTGAAAGAGTGTAGAGGACTCTGCTTTAAGGTTGTTGGAAGGAGGAGTTTCAGTTGTCTTTGGTCTTGTGGAGTTTGTTTGGTCTGTGGTTCCGTTGGAAGACGTCATTACCGGGGCTCTCGTGTGGTTATATCTGCTCTTGAAGTGGGTTATGCTTGGCCTTTCTTGAGGCGGCTGTTTCTCATTGCTTTTATCATTGGTAAGTCCACGTGGTTAGACCTTTGTTCTTGTTTGAGTTGACTTCAGTTGGTGAAGTTTCGGGGTGTGGAAGTTGTGCAGTCCCTTGGTTTGAACCCAACGGGTTTTCCGGATTTCTTGGTAAGGGGATGTGGAGCATTAGCTCAATTGCGTGCAGTCTTTGAGTAGTTCATTGCCTACCATCGATTTCTTTGGCTACTCGGTTTGAAGATATGTTTCTCTTGTGGCTTCTTGTTGATGAAGCAGTTTTTTGTGTGGTGTTGGAGCGTTTCCCTCTGGTGATTATGCTCGTGGAGGTCATATTTCAAATTCAAATAATTAGACATGCATCGCTTTCACTTTCATCTCTTCTTCCGGCTCGGTTTAGCTTCTCTTTTCCTACAGTTTATCGTGTATCTCCACCGTGCTATTCCTCAACTTTTACTTCTTTCTTTAGTCTAGTTTATGGGTGGTGCCTATCACCTTGCCGGCTTTTGGCTCCAAAAAGGTTGCAAATCTTTGTTGGTTTTGTGTACTCTTAGTTTCAAGTTAATATTAATCTATCAGATGACAAAAAAAAAAAAAAAAATATTGCGGATGATTGGTAAGCGTGAAGTAGTATAAATTATCAGCCTATATGTTAGCAATATAACGTGGAATGTCTGGTAGAAAATAAGGTGTAGGTAACTGATAGTGATCAAAAGCTATACAGTTCGAAACAAGTTCGTTCATTTGGGTAAGCAAAGCAAAAAATAATAGTAGTTCTGTGGACTAACTGATTTTTCTGTATACTGTCAAGGGCCCAGACTGAATTGTAACGTTTAGTCGCAGAGAAATGGCCCAGAATGAACATAATGTTATAATATATAAATATATAATAGGCATTACCGTCAGTGTCCGACCTTAGCTCAGTTGGTAGAGCGGAAGACTGTAGTAGTTGCTGTAATCTTTAGGTCGCTGGTTCGATTCCGGCAGGTCGGATTTTACTTTTTGCTTTTCCAAATTTATTTTTGTTTCTCAAAAATCTCGTTGGTTAAAGATATAACTTTGGACATAAGATGTTGAAGCTAACCGAATTTCAGTTCACAGACTTTCTCCTTCATCTCCCTGAACAGATAAGAAGCCATATCAAACTTAAGAGCTTTTTGCTCTTTCCTTTCCTATCCTCTTGTAAAATTAAAGCCTTCGGTTTACTATCTCTCTAACAAACCGAGAATTAAACCGGTTTTTAAACCCTAGAAAACGAGAATTGAACCGATTGCAGTAAGCATCCAAAGATGAGAACTTTCAGCTCTCAACTCTACTCCAATGGTGGAATCTCTCTGTTCAACAAAAAGCGAATCTCTCCATCGAAAAAGCATCTCAATTTCTCCAGACCCTCGGGAGTACAGGTCATATCCGCCGTTCAGTTCCGACCTTGCATCGACATCCACAAGGTATCGAAATCGAATTGAATTTCAAGCTCGAAAGCTGAATCCTTACTCTCTGCATGTGTCTTTTGAAGGGGAAAGTGAAACAAATAGTTGGATCCACTCTAAGTGACTTGAAGGAGGAAGACGGGTCAGTCCTCGTTACCAACTTCGAATCGGACAAGTCCGCGGAAGAGTATGCGAAGATGTACAAAGAAGATGGGCTCACGGGAGGGCACGTGATCATGCTTGGAGCTGACCCTTTAAGCCAAGCTGCTGCTTTTGGAGCATTACATGCTTATCCCGGTAAGTAAATTAATGCCCTTTTGTGGTGTGAAAACTGTGATTGTGTTTTTGGTCTTACTGTCACATTTAATTCATTGTGTCGTGTGTAATGATAATTACAAGACGATGACTTCTAGGCGGTTTGCAAGTTGGAGGTGGAATCAATTCAGAGAATTGCTTGAGTTATATAGAGGAGGGAGCAAGTCATGTCATTGTCACTTCGGTATAGCTCTTTTGAATCTGTTATCATACTGTCTTTTTGTTAGTAGCAGTGTTCAAAAAAATAGTTTCATTTTGGTCCTATTTAACGCTTAGACCAATTTTTAGAACATTGGTTAGTAGTAGTAGTCATGTTTTGTGTTGATTGTTTTCAGTATGTGTTTAACAATGGGAAGCTTGATCTTGAAAGACTGAAAGATCTTGTGAAGATTGTTGGGAAGGAAAGATTGATATTAGACCTTAGCTGCAGAAAGAAGGTGATTCTCTGACCTGTTTTTTTTCTTCAGTTGGATCATTTTTGTTAAGTATCTTGTCATTAAAATATCTATTCTGCGCAGGATGGAAGATACGCAATCGTTACTGATAGATGGCAGAAGTTCAGCGATGTCTTGGTGGATGAGAAATCAATGGAGTTTCTTGGAGGGTTTGCAGATGAGTTTCTGGTGCATGGTGTTGATGTTGAAGGAAAGAAGTAAGCTTTTTGCTTTCAGTGTCTTAGAGTGGATTCGTTTTGAGTTGAAGTTAGATTATGTACTGATCCTCCTAATACATGTTCTCTCCCAAAAGGCTAGGGATTGATGAAGAGCTTGTAGCATTGCTTGGCAACTATTCTCCGGTTAGTAACACTCACACAATTTTCTTTGTAGAGTAATCGGTTTAGGCTCTATAATGTGGTGGATCCCGTCAAAGTGATATCACTTGGATTTTTAAATGTTTATCAGCAAACTTGTGATGCTTTAAATGTTTTATTAAACTGGTATATAACCAGAAAATGTGGTGGTCATGCTTCCGTAAGAGAGAGAGAGATAGACTGGTTATTATACTTGATTGCAAAATTGTACTATCTTTTTTAGCGTTAGATTCTGGATCTCAGATGTAATTTTTGGCCCTTGACAGATTCCAGTAACGTATGCGGGAGGTGTGACGGTGATGGATGATGTAGAGAGGATCAGAGAAGCTGGAAAGGGACGTGTGGATGTGACGGTAGGAAGTGCCTTGGACATTTTTGGGGGAAATCTACCTTACAAAGACGTTGTGGCTTGGCATCACAAGCAAGCAGAACCCGCCTCAACACTCCACTAAAGTCCCACCACATTTTTTCGATTTCGATGTGTTTAAATAAAAGCGAATATCATCTCAAAAGAGTAACTGTTGCATGTTCGCTTCTCTTCTTCCATTTTATAACTGAAACATAATAATATGCTGATAACTTTTGTGATCTTTTACTTATGTAGAAACTTTACTCTTTACAACCTCAGAGAATGATTCATCAAAGTATAATTCAAAAATGTAAAACCTTGTCTCAGTCTCGTGGATAATCTAGCAACCACTGGTATTAAGCGAGTGCAAAACATTCTTCTGTTATCCATGTGATTATCCAGTCATATCTTGCTAGGTAGGGTCCGTCCTCAAATTTAGTTAATAAGATCCAAAATAATTATAGTATAAAATTTGGATGATATATATACACACATAAAATCACTTAAAATTTGTTGGCAAAGACGGCCCTGTTACCAAGTAAATTAGTTTAACTTTTAAAGACGATTGGTACTAATATACTTGTAGTCGCTTCTTTGTATATTAAACCATTTCTGATCAAGTTTTACACAAACATAGAGAGCAGAATCTAGCTGGCTAAGAAGCAAAAACATATGGTCAAAGAAAGGGGCGAAAATAAATGTGTATTCAAACCCAAACATATTGGGAAGTAGAGAAAATTAAAGTCAAAGACTCAAAGTGACAGAATTAAGTAAAGGAAAACACCATAGTCGTTAAAAAAAAAAATTAGAGATCAAATTTTTTTTTTTAAAAAAAAAAAAAAAAAAAAAAAAAAAAAAAAAAAACCATAGTCCACAAATTTCTTTAAGTAGATCACTTGAGTTTAATGGGGGAGGGCCACTAGAAGAACTTCGAGAAGCTCTACACCTTTGACTATGGATAAAGTCTAAAGTATGGTGGTCCAGTATGGTCCAATGATTCTTCCACTTATTTCTAGTTTTCCACTAGTACTTCTCGACACTTTCCCGCTTCAAACCATCCTTGTGTTACCATTGTTGCCTCTCCTACATTTGTTTTTCCACGACAAATGAAGAATTATCGTTGAATAAAACAGAAAAGATATAGTTATCGTAGTAGGTTAGTTAATACAATGTTGTTATTAATATAATGTTGCATTAGCATATCTATTGTAGACGATTAAAGCATTGCCTTTAGGGTGTGCCTTTGGAGATGGGGAAGTGTTCAAACTATATATATATGATCGCATTGTCATTGTGAATTCTATGAATATAAATTATGCTTAAACTTTCAAACCAATCATACAAAAGACGAAAATAAATCAGTTCTCAAAAAATTACTGTATAATCCACCAAATTTGATCAGTTTATCTAAAATCGAATCGACAGGAAAAAAAAGTCACCATAAATAGTTGTTTTCGTAGAAAAATATGTAATTCATTTTATAATTCAAATAAAAGCTTTTCTATCCTTTCTTTGTCAATCAAAACGATAACAATGCGTACAAAGACATTATCTTTGATTACATACGCGATCATAGTAGATGATGGTATTATTCTAAGATAAATATTATTTAAGTATGAATAATCAGTTTGATATATGTATAAGATATACAAATTCAATGATATTTCTTAAATTCTTCTTTCACGTACCTACTTTGTGTTATCATTTCTAAACCTAGTGTAGGAGGTTGGTGCTGAGCATTTTCAATCTAATCATGAACTGGCCAATAACTAAAAGATAAGAAGTTATAATAACAAAAATAGAACTTACAACCGTTTTAAAAATTGGACATAAAGTTTGATCACTTTTGTTTTATTCTTCATGCTGACCACAATGGTCATCAAGAATATGAATTAAAAAAGCAGGATAACAATAATTAACAACTAATGTTAATAGGTTATAAACAGATCATGGTAACAACTAACAACTAGATGTCGTTATAGGCTCTCGTTGTACATTAGCCAGCTTAAAGAGCCGTCTTGAAAATCATTATTCTGCATCTATACAAATTCTACAAATCATCTAATTTCTCGTTCTTATAAACTATTTTAATAGAGATTTGATAATTACGAAATAATTTTCATTTTACACAACCACTCTAACACTTGACATTTTGAATTATCTCCTGTTTATATAAACCCCTGCACATATGTTAACATTCTATTAGATGAATTCGACTCGCATATTAATAAACATCATCAAAATATACAAGTCTTGTACACACTATCGTACGGCAATACTTATGACATCTTACCCACTACAGAATACTAAATGACCATTGTTAGATGCACATGCACATATATCAACATCACGTAAAAAATACTAGAGTTTATGTCACCATACTTTTATTTCCCTCAATTTATGTAATTAATATTCGTTTTATAGTTATGTTTATAGCCAATAATGCATTAGATGATCACCAACTCCTTATTTGAAACTTAAATATATGGTCATCAGAAAATCATTAATTAAGAGTTTTCTTTTTGTGATACAACTACAAGCAATCATCTCGTTGATTATAGGGGGCCTATCCTAAATAGAGCATGACGTTTTATACTTTAAATTAATTGTCACGGACCATATCCATATGTACTAATATGAACCTCCGTGATGAACTACCGCTTGCGTAAAAAGTAAAAAGGGTGCTATATTTATTCATTTACAAACTCCAAAGACGTATTGCATGTATCACGTAACCATGATTTGCGACGAGATGTATGCACTTTTATTTTTGTAACTATCCTCTCCGCCAAGAAATGCTCCCCACTATTCCAAGTCAACAAAGACAAAAAGTATCGAAATAAATAAAATAAATAAAATAAATAAAGTCAAAAGCTCTCCGGTTCTCGTTTTTTTATTATATTATACATCTAACCTTGGTATATAATCACCATCCATCTTCTTATTCTTCTTCATCTTCTCAATCTTAATAACTTGAAAAAATAGAAAAAAGAAAATGATGGGAAAAAGAATAGCTTCCTTCAAGAACTTAGCCAAGAAAATGAAGAGCATCAACACAAGAGAAGGCGGCTCCGAGTCAACTCATAACGAGTCTCTCCTGATCAGTGAAGCGGACATCGCGGCGACTAAGACGCCTACGGGAACGTTTGCGGTGTATGTAGGGGAAGAGCGCGCGAGACGCGTGGTACCGACAAGCTATTTGAACCACCCTTTGTTCAGGATGCTCCTAGACAAGTCACATGACGAGTTCCACTGTTTGGATCAGAAGGTTATGTTGGTCGTCCCATGTAGCCTGTCCGTTTTTCAAGACGTCGTTAACGCCATCGAGTCTTGTAATGGAAATTTCAAGTTCGGCGATTTTGTCGAGGAGTTTCTTTGACTTAATTTTTTCCTTATCGTTTTGATAAATATTAAGTGTTGTAGTGATTAACACCCCTTTGTTGCGTGGTGTGAATCTTTTTTTTTCTTGTGGAATTTGTATTTACCAATGTTCTAAAAATTGGTATGTGGTACCAATGCATATGCCTCCGTTTAGACGGCAATTAGTCACAATCTAAACGATGTTTCAAAAATAATTTTTCTAATTTAAACTCCCACCTAAACGGTAATCTTATATAAAACGCATAACTAAAGCATATCGCTTTTTGGACCATTGATATTTAGGCATCGGTTACATTATATTATCTATGGCTTAACTATTTCTTGGGCTCCCTATCTTTTTCCTTATTCTTTTAGAATGTTCGGTCGCTTTATGCTTGGAACATGTTTGGATGTTTGCGTGAAGACATGTTGGTGAGTTGAGTCAGAGCTTTATCTCAAAACGTCGACAGACTGCGACTTATGTGTCACTAAGAAGTAAGAAGGTAATGAGGGAGCGCAATTACAAAAGGAGGTGGGTTTTGTTTGCCTATCTTATAATGAGAGAGAGAGAGAGAGAGAGAGAGAGAGAGAGAGAGAGAGAGAGAGAGCAATTAAGTTTTTTTTTAACATCTACTCTCTCCATTTCTTTTTATTTGATGCTTTGGAGGTGTGAAAACAAATTAAAAAAACATTTGTTTTATACATTTTATAAACAAAATACCATTAATTGTCTAACTAGCTATAATTTGACCAATAGAAAAACATTCATTACCAGAAGTGATAGTCACTAGCAAATCAACTAATCTAGCCTCTTTTGTAATCGTTTTGAGGATAACAAGTTAGCTATTAACATGATATGCTACATTTTATTTGTTTATCTTCTTCTAAACATCTTGTCAAAAATGAATGTTTATTTTAAAGTTACTGGTCCATCACTCCCTGTATCGAATAACAACATATCACATCTTCTAATTTCTATAATAATCTCAAATCTTGGAACTTTATGAAAAACTGACCCAAGCAAGAGGAATATATCCAGTACTACTACTAGCCGAGGGGGAAGGGGATTACTGTAGTAGTAGTACTGGATATATTCCGAGGCCACATAGTCACAAATCGGTCGTAGAGTGTAGAGATTGTTCAAATCACAAATCTATATTAGTTACATAAATTATACTTATATGGGCCTTAAACGGGCTGTATAGTAATTTGTCATCGTCAGCGTGTATAATCAAAAAGAGCAAAGTGGTAAACTACTCAGATCAGTAGTAGTGAAGAAACGTTGATTTATGTCCAATTTTGAATTAGGTTTTGGGTACACTGACACTGTTTTCTTTCTCCTGAATTTTTGGGTTCAGGCCATTTAGCGATGATGAATTGAGGAACAACCCTCCTCAGGTTCTCACTTGTAATGATTTGCAAAGAGAAGTTGTCGTCTCCCAAAACATAGCCGGGAAGCACATTGATGGGGTTTTCACTTTTGATAAGGTACAAAAAAAAGTTGGCCTTTCTGATTCTTGATGATCCTTTATAGCATTTCTATGTTGGAAGTGTATAATGGGAAATGCTGAAATTGTCTGAATCTGGGATTAAATTATGGAAAGTGAGATGGTCACAACTTAATCTCAGATAGTTGATGCAGTTTGCATTCATATTATGGTGAAACGAGGGGGTCTAGTTAAGCTAAACAAAGTACTCAGTCCAGTAAAGTTTGTTTGAGCATATGGTAAGTAACAACCAGTTAGTCAGTCAATTTGTATGTTTCAGGTAGAGCTGGGTTCGCTGGTCAACCCGCCAACATGCGGGTCGACTATTTTTTTTTTAACTCAAAATTTCGACCCGCATGACCTTCGAAGAAAAAATGATATATCCGCATCCACTCCGCTGAGATTTGCGGGTAACCCGCGGGACCCGCGGGTAATATTAAATTTAATAAAATCATTATTTTTATTATATATTAATTACTTTTTTATAATCACCAATTGCGGCTAACGTTTGACAAGGTCAAAGTGAACTAATCCACAAGTAATGAATCATGACGAACTCAGGTCTAAGGACTATACTCTATAGTCGTAATGAGAAACTCTTATGACACTCATATAACAATCTTGTAGAGTTTTCATAGCGGGTCAGTCCGATCATGTGTTCTCTTACACATATCCATGTGATTGACTTCAATACCACATATTGAATGACTCCATGAAACTTAGTCATCAATCACCTCACATACTAGCCATTCATGGTTATTAATGCCCCACGTTAACAACCTTGACTAGGGACCTCAATAATTTATAGCATCTTTCACTTATAGAGTTTCATGATCAAGTCACATACTTGACCTATAAGAATGATATAAATTATTTTGGGACATTTATTTAATTATCCAATAATCAAATAAATTTGAAGCAATTTCATTTGTTTGAATACATAATCAAATGTATATCAATATGAACATCATATCATAAACAAAAAGCCTCCCACTAAAATCAAGATCACATCTTAAGATACTTAATACCCATGGCTGCAGTATGACTCTCATACTTAGGCCGTGGAAGAGGCTTGGTCAATGGATCAACAATATTTGCATCCATTGAGACTATACTATGGTGCTTTGCTTGGAACTCTTCCAACCCACCACTCTCCATTAAGACAAAAGATGAAACCAACTCGTGATCGAAAATCACTTTTGTCATTTTGAAAAATTGGCATCGCTGTAACCGCTTACAACAAGCTCATAAATTCCTCCATAGACCAAGAATTTATCCTTAGTATTTCTCAAATACTTGAGGATATTCATGACTGTTGTCAAGTGACTTTCACCTGGATCAGATTGGTATCGACTCGTCATGCTCAAAGCACATGCAACATCTGGACGAGTACAGATTATGGCATACATGATAAATCATTTAGCAGAAGCATATGGGTTACTCATGCGCTCTCGTTCATCTTGTGTCAAAGGACACTGAGTCTTGCAAAGAGTTATGCCGTGAGACATTGGCAAAAAACCTTTCTTGGAATCATGCATCTTGAATCTATGTAAGACCTTATCTATATAAGTATCTTGACATAATCTAATAGTCTTATTTAATCTATCTCTATAGATTCTTATTCCAAGGATATATGTATCATTTTCCATGTCTTTCATTAAGAAACAACCTCAAAGTATGTCATCTACATACAACACCAAAGAAAACTGTGCTCCCACTAGTCTTCTTGTAAACACAAGGTTCTTCTTTATTTCTAATGAAATCAAACTCTTTGATTGCCTCATTAAAACGAAGATTCCAACTCCGAGATACTTGCTTCAAGCAATATATTGGAGCCAGGGCCCATCATAGCTTCCTCAAAGGACGTAGGTTCATCACTCTCAATAGATCATGATGATCCGTCACCCAAACCTCATATCTATCAGGTTCGTGACATTTCCTTTCGGACCTACGCACTTCAGGTTCCACAAGTGTCGCTTCTACGACTTCGTAAATCTAATTGATCATCTTCCTAATATGATGAAACCATCTCATGTGTTTCTTGAACTTCTTCGAGTTGTACTTTACTCCCACTGTTCTTCTTAGAAAGAAATTCTCTCTCAAGAAAAACACCACTATGAGCAACAAACACTTTGTTCTCGGTGGGGTAGTAAAAGTAATAACCTTTGGTTTCTTTAGGACAACCAATGAAGTAGCATTCATCAGATTTAGGTCCAAGCTTATCAGTAAACATATGTTTGACATAAGTATTAGAACCTCAAATTTTCAGAAAAGAAAGATTTAGAACTTTTCCAGTCCACATCTCATATGGTGTCTTCTCAACTGATTTTGATGGACATCTATTTAGCGTAAACGCAAACGTTTCTAGAGCGTATCTCCAAAAAATTGGTGGAAAATCTGTATGACTCATCATAGACCGAACCATATCTAATAAAGTTTGATTTCTCTCTTCGGACACACCATTCCATCGTGGTGTTCCTGGAGGAGTGAGTT
>NC_027750.1:11288972-11290188 GCF_000695525.1 Brassica oleracea var. oleracea | reverse complement strand
AGACTTATGTTTCATTAGATAAACATAACCATATCTACTGAAGTCGTCAGTAAATGTAATGAAGTACTGATAGTTTCCTCTAGCATGTATATTCATTGGTCCACATACATCATTATGTATAAGTTCCAACAAGTCTTTGGCTCTTTCACCGTATCCAGTAAAAGGAGCCTTAGCCATTTTACCCAATAAACAAGATTCAAATTTTTCATATGATTCATAATCAAATGAGCTCAAAAGTCCATCACTATGAAGCTTTTGAATGCGTTTCTCATTTATGTTGCCCAAACGACAATGCTAAAGAAAAATCTGATTCGTATCGTTAGACTTGAATCTTTTGGTATTGATATTATAGACATGCACGCTTTGGTCTAGAATATAAATTTCATTCTCTAATGGACCGCTACCATAAAAGATATCACAATGATTAAATAAAAACGCTTGTCTTTAATCAAAATGAAATCTTTCCAAATTCAAACAATGAATAATATTTCTGCTTATAGCAACAGGTACATAGTAGCAATTCTTAAGTTCTAAAACCAATCATGAAGGTAAAGACAAGCGAAATGTTCCCACGGCTAATGCAGCAACTCTTGCTCCATTTCCCACGCGTAGGTCCACTTGTCATTTCTCCAAATTTCTACTGTTGCTTAGGCCATTCATATTCGTACAAATATGAGCACCATAGCTGGTATCCAATACCCATGAAGTAGAACCAGAAGTAGTAACATTTACTTCTATAACATAAATACCCCTAGCCGATGTTTCAAAAGTCTTTTTCTTTTTCAGATCTCCCAAGTAGGGTTTAAACTCTTCTTTGAGAACAATTATCGGGCTTCGATACCATTGGAGGAAATTTGATCCATTGAATTTTTCCTTCTTAAGGACATATCGCAATGAAAATGGGTTGTGAGGAGTTAACATTGCTGGAATAGAAGAATATCGAATATTAATATGATGTTCAGGAATTAGAGAAATCTCAACAATTAAGAAAACTCATATTATATTCAAAACAATTTCCTCAAATGAATATAATAATCCAAGATCCATATTTCACTAAAATTCGAGTGAGCACTGGCTCATCGCCCGAATGTTTAGCTATTTTGGTAAGCAACACTTTGCTAATTATATCAAATATAATTTTTGGTTGTTAGACGACATCTTATGTTTTTTCCAACCTATGTCTCTAAGCCCAAAACCGTTTTGATAGCTTAGTCAA
>NC_027750.1:11257290-11288842 GCF_000695525.1 Brassica oleracea var. oleracea | reverse complement strand
TACTTGAAATTAATTGAGGAACAAATTTTAATTCAATTTTAACTTATATTTAAAATTTTCTATCTTATATAAAATATAAATATAAGTAATAAATATCTAATATGTATTTAATTGAATTATAAAAAATTAAATTAACTTTAATCTACTTAAAATTATTAATTATCATTTAAATAATCTTAACGTTATTACTAGAATCTAATCAAATTAGATTTCTAATTCAATAAAAGATTAAAGCGATTGAACCAAACCAATCTTATAAACCAACTAACCAATTCGTTGGTTTAATTGGTCTTTACACATCTCATGTGTATTATGTTACTTTAAAACCAGGCATTCAAGCATTACAATAATACAAGTGCATCTATAAATTAATTATATGTACACATGAACAATATGTATATAACACGCATGGTCATCACATAATTTTATGACATATATTTTATTAGTCTTAAAATTTAGCAACTATTGTTACAATAATACGTGCTTGATTGTAGATTAGTCATGCATGTACTCTACATGCAAATAAGGTATGAAAAGTGTGATTTCGATGATATACATGTGTGATTTAGATGATATACATTAATCGCATACCTAGCGGGATGATCATATCAGCCGTTTAATATCTCTATTAACATATATTCTAGACTTTCCAAAAGTCAATAATCTTTAACATATAATTCAGTATCGTAATATACAATATTAACTTAAGATATTGACCTTTCCAAAAGACATGCGTATCTAATATACGCATATCTTTGTTTTGGAAATTGATGAAGATGTTCATCAACTTAGGATTATCACAGACTCGGTTGATTAACAGTTAAAACAAGATCGAACAAAATTATTTATCTATATCAATATATAAATTAAATAATATTCAATTTCAATATTAAACAAGTAGGCTCTGATACCACTGTTGGAATTCATACCGCTTAATAACGATTTATAAATCTAGTTATGAATTCAGTTTGCCTAGATTTCATGCAAATACTGAAATAAATCTAGATCTTAGAGTTCCGAGTATACCTGGCTATTCGCAGCGGAAAGGTGAATAAACCAAGTCGAGATTTCAAGTACTCCAAACGTCGTGCCTCTACCGGTATCCACACGCACACAAATTGGATCGATGTGGGATGCTAGTGCCGTCGAGATCAAATCTCTAAAAGCCTTGACGAACTATTCGTCCTTTTGTGTTTAGGGTTTGCCGTCGCAGATCTATATTGATTATTAAAGTTCCATTGTTTTATATAAGACAAATCCTCTTAACCTAATACACATGAGTTAAGTCATGTTATTGTTTATTAAGCAAGACCCACTTAACAACTAATAATCATATACCATACGAGTTTATACGTATAAATATATATATGTACTTATATCATATATAATACACATAAATATACTATACAACTCAATATATCACTGATCCAATTTCCTTAGCTGTGTGACCCTATATGATCATATAATATTATAATGAATTCTCAATTCATAGATTATAAGCGGTTTCTAGCAAAACATTATAACCACCTAATATTGTATGATTGTCAAACCTCAACACTACGACTTTAACAAGAGTAACTACAATAGATTTCAGGACATTCCCAACACAAGTACCATTTGTGAAATCAGTCACTGTACCACTCAAAAGATTCATCTTTCTCACAATACCATGAGAATTTCTCAAAATCATGAGCATAAAGATTCCCATAGAATCCTCTTTTACCATTTCAGAGTGTAATTATGATACGGGTAATGGCATATCTGGCTTCAATATCAAGCTTTTGGTACATTTGGCCATTCACTTTAGAAAGTGAAAACATCAAATAAAGTCGAGTTATATACATTTTTTTTCATTCATGTTTCTTCAATCAAATATATGGTAACAATTAGTTAAAGATGTTGTGTTAGGCATTAGCCTCATATAGAGCCAACCCGAGACTGGGTGATAACTCATGCAGGTTTGTATACACAAAAGATGCAAGCTGTTCTGTTTCACAATTTCAGCAATGGAATCATGACAACTAGCCTAAAAGTTGTGCAAGTAAGTTCAATGCTAAAGATGTTAACTTGAAACTGTGCGAAGAATCTTTGCTCACTTTTTGGAGTTATGATGTGATGGCCTGTTCTAGTTAAGACAACTTGCTAAAATATAACTGGTCATTAGGTTCGTTATGTCTCTAGTGTTGTCTCTGTGTGAGTCTGGTTTAAACTGGTTCTTGATTTAGATCGATCTACGGATACATGCATGTCAACTTTAGTTTTTTTTTTTGCATGTCAACATGTCAACTTTCAAAGATATTGATAATGTTCATCTATAGTTATTATACGGATACCTTGTGTTTCAAGTTTTTTTTGTTTAATCAACTATTGTAACCTTCATTTCATTTAGGTTAAATTATTATAATGTTCATCTATAGTTATTAGTATATCTATTTTATAATTAAAAAGTTTCAGTCCTTAAACTTCTAATCTCTTCAGATCAAAACATGATAGAATTATTCTGGTTCAACCTTTTTTTAAAACTAAAATTGCGGTTCAACTTTCTTCCTCCCAAAGATTAACATATTATGGTTAGCATCTTATGATATATATAATATACATATATATATAATTGTACCCAAGAAACAAATTCTATTATGACAGCAAATTCAATTTACATATTATATCAAGGCTGGAATATTTAATTAATCTATAATATATCATACCCTTTTTTACATAAATAAGAGTTTGAAATGCAAGCTTGATACAAAATATGTTCACTTGTTCAAGTAAAAAAGAGCAGATCGACATGCTGCCATAATTAACTTCATTATTGTAGAAGTTAATAAGTTATAGTAAAATATATCAATTCACGTGAGCAACGGATCGTCACATAAATCATGGAAATATAATCCAATAATATTGGTGAACTAATATATTTATCAAACTTTGGATAACTACACCTAAGAGATCTCCTAGAAAGAAGGAGTAAAGCTGTCGCCCAAATAAATTCAACTTCAATTTGGATAAGAAAAGTTAAAACTTAAAATCAACCTGATGTATATCTTTCTAATTATAGTTTATAGTAAAAATTCACTAAACTAACATTATCCCAAAAGTTATCTTCCTCCTCATCCTTAGCCTATATAAACACCACAACAACTATATTTTCAGTTATCCATTTCTGGATACTCAACTTCTACACACAAAACTATCAAACATCAAATCCTGAGTTTTTGGATCAAATGGGTGTCTCAAGTATTATTTCTGTGATGTTATTGCTTGTACTAATCAATTTATGCAATAATATCAAAGGAATTGACGCTTTTCATCAAGTTTATGAAAAATTGCAGTCTCAGTCAGTTGAGTCAGTGAATCATCTTCACAGATCCGCTTTTCACTTTCAACCTCCAAAGCATTGGATTAACGGTACATTGATGATCTGTCCCTCTTCATATATAATTTATCAAAGCATTTGTTTCCTTAGTTGTATGTTTATAATGAATTTGGCTTTGATGCTTAGTTTTTAGGTTTTTTTTTTGTTTTTTTTCTTGTTCTGGTATTAGGGTTAATTCCACTACGACGTTATTTGCATAGCCACATTAAAAACTCTTCATTTTCTTTCAAATCCAATATTTGCATGTTATTTAAAAACCGGTGTTTCAATGAACGAAACAATTTTTTTTTATCTGAAACAAACAAAAGTTCCCGTATTCTTTAGGAAGGAAACTTCCCTCCGTTCGATTATTATATTCCCTAACAATCCATGTATTGATATATCCATGTATTGATATATATATACGCGTGTGTGTGTGTTTTGAGAAAAGGGTTATGGGGTATAAATCTAAACCTATTTATTTATGTAATTTCTAACGGAAAAAAATGTGTTAGTATTAAAGTCTTATATAGCTTTAGAAAATTCATATGCACCAAAAGAAACACATCATATATCACGTGAGAACGCAGCTATGCTTATTTTTGTATAAAATGTATGCTTTATAGTTATCTGTGATTGTGTGGCCATATGTTTCTGTAAATATATCTTTTTGCCAAAAGGGAAATTCTGTCTCTGAGTGAAGATAACCATTATCTAGTAATAAGCACTGTTCGGGAACGCGCTAGGCGCTAGTCGGGCGGTCGGATTGGGGCGCTAGGCCTAAAGAGAAAATCGGGGATAAATCGAAAATTATGCGGGGCAGAATTTTTAGATGGTTTACTATGTTATAAAATCTGTTAATCTTTAATTGTGTATAACATTAATACATTTTCATGTTTAAGATTGTATAAAACACACAAATAGAATATATAAACTTAATATAGTGTAATTTTCATCAAAATTATGAATATAAATGATATTTATAAAATTTTAGATCAAATAAGCAAATAAAAATATTATTAAAAAAAATAAAAAAAACAAAAAATAACAAAAAAAAATAAAAAAAAAATAAAAAAATAGATTAGGCGGCCGCCTAGGCGGCTAGGCGGTCATTTAGGCGGTCTAGGCGGAAAAAATCGGATATCCGATTTTTTAAACCGATTTGGCATAAATCGGAGCTGAAAAGTGACCCGTAGCGGCTAGGCGGCCGGCTAGGCGGCTAGGCCGTCGATTTTTAGAACAGGGGTAATAAGTAACTATAACTACCAAGATACGGCACTTCGTATAATATATATTTTGTTGCACTTTATCCTCCTTTATTCACATTTTCTTAATTTCATCTACAAGTTGTGTTCTACCAAAGACTTTCATGTGATTCTATTGTATCGCATATTCTCTTATCTTATCTAGTTTCTTTATAAATCTAAATTTTGATGACTTGACTAACCTTTGTTTTCGCGTGTGTTTCCATGTGGCATTCTCGACCATCCCAATAGATCCAAATGGTGAGTTTATCAGATAAGTACTTGTATAATTCTATATATTCTTATGTTAATTGTAGTACATTGTTATTAAATGTAAAAATAATCTTAATCTAGGTGTTTCTGGAACGCAGGTCCATTGTACTACAAAGGTTTCTACCATCTCTTCTACCAATATAACACCAAAGGTGCAGTTTGGGGTAATATTGTGTGGGCGCATTCGGTTTCCAAAGACTTGGTGAATTGGGAGGCTCTTGAACATGCCATCTATCCCTCCAAATGGTTCGACATCAAAGGTACATGGTCCGGTTCAATAACACTCGTACCGGGAAAAGGACCGGTTATCCTCTATACCGGCATTAACCAAAACGAAACTCAAATCCAAAACTACGCAATCCCGGAGGATCCCTCAGACCCATACCTAAGAAAATGGATTAAACCAGATGATAATCCGGTTGCAGTGCCAGATTATACCATGAATGGTTCAGACTTTCGTGACCCAACCACGGCCTGGTTTTCCAAAGACGGACATTGGAGAACCGTCGTGGGGTCAAGAAGAAAGCATAGAGGAATCGGATATATCTACAGAAGCAAAGATTTTAAGCATTGGGTCAAAGCTAAGCACCCTATCCACTCCAAAGAATCCACCGGTATGTGGGAATGTCCTGACTTCTTCCCGGTTTCCACCACCGATTTTGAGAACGGTTTGGACTTAGATTACGCCGGTCCAAACGCTAAGCACGTGTTGAAAGTTAGCTTGGACATGACACGGTACGAGTATTACACGCTTGGCAAATACTATCCTAACAAGGACCGTTATGTACCAAACGGTGAATCGCCAGATGGCTGGGACGGTTTAAGATTTGATTACGGTAACTTCTATGCCTCCAAGACATTCTTTGACTACAAAAAGAACAGAAGAATCTTGTGGGGTTGGGCTAATGAATCTGACACCGTTGAAGATGATATATCCAAGGGCTGGGCTGGTCTTCAGGTTATATATCTTAACTAAACTAATAATTTAATTAATTTTCTATTTTTTTTTAACAATTTTTGAATAATTATAGGTAATTCCAAGAACGGTGCTTCTTGACTCAACAAACAAGAAACAACTAGAGTTTTGGCCTATTGAAGAAATAAAATCATTAAGAAGTAGTTATGTCCGAATGAACAACAAAGACATCAAGATGGGTCAACGCTTAGAAGTCAAAGGAATCACTCCTGCCCAGGCAGATGTGGAAGTGACATTCAACGTTGGAAGTCTAGAGAAAGCTGAGCCATTCGACCCGAGCTACACATACAAGCCGTTAGATTTGTGTAGAGTGAAAGGCTCGAACGTGACAGGTGGTGTTGGACCTTTTGGTCTGATCACATTAGCCACCCCTGATTTGGAAGAGTACACTCCTGTCTTCTTTAGAGTCTTCAAAGGCACTTCCATAAATAAGCCTAAGGTCCTCATGTGCTCCGACGCTAGACCGTACGTTTCCATAACCATCTATATCATTAATTAACATCCTATATATATATAGTATGCTTTCATTTAAAGATTCTAACATTAATGTAACATATCGGTCTAGTTCGTCCTTAAAGCAAGACAGGGGTCCACTCAAACAAGATAGGATGTATAAGCCACCATTTGCTGGTTTTGTGGATGTTGACCTAACTGATGGAAGGATCTCTCTAAGGAGTTTGGTATGTATAATAAGAATTTTTCGTATATTTTTAGTTTGTTTATGTAATTGTAATGTAACATAAAACTGAATTATGAATTTACAGATTGACCATTCGGTAGTAGAGAGCTTTGGAGCGTTAGGGAAGACAGTGATAACGTCAAGAGTGTATCCGATAAAAGCAGTGAAAGAGAATGCACATTTGTATGTGTTTAATAATGGAACACAAACTGTGAACGTAGAGAGTCTTGATGCTTGGAGCATGGAGAGGCCTTTGCAGATGAATAATGGTGCTACTTAGACCATGATTAACCCGAGATTCTTAGACTGCGGTTCTTAGCGGAAGTTAAGAACTCATCCTAAGAACCCCAGATTAATCATGCTCTTAATTATAGATCCTTAAGCGTTGGTTGGTTATTAATGCGACATTAAAATAGAGAAAATTTGGAGCTTTCTGTTTAGCAATTTGATTAGAGAAGTCTATGCTTTATATATGGACGTCTTGTACCTTTCTACTAATCACTCAATAAAAATAATTTTAGAATGCAAACCAACAAGAATCTTTCAAAGTGTTTTAAAAGGCCCAAGACGCTTATATATGATAGTAGTAGACAAGAACTTATAAATGCAATGATATTTGGGTTGAAGTAGAAACTGTAAAAGAACAACATGAACAACGACACACTTAAGCCAATCATTAAAATACAAAACAAGGAACTTGAAAAGTAAAAAAAAAAAAAAAGTTCTAAGCTAAAACTCCAAAAATCTCTAATAATTAGATTTTTTCGGAGATTGTAGCCAAGACTTGTAATATTTTTGTTCAGATTTCAACAATGACTTGTTTCAACAAGTCCATTGATCGAGTGTTATGTTGTACAATCTCAAATGACCACAGTTAAAATATACATGTGGTCAACTACAGCATGATGGCTATGACACGGAAGCCGTAAATTACTTGTGCTGTATGTTTTGCTATGGTTTCAAAAACGTTATCCAATAAGAAAATTAAGGCATGCCTTTGTTAGGATTGAAATACACATAAACAAGTTTGTGTCACAGTTTCGAATTTTATATAAAAGCCAAAGAAAATCAGAATTACTAGTGAAAAATCCACAGAAACGTGTTTGTGACAAAACAAAAGAGATGAAACACACAAAACATAACATAGATAAATGAGCCTCCGGTGAAAAAAAAAACAAATCACTTGATCTTCTTCTTCGGCCTCAGCTGCAAAAAAAAAAAAATAACTCAATAAAAATAGTAAAAGCAAAGAATCAAAAAATGAGAAAGAAGCAAAAACCTGGTTGCTGTGGCCACACTTCTTCTTCCTGCAGTTGACAGCTCTTGGGTGCAGACGAGCGTAACACCTAAATATCATGATATAACTCAGCATCAGACAAAAAAAGAGTCGGATAGCAATAACAGAAACAACTTTATCCACAAGAACAGAGGTGTATATGATTAAATTAATGTTAATAAAACGTGCACATGACAAATTTATTTTAACATGGGCTCACTAAAACGATCATAACACTTTATTAACAACAAGAAAGAATCCACAATGATAATAGTATGCCACAGAAACTCCACATTTCTCTAATAGTAATCTAGATCCCTCAAACATGGTATCACATTACAAAGAAAGATATTGGAGCGATGAGCTTACTTGCGGCAGATCATCTTGTCTTGATTGTACTTACGGGCCAAAGCCATCAAAGAGGGCTCAATGATACCTCCCCTTAGCCTCAGAACAAGATGCAGAGTCGACTCTGTTTACAACCCAAAAAAAAAAAAAAACAGAGCACTGAATTAACATACAATCGTAAGGAACCAAAACTAAAAGAAGCGTTTTTTGAAGAACCTTTCTGGATGTTGTAGTCAGCCAAGGTACGACCATCTTCAAGCTGTTTTCCGGCGAATATCAACCTCTGCTGATCAGGAGGGATTCCTGAAAACAGAGCAAACCCGAATCAATAAGAGATCATCAATTTCAAAAAAAAAAAAAGAAAAGACAAAAGTGAAGTTACCTTCTTTGTCCTGGATCTTGGCCTTGACATTGTCGATGGTGTCGCTGCTCTCCACCTCGAGGGTGATGGTCTTGCCCGTCAGCGTTTTCACGAAAATCTGCATCTTCTCCGCCGCGGCAAGTCTCGAAAAAACTGTGTTTGTTGTGAAGAAGAAGATTGTTTATACTTGTCCTTCATTTCTAGGGTTTTGATGAGGATTATTTAGATGGGCCTTTAATGCTAAAAGCCCATTAACTTATGTACAATTCGGATAGTCCTTACCAATCAGATGTTGGATGAATGCTTGGGCTAAACATATCAAACCATGCTTTAGCGACTCGATTAGCATGGTAACCTTTAACCATCTTTGTTATGTAACAAATTTGTAGATATATCTACTAGCTTTCAATTCTTCTTTTCATGTTTACAAGAAGTTGTTAACTCAATGGCGCATGCCTTGTTGTCTTTAAGAGTAGAGCCTTAAGTAGTATTGCTTTCTTACAAATTTATCTCAATATGTTTACTAGTCATACTGTATGCTCCCCTCAAAGATAGCTAGCGTTGGATGCTTTTGAGAACTTTTTGGTGAAGAATACATGGAACAATAGATCTTGGTTTGTCCGCATAGAACATATTGGGTACTTGCACATGACAACTACAAGTCCAAATAACTCAACTGACAATTTATTCATGTCCTTGTACCAATCATGAGCTCACCATTGAACAGAATGGCAAACACTAACGGAAATTGACGAGTACTTGCAAATGGCTGGTGTTAATACGATATTTTGTCCCACTAATTCAGAGATGAAAATTATGGCATTTAAAAATAACAATTGAAGTCATTCGCGAATGCGACTAATCAGAGCAGAAAAATTGTTGTTCCAATTAACAAAAAGCATTCAACTTCGAAACTGTTTCAGAAAACTCAAGAAAACATTGTTCTGACAAAATGAAATAAAGAGCAAAAAAAGCCAAAAACTCAGAGCCTCCTTCCTCTTCTACCACCCTTTCGGCGGGTACTGTCCGTTGGGATCGGAGTAACATCCTCTGCAACAACAACAACAACAACAATGACAGAAATGCTCAAGACACATTAAACAAAGTCTTAGTTGAGATTAAGTTATTGCAAATGCAACTTACCAATGCGGCCAATTTTCATGCCAGAACGGGCAAGAGCTCTAAGAGCGGACTGAGCACCAGGACCAGGTGTCTTGGTCTTGTTTCCACCCGTGGCACGGAGCTTAACGTGCATAGCGGTGATTCCAAGCTCCTTGCAACGCTGGGCAACATCTTGAGCAGCAAGCATAGCTGCGTAAGGTGAGGACTCATCCCTGTCAGCTTTCACCTTCATTCCACCTAACCGAACAACAAAAGTACAATGCCGTAAGGAGTCAAATGGTACTCAAAGAAATCTCAAGAGAAGCTCGGAGACTAAAGTAACACTACATCTCACACATACTAAACAACACACGGACAAGAACATCAACATCATCAGTGTTCTCAATCAAATAGAAGCTTACCAGTGATCCGGACAAGGGTTTCACGTCCAGACAAATCAGTAACGTGCTGCCCAAAAAAAAAAAAAAATGTAAATCAGATACAATGTAAGCTTTCCTATAAACATGAAAATGGAAAATAATGATAAAACTCGTGAGAGAAACTATACAATGAAAGTGTCGTTGAAGGAAGCGAAGATGTGGACAACACCGAAGACTTGCTCTCCATCACGAACAGCTGGTCCAAGAGTCACTGTCTCTTCCTTTGGCTCTCTCGTCTTTCTCCTCGACTACACACAACACAACGCTAAACTTTATTACTATACATGGAATCACAGCACTATAGTCATTCATCAATACATTAACCAAAAAGAGGATCCAAAGATCATATCTTCCAATTAACACGAAACGAAACTCTTCTGGTCAAATCTGAGAGACGAAGCTTACCATGTTTTAGGGCAAGAAATGGATGTGAAAGATCGTCTTTCTTCCTGTAGTTGCGCCGCCGATGCAGAGATTTGGCAAGAGGGAGAGAAGATGGCGAAATCAGATAGCGATTTTATATTAGGGTTTATGACTTCTCTGAGTGAGCTCGATAAGCCCTTTTCCAAATAAGTTTTGGGCTGAATCTTAACTATTGGGCCAGAAGCAGATGAATCACTCGCTTGTTGATAGCCTAAATCTGGCGCCTTAGACCACTCGGCCTAACTATCAGATTTGTAACGACTTTTAACTTATTCCCTAGATTTCGTTCCGGGCAACCGCGCAGATTTTTATTTTCATTTATTTTTATATAAACATTTTGTTTTCAATTCTAAATTGGTATATATTATAATATATATGTGTTTATCAATTTTTAAAACATAAAAATTTACGGTATATTTTTTTCATTGAATAGATTGTTTCAAACTTTCACATGTATTTGTATCTTCTTCTATATATATATTTTCAGATTATTATTTCATATTAAAATCTTAACTATATAGATAAAAATTAGTAAAATATTTTTTTATTGTCATATTCAAAGATATTGTAACATTTCACAAATTTAGAAAGTTTTTTAAAAATTAAACATTTCGCTTCATAGATTTATATTATCGAGTAAATAATTAAACATTTAGTTTTTGTTTAATTTTTAAAATAAACTATATAGTTTTAAATTTGTTTTCATTGGTTTAAGGTAGTAAAGATTAATCACTGTTAGATAATATGATTTTTGTTATTTAAAAAAAAATCTTTATGATTTTAAAAGTTAACATCAACGATTATTTAAATAATTAACATATGGAAGGTATAGTATTACAACATTAAATTATATTTTTTTAATTTATATTATCTATAAATCCAATAGATCATCTATTGTTTAAATTCAATTATTGATAATCTAATAAAAAATTTTGTAGGCCCAAAATTTAAATGATAAGATTAGAGATTAAATGTAACATGATTTTCTAGGAATATGTCTATTAGGTCCATTTCTTAAAAAATCACACATGAATCAAGGTTGTGACTTCTGTTTTAATATATAAGATATAAGTTCACTAAAAATGTGTCGACATTGGATTCAGAGAGAGTAGTTTTATGAGACTCGAGCAAGTTCAACACCTCTTTTAAGTTCTCTCAGGCATCTTAACGTAAAGCTCCATTTTTTTCTCCAAAATTGAATAAAAGATGATTATAGAGTAAAAATACTCCAATCCTACTCCATTATTACACTCCATATTGGAGTGATGAACCATCTGATAATGCATCCCTTACAACGTCTAATCTGAAATAAACAAGTTTTGCATTCTCTTCATAGGATGCTCGATGGTGATGATTGGTTGGATTGAGACTATAAAAATTTAGCTGTAAGTGAATTGGTTGTAGTAATAAATTTATCACTGCAGATTTGTTTTTGCAAAAAAATTTGATGTAGTTAAAATTTGTTGTAACAGTAAGTTATTGGCGGTAAGTTAGCAGCTGTAAATATTTTAAAATAAAAAATATATAAATATGTGATGTATATATAAATAATTATTTTTTACCAATTTAAATAATTTAAATTAATATCTTTTTATAAATTATCAAATTTTACTATTATTTAATGTGATATTGAATAATATTTATGTTATATAAAATATTTCAGTAATTTTAAAATCACCCAAAATTAAATTAAATTATTTATATATGGTTTTATGATAATTATCAAATAAATTTGATAATATTTATGTTATTTAAAATAATTCAGTAATTTTAAAATCACCCAAAATTAAATTAAATTATTTATATATGGTTTTATGATAATTATCAAATTTATTTGATATTATAGATGGTTTTTTTTATTTTACAGATTCTAGAGTCTACAAAAGAAAGATGTAGATTTTTTGTCTAAAATACATAAGAAAAATATTTTGTTGTAGCTTTAAAAAAAAGTTAAATCATGATTAGTAAAAATTAATATAAATTTGATATAGGCTATAAGTTTTTTAAACAAAGTTACATCATAATCGGTAAAATTTAGTGATTTTAAAATAAATAAAGTTAAATAATGGCAATAAAGTCCAACCACATGCTACACCATGATCCGTAAAGTTTAGTGATTTTAAAATAAATAAAGTTAAAGAAAGGAGACAAATTTCAACCAATCATCCCGTCACAGCCAGAAGCTTACCATCCAAGGACGATGCTGGTGCTAAAGTGATGAAGAACTAAATCCCATTTGTGTAAGGACCGGGTTTGCCATTGACAAATGCCCAGCTCCTGTGTGTTGCAACTCTGGCTTTATCACGTCCTCAAACTTCGAACTATTACAAGGCAAAAGACACATATGACAAAAATTCTAGAAACTATACACAAACATGCAATATACCCATTATCTTTAAATCTAGAAAGTAGTAGCTTTGGTGTTTCAATTCTCTGAGAAACATCAGTGGAGGCAAAACAAGAATGAAACGGAAAATAGATAGAGCAAGTGTCAGCAAACTTGACATATCTAACAACATTGTGCTAGTCTCGACCATATATTCAATGTTGTGACGTCTGAATAACGTCTGCCCTGTTTCAATAATTCTCTTACGTCTTGAGTAAACATAAAAACGAAAAGTGCATTGAATACAACCAATCAAAACTTAAAGGAGCTAACTTTATTACAACAGCAGAGACTATCATTGATCAAAGAAAGTCCAACATTGAGAATGTATCCATAAATGGACTGGCCACATCTTCCATGTCACATTCTCTTCAGAGAATGGAGCCTAACTAACTAGAAGTAATTCATTATCTTAAATCAGTAGCTCATTAGTTAATTTTTGGTCTCAAGGAGACAAGATATAACTCAGAAAACTTCTTCAATCTATTTTCATAGTATCTTGTTTGCTAGACAACTTTTTTGGTGCAACTTACTTACGTGAAAATATGTATTCTCTGATATATTTACATTACTGATATTATCTCACATTATTTCAACTTGAAATTAATTTTCAATTTAGCTGAGATTTATTTAAAGACTTGTGTCTGATAATCTTAGATGTAAATACTCTTAACGATTTTAGGTAATCACATCATGATGATGATACTTTTATTAGATTACTTTGAATTAATTTTATGGTCATGATCTATAAAGATGATAGTAATGAGATATAAATATGAAACGATATCAAATTATATATATAGAGTTATGAGGATACTGTTATAAAAAATCTTAATGATAACTATTACATTTTTATTACCATGTCATTAATCATTTATTGATTATTTTTTCAATAAATCATCCAAAAATCAGATGACATATACTAATAATTGACTATGAATTGACATAAAGCATAAATATATATGATACTTATTTTAATAACTATTTTAATAAAGAGAATTGCATCCGGAAATCTAATATGAAATTGGTTAGGATTTCATGAAAACTCTAGTATTTATATATTTATATATATATCACAAAAAAAAAAAAAAAATCTCATGAAAACATGGCTGTCATTCAACATTAGATATCAACTATTAAAATAATTTTATTTAATTGAATTTAATTAAAATTATTGAAATAATTAAACTAGTTTTTATTTTCGAAACAATTGATTTTAACTGAACCATAGTTATATGTGCATACTAAAAACACAAAACTTACATGTTACACACATATAATTTTCAAACCTAAGATGTGACATCAAACCAATGTAATAAGTAAATCAAGTGATATCAAACTAATAAAAATTTCAACCACGGTCGCGTAAAATACAATCACTAGATCAAATAACTATGTATATGTCACTTTTCAAGAGAGCATATGTTTGTTTATTATATGTCTTGTATTGCACACAAAAAAATTAAATGACACTAATATAAATCTATATGATAATTGTTTCAAATACACAATCAACGTTTATGATTTTTTGTTCGAACCGTTGAAGTTAAAAATAAAATAATAATATTGTCTTATAGTAAATTAAAATTTTCATTAAAATAAAACAATTTATATTTAAAATTATTATTTCTGTACACGAGGCATGAAAACTTCTAGTTGATTATATGCATTCTAAATTCTCTTATGCACTTAACATTATATGAGTCATAAACAAATAAAAAATAAAATTCAATACAAAAATCAGTCAAAGCGATGGGTATGGCATCAGCAAATTTTTAGTTGGTTATAACTATATCCACATATTTATATGCCATAAAACAATGTGATGAAATTAATATTAGAAGAAATAAGACAGATAAAGAATCCCATAAATAAATATGGAACATACTCATTCAATTATTTAAACTATATGTACAAATATTCATGAAAAACAATACTATTAAAACGAACCACAATTTTGGACCCAATTATTTTTAAGTGAAATATTTTTTTAAACTATATATTATAATATTTTTTATAACACTTTAATATTAATAACTACATATCGTAAAATTTAGTCTAACTATGGCAAAACTTAAATTAACAAATAACCAATAAGATTTACTTAAATATTTTTTTGTCATCAACTTAAACAAATTTAATTTAAACTCTTCTAATTAAAAAGGGTTGTGTCCATATGGAAAAATAAAATGATTGACTCGGAGCACCGCATGCAAAATTTATTTAATCCCTAATATTATATTCTCTAAATCTCTTACAAAACATTTCCAAAACACGGTCAATATATTCACAATAAACATGTACATGTTGTGTTTGCAATTATTCAGTTAAGATAGATTATAGAACGTGTAACCAAATTTCGAAAAAATGGTTGGACAAAATATATTAAAATCAAAAGAGTTATATATGTGAATGTCTAAATCTAAGAGATTTTTACTATTTTAATTTATTTTAATTAAATTATTTATTTTGTAAAATTAATAAGAATGGACTAAAACATGAGATCATAACGAAAGAAAACATTTGGCAAAGAAAAAACAACGAAATAACACATTTGCAAACGATTTTTTTCGTGATTAACATTATTCATTTGGTTAAAATCAGTTAGAGGTACTTATAATGCACAAGTGACTGTTAATTTTCCTAGGATCGATTTAATAAAAATCTTTATAATAGTTGATATTTAATGACTTATCATGGTTAAACCAAAATATATATTACTTACTTTATAAAAAAATTGATTATAATTGAAAAATAAAATATAACATTTGAACAAAAAAATTATGTCCAAAATAAAAGTCCATTTTAATAGAATAAATTGTTGATGCATGGCGGGAGAAAATTATGTCCAAAATAAAAATCCATTTTAATAAAAAAAGTTGCCTCCCACGCATCGATGATCTTTTGATAGTGTGGTGTAGCTGATTGATGCATGGCGGGAGTTTTGGTTGACGTCTCCTCGGGTCTTTCTTTACTTCTAATTATTACCACACATATTGAATTGAAACATATAGTCTCTCACGAGTTATATGACACTTCACTCAGTGGCCCTTACGCTTCACATAGATATGATGGTATCACGGTCAATAGCCACCGTGTCCAGGTCCAGGTGCAGCATAACCTCCCCCACCGTGTCCACGTCCAGCTGCAGCATAACCCCCTCCACCGTGTCCACGTCCAGCATCAGCGTAACCTCCTCCACCGTGTCCAGGTCCTGCTGCAGCATAACCTCCTCCACCACCAGTTCCCCCAACTCCATCTCCACCTCCGGCACCGTAACTATCACCGTATCCGACTCCACCCTCCGGCACCGTAACCACCACCATATCCGACTCCACCTCCGGCACCGTAACCAAATTCTCCTCCAGTACCATCACTGCCACTATAGGCAGCGACTTCAGCCTCGGATTCAGAGTGGGTGAGAAGTGATCTTCTTGCGGAGCATAACCCTAAACCGATTAAGAAACATAGAAACAAAGTATTGTTGCTATTAGCCATATTTCACTCTTTCTTTTTGATATTTAGTTGTTAGTATTTATAGGCATGTCATGTGGTCAATTGGTTTCTCTGCCCATGGGCAACCCCAATTCTGTTCATTTGAACAGGTACGTTAAAGATGCGCCCAATTAAAAAGCGGTCCAATTAGGCCGAAGACTAATTGGTTCATAATCTAAATGGGGAAATACCTAATGGATAATAGACATACCCAAACTCTTTAAAATCTAGGGTCATTAATTAAGGATTATCTTTCTGATTTTGAGCGAAAATATACTTTTATACGGTGTTGGCATGAAAACGTAATTTCATGGTTGCTTTGGGAAAACATAGTTTCACGGGTTTAACATGAGCACATAGTTTCACCTTTTTGGCGGAAAACATAATTTTAAGAACATGACAGAAAAACGTAATTTTATAGTCTTTGCAAAAAATACACTTTGACGATTTTTGCTGGAAAACATAATTTTTTTTATTTTTCCGGGAAAATAAAATTTTATGATTTTAGTAGAAAATGTAGTTTCATAGTTTTGACGGAGAAACATAGCTTCATGTTTTAACAAGAAAACATAATTTCACATTTTTAAGGCTAATGTACTTTCATGGTTTTGACAAAAAATGTACTTCCACAGTTTTGAGGAGAAAACATAATTTCATATTATTGACGGGAAAATATACTCATGGTTTCAACGAAAATATAATTTTGTAGTTTTGATGGAAAAATTAATTTTAAGGCTCTGACTGAAAAATATACTTTCACCAGTATTTATGTTCAAAACATTTGTTTTTAATTGAACCATAGTTATATATATGTGCTTACTAAACACAAATATTACATGTTATACACATAGAATTTTCAAACCTAATGTGTGACAGTAAACCAATGTAATAAGTAAAAGGGATAATTTGTAAATTACTCCAAAAACAATTTGCAATTTGATTATTACACCTTCTATTTTTTTTTTTTTGAAAACTACACTTTCTTAAATTTGAATTTACCTTTTTACCCAAATTAGATATTTCAATAATTAAGATATAAATCCAAAATTAATATGGATATTATAATTATTTATTTTTAAGATAAGTATGTGTTTTAAGATAAATATGTGTCATTTAACTATAGTTCTAAGGGCATCTCCATCCCAACTCCATTTTTTCCTCTAAAATGGAGTAAAAGTGGATATGGAGTAAGGAATGCTCCAACCCAACTCCATATCTCACTCCATAATGAAATTTACTCCATAAATAGAGTAGTTTATTTTTTGTTTGTTCATCACTTCATAATGGAGTGGGAAATGGAGTAGGGTTGGAACAATTTTACTCCATTTTCACTTTTACTCCATTTTGAATGAAAAAATGGAGTTTTACATTGGAGATGCTCTAAGTACGGGGGAACATACATATCTTCTAGTGTCTTTTATTTAAATATATTGGAATGCACATACTTTGATTATTGAAAGCATAACGTGTATACACACTGTTCTGCTTATTTTTGTTGATCTCTTGCTTATATGCTTGGTTCATATTCCATTAAAGAATTAGATATAAAATATCTTCTCATGCAATGTTTCTCTAGTAATTTTCCCCATCAAAGGCTTCTGTAAAGTAGACATTATCAAGCAAAGGCAAATATGATATTTTTTTAAAAAGGAAACACAAATTGATCGAGAGAATGATAGAAACTGGAGTTGAAGATTCGTGTGATAAAAAACTTTTGTGTTCGTTGGTTTGACAGGTTCAAACTGTGTATACAAATGAGGAGAGACGAAAGAATCAAATATTTCTTGTAGGTTTTAATATGTGGTAGAACCACGGGTCTGCCCTCTTTCTATATGCAAAATGAATAGTTGAAAAAGTCTTATTAGAAAAAGACTTATGTTTTTAAAGTGGGAGAAATCGTTTATCTCAATGTACCCAAGAAAGTTGTGGCTTCTATTACTAGAGAGAGCCTAGACTCCTGGACTATTAACTTAAATCTTTGTTTGGATACAGACACGGTTCAAATATGTATTATGATATGATGGATCAGAAACTCTTTTTAGTGAGTGTTAACATAGCCTGAAAGTTCTAATTGCAACTTAGTTTCAAACCTAACTCATTCATGTATGGAGTTCTCTCATGGTATCAGTCAGATAAGATATGGAACTAGAACGAACATTTGGACACATACGTCGAACTTAAACAGAAGCAGAGTTCTTCAAAGGTGTAGAACAAATGGAAAACATAACAAATGTTGAGGAGAACAGAAGACGAGACGGAGAAGAGAAGACGAGGCGGCGTCTTGAATTCTTTTATTTTTTCCAAAATAATAATTTTTTTTAACAAATATTACAAAGATATGGAAGAGATATTGTGTAGATATATTAAAAAGATATTAGATAGATTTTCTAACGATATTTAAAAAAAAACAATTTTTCAAAAAAAAATAGAAATTGAGAAATATTAAAATTGGACAATTTGGTAAATTTATATATACATAAGTGTATTTTTCAAAAAATTTAAACAAATGTGTAGTTTTCAAATTATAATCTTATTAGAATGCATTTATTCAAATTTTCCCTAAGTAAAATCAGGTGATATCAAACTAATAAAATTTTCAACCGGCCGCGTAAAATACAATCACTAGATAAAATAACTATATATTTGTCAATTTCTTTTCTAGAGAGCATATGTTTGTATACTATAGGCATCAGCGTTTTTACCTCAAACTGAGGCCTAAACCTTAACCAGAACCAAAAAACTGATATCCTATCCGAATCGTTAGAAAAAGTTATTCGAATGAAACTTAAGAGTTTAATATTTTCTGGTTCGGTTCCAAACTAGGATCCAAAAATATCTGAAATTATTTAAATATATTAATTTTGATATTTTATGTATTTTAAATTTTTTTGTAATTTATTTTATTTGTTATTTTGAATAGTTTTAGTTAGTTTATGTAATTTTACTAGTTTTGAATTAGATTATTGAATACTTTTTATATTATGAATACCTTTCTGTTAATTTTGTAAGTTTTTTAAAAAATATTTTGGGTGATTTCAAACATCGGTTATACTTTCATTCAAACCGAATCAAGAAGGAACATATCTGAATCCGACCAAAAAACTAGTAAAACCCGAATGGAAAAACACGTTATATTAACAATTTGTTAATAAATTTAAATTTACAAATATATATTATACCATTTTGTACAAAAAAAAATTAAAAGTCAAAAAAATATTCAAACGGTCACATGTCAAAATATATACTAAAATTTTCTTTTAATTGAAATTATAATTCCAAATATTTTTATATATTTTGTTAGTTAATAAAATTTATTTTATTTGTTTTTAAGGGGTGCTAAATTTTTGGAATTAGAAAGAATTATGGCCCACCGTTATACTATTTTAATTAAGATAATTAAAATCTATATTCAAATATTTTATTAATTTTTTTAAGTTTTGTTATAACTGCATAATTTAGTTTTTGATCTAAATTTACGAATAGACGGTGCAACTTTGTTTTGTGATATACATTTTTGTGAAAAATAATTTAAAATATATACTTCAAATCTTTATGGAATAAGAGCAAACAAATATATGACTTTAAAAATCACAAAGTTATCTGCCAAAATGGTAGAAGAAGAAAAGAAAGAAGAAAACAATACATGTTAACTATAACATTATTTATTTCAAAAAGCTATAAATGTTTGAAAATATTGTTAATGTCAAGAATATTTACCATTAACGATATAGAAATAAAATTTTACGTATATAAAAATAAAAGCAAACATCCGCGCGGATCAAGTTCTAGTTTTTCTATTTTAATGACTCATATATAATGTGCATACCTGAATTGGGCATATATACAATCAATTTTTATTCTCAAATCATTAATTTATACGTCGTCATTGTAGTAAGATAAGTATTTATTTTAATTTAATAACCCCTCACCTTTTATCATAACTGACGATCAATAATTTATGCATATATATGTTATGGGTTGAGAATATTTTAAATGTCTGATTGTATATTTGAAACAATAATCATATAGATTTATATATATATATGTCATTTAATTTTTGTGTGTATAATATTATATAAATTGATTATGATGCGTGGTTTTCTACTTTATTATTTATTATTAATAAATATTAAAAATATTTGATATGTTAATACAAAATATACTAGATATTGACCCGCGTTCATTTATTTTTATATAAATATTTTATTTTCAATTCTAATTTGATATATATTATAATATATATGTGTCTATCAATTTTTAAAACATAATAAGTGTACAGTATATTCTTTTCATTGAATAGATTGTTTCAAACTTTCACATGTATTTGCATCTTCTTCTATATATATATATTTTTGGATTATTATTTCATTTTTAAAATTGTAACTATATATATAAAGATTCACAAAAAATTGTTTTATTATCATATTCAAAGATATTGTAACATTTCACAAATTTAGAAAGTTTTTAAAAAATTAAATTTTTTGCTTCAAAGATTTATATTATCGAGAAAATAATTAAACATTTAGTTTTTTTTTTTAATTTTTAAAATAAACTATATAGTTTTAAATTTATTTTCATTGGTTTAGGGTAGTAAAGATTAATCATTGTTAGATTATATGGTTTTTGTTATTTAAAAAAATATTTATAATTTTAAAAGTTAACATCGACAAATATTTAAATAATTAACATATGGAAGTATAGTATTACAACATTAAATTATATCTATTTAATTTATTAATTTATACTATCTATAAATCTAATGGATCATCTATTGTTTAAATCTAATTATTGATATCCTAATAAAAAATTTCTGGTATGCCCAAAAGTTAAATGATAAGATTATAGATTTAATGTAACATGACTTTCTAGAAATATGTCCATTAGGTCCATTTTTAAGAAAATCACACATGAATCAAAGTTGTGATTTCTGTTTTAATATATAAGATTAGGAAATCTATTATGGTTAAGAATCTATTAAGAAAATATATTATTTAAATTAGAAAAGATATTGAATGAGTAAATCTATTGGTTAAATTAGAAAAAGACAAATATAATAGGTTCAGTAAATATTTGAGTGACATCTTAGTATAAATAGGTGGTAAAATTAAGGGTTAGTCTTAATTTGTACTTCTCTTTTAATATAGATAGATAGATTCAATACAAAAAGTTAGTCAAAGAGATGCGTATGGCATCAACAAATTTTAGTTGATTATAACTATATCTACATATTAATATGCCTTGAAAACAATGTGATGAAATAAAATTTTATGAGATGCATATAAAACAGGTAGAGGATCCCATAAATAAACATGGAACGATACTAATTCAATTATAAAACTAGATTATAAGATACATATAAGACAGGTAAAGGATCCCATAAATAAAAATGGAACGATACTCTTTCAATTATAAAACTAAATGCACAGATATCCATGAACAAATATTTTCTAGAACAAAATTCAGTGGGATTAGTCTTTAGACCTATAAAACTTTTGAGTTTTTCATGGTTATAATTTTTTTTTTACTAAAACAGATCGATGAATTTAATTTACTTCGACGGAAACGAAAAAATCTTTATAGAACAAGGGTAGATGAGAATATAAACTAAGATTGTAATTTAAGTGTTTCCTTTAATAATATAATTTATGTTCAATTTAAGTTATATTTGACACAAATGTAAGATTTAAAGTAGAACTTATCTGGATAGATGACATGGCGATAGGAAGGACAATCAGTAGAAACTAAATTATCAGCGGTTAAGGGGATTTATCAGTGGCTTCGGTTCTTTTTATTTAATATTTCATGTTGGTAACATGTTGTAAACAAAAAAAAAAGATAAATTTATATTGCACTTTTCATATATAATCACATATATGCGATAAAATACCTTAAAAATAAACAAATATTAAGATACCGAAATATGTAGAATTCTATTAAATTAGAACTTTATGACTATTATATGTGAGATTTATAATAGGTTAATCGGAACGGATAAACATGGTTTGTAAACTAGAAGAATGATATGCATTTGCGATATATAAAAAAGTTTCAAAGATGCAAAGAGAAATTCAATACATTTGAGATCACATATGTCTTAAGACCAACTCTAATAGTTTACTATATTTTTTACTTCAAAATAAAATAACTCAATAATAGAATTAGACTATATTTCAATGGTACTATATTTTAAAGTAAAAATATATAGGAATAAAGGAATAACTCTATTTGTAGAGTAAACTTTTTTGTATACTATTTACATAATGGTTAATAGAGTTGGACTAGAGCTTTTTTATTCTAAAATTTATTTTAGAGTAAAAATAGAATGTGGTAAATGTTCTAAAGACTCAAAAAACAAAAATGGAAACTCTAGCAAATAATGTTTCCAGCCAATCATTCATACATGCACATAGTTTTCGGTTTGGTTTACGGAGTCATCATAGAACATGTATTGTTGATGACAAAAAATGGCAATCCATATCTAGTTATTCATACATAACAAATACAATATATTATTTTTATACAAATGATAGTATTTTTTGTGGAGCCTCTTGTATTATAGGCATGTCAATGATCTCATGTATACTTGTCAATTGGTTTTTCTATCCATGGGCACACGAGCATGCCATCGATGCACCCAGTTAAAAAGCAATCTAATTGGACTGAAAACCAATTGGTCTATGGTCTATTTGCAAAGACTAAATGGATAATATATGTATGCCCAAAATTTTAAAAATATAGGTTTTATTAATTAAATATTGTTTTCTGACTTTGAATGAAAATATAATTTTACAGTGTCAGTGAAAAAAGTAATTTCACGTTATGATATTATCCATATTTTAATAGTTTTGGTAGGAAAACATAGTTTCACGGTTTTGACGGGAAAACATATATAGTTTTACTATCTTGATAGGACAACATTATTTCACGGATTTGTCTAGAAAATATAATTTTAAGAATTTAATAGGGAAAAGCACTTTCACAGCTTTGACGAAAATGTATTTTCATATTTTGGTGGAAAGACATAATTTCACGATTTTGATGGAAAAACGTAATTTCACGATTTTGACATCAAAACGTAGTTTTATAGTTTCAACAAACAATATAATTTTATGATTTAAACGGGAAAACAAAAATGTAAGGTAGTGGCGGAAAATGTACTTACGTGGTTTTGAAGAGAAAATTTAATTTTTCATGTTTAGGCAAAAACTTACAAATAATTAGAAAATAAATTATAAATACTATTTGGTGTTTGTTAGGCCGGAAGTGCACATGCTGGAGGAGACTAAACTGCCGAGAACTAAGCCAATCCTCGAGTTCGATGATTGAGCGATCTTGACTGGGTCAGATAGGTCCCAAGATTTCTGTACGCAAGTATTGAAGCTGAAAGAGAGATTCAAGGAACTGGAGACAAAAGAAGTCCAACTATAAAAAGAAGAAGAGAAAGAGGAAAATGGACATTCCGAACCTAGCAACTTTCACCTCCAACTTCGACTTCGACTTCACTTCTTGTTAGTCCTTTTTTTACTTAACTTCTTGTTCATCAACTTTAGTTAATCCTTTTTTTGTATTCATTCAATCTTTGTAATGATTTAGTGTTTCAACTTTGATATATATAAAAGTTTATTTTTATCAACTCTAATTTGATTAATTATATCATTGTGTTATGAAGATATTGCTATCCATAAAATTCTTCTTCTCCAATATTTTACATAAAATCACTACCAAATACTAACGTGGATTTTATGATCTATAGTGTTCATTAGGCCTGGGCATAAAATCCATAATCCGAAATCCGAACCGAACCCGAACCGAAAAATCTGATCCGTACCCGGTCCGAAATGTAAAAAATACCCGAATGGATCTTGTAAGGTGGTACAAAACATATCCGAAACCGAAGTGTTATTAACCGAACCCGAACGGGTAACCCGAAAAACCGAAAAAATCAAAAAATCCGAAAAGATATCCGAAGAAACCGGTCCGAATGTCCAAACTAATATACAATGTAATTATATGAAACATGAATATATATTTCAAATATTCAATTTCATATTTATTTTGATATGGTATCTAACAATAAGTATTTAAAATTTAAATAACTACTTTAAATACTTAATTATATATAAATAAGTATATATTTCTTATGTTTTGTTTTTAAATTTTAGATTTCATTTCGGGTATATCCGAACCGATCCGATATAACCCGAATTCGAATGATATATGGTTACTTTATGGGTTCTATGATGTGATACAAAACCGACCCGAACCCGATGTGTTATATCCGAACCCGATCCGTACTTGCAAATTTACAAGAATGGAACCTAGGAGGTGTTATAAAAAATAACCGAAATCCAAAAAACCCGATCCGAACGCCAACGGGTATCCGAACGCTCAGGCCTAGTGTTCATGAATCTTCTCATTTAAACATGATTTTTATTAGGCTTGAATATTTTGGACTATTATCCATTACGGACCAACCCATTATAACAAAAAATGATATGATGGTGCGTGTGGACGGCACCATTTGGACACCTCTAGTGTTATGAAACCCAACCGCTTTTGATGCACATAAGAAAAATATCTTAAAGTTCACTTGTTGGGATTCAAACCTAACCTATCAATTCCATCTTATGTCTATACTATATATGATTATTCTATGCTTTGTATGATCATTCGATTATCGGTTGAGTTAAAGTCTTAAGAAGTTTGGAAAGCTATATCGACCACTGTATAAAACACTTTCCGTTTATAAATGGCAGGCTAATATGACTGATATACTTTTATCAACATATACTTACGTTTTTACATTAATTGAGGGTTTTAATAATGTATCTCGTATCAATATATATATATGCGTGAATCGAATATACGAAACACTACTAATTTCAGATTCGCTTATCACTAAGTAGTGGTACTTGTGTGTGTATGTTTGGCATGTCTCACATATTGCAAAATGACATGTATTATCTGATAATTAACTATACACTACAAGAAAACAGCGGTATTCTGACGGACATTCCGACGGAAAATGAAATCCTCGGAATATCCCGAGGAATTTTCGAGGAAACACAAAATTGGGTTTCCTCGGAATTTCCTCAGAATATACCGACGGAATTCCGAGGAAATATCAATCCGTCGGAATATTCCGAGGAAAAATGTGTTCCTCGGAAAAAACCGATGAATTCCGAGGAAATATTATAGCCGTTGGGGGATTTTACAAAATTCCGAAGAAATTCCGACGAACTAGCCTTTTCCGTCGGAATTCCGTCGGAATTTTCTCGGTCTGTCGGCAAGATTTAAACTATAAATACAAGCACTCCTCTTCCTCTTCATTCACTCCATATCTTCATCCTCCCTCTTACTCTATTTACACACGAATTTGATTCATAAAAAATATGTCTTCTTCAAATTATTTTCGTTCTTGGATCGATCGACCTCATTTGGATCCGAACACGAGATTGCTTACGGAAGAATACCAACGAGGTATAACCGAATTCATGGGGTTAGTTCACCGACAACCGGAAGCAAAAACAGGTATGTTAAGATGTCCTTGCTCTAATTGTAAAAATAGAAAGGTTATTAAAGAGTGGGATGTTTGGACTCATCTATATTTGAGTGGGTTTACACGAAGTTACAAAATTTGGTATCATCATGGGGAAACTGATTATGAACATGGTAGTACTAGCGAACCTCAGCCAGCGGTTAGATTAGAAGAACCAATTAGAACGGATGTAGATTATGGTGTAGGTACTGAGCAGATGGTAAATGATCATTTTAGAGGGGAAGATCTACCCAATGCAGAAGCTAGGAGATTTTATGATATGTTGGATGCTGGAAAGCAACCATTGTACGAAGGTTGCAGAGATGGTCATTCAGCTTTATCATCTGCTACAAGATTGATGGGCATTAAAACAGATTATAATTTGGCTGAAGACTGTGTGGATGCGATTGCTGATTTTGTAAAAGGTATTCTACCCGAGGATAATGTAGCTCCTGGTTCATACTACGAGGTTCAGAAACTCGTAGCTGGTCTTGGTTTATCGTATCAGGTAATAGATGTATGCAGCGACAACTGCATGATTTATTGGAGGGCGGATGAACAGCGGGTTACATGCAAATTTTGTGGAAAGCCTCATTATAAAGATACGAGTGGAAGAGTTCCAGTGCCATATAAAAGGATGTGGTATTTACCTTTGACGGAAAGGTTGCAGAGGTTGTATCTATCTGAACGCACAGCGCAACCAATGAGATGGCATGCGGAGCACTCAACAGATGGTGAGATCAGACATCCTTCAGATGCAAAAGCGTGGAAGCATTTCCAATCAAAGTATCCCGACTTTGCGTATGAAAGAAGAAATGTCTACCTTGGATTATGTACTGATGGTTTTAGTCCGTTTGGCAAGAGTGGAAGACAATATTCTCTATGGCCCGTCATTCTTACACCATACAACCTCCCCCCAAACTTGTGCTTGCGACGAGAGTTTTTGTTTCTCTCGATTCTCGTTCCCGGACCAGAGCATCCTAAGAGATCACTTGATGTGTTTCTTCAGCCACTAATATATGAGTTGCAACAACTATGGGCTCAAGGTGCTGAAACATACGATGTTTCGTGTAAAGAAAACTTTCAAATGCGGACAGTACTAATGTGGACAATAAGTGATTTTCCAGCATATGATATGTTGTCTGGATGGACAACGCATGGAAGGATATCATGTCCATATTGTCAAGATAACACTGATGCTTTCCAACTAAAACACGGAAGGAAAACGTGTTGGTTTGACTGTCACAGGAGATTCCTACCACCTGATCATCCATATCGTAGGAGTAGGAATTTGTTTACGAAGAACAAGAGGGTGTTTGACAGTCCACCTCCGGAAATTTGTGGGAAAGATTTGAAGATACAACTAAGAGATTTTGGTGCAGAAAGGACGCCAGAAGTCGGTGGACATGAGCGTTTTCCGGTAGATGCTGTTGGAGAACTACATAACTGGCACAAAAAAAGTATTTTCTGGGATCTGCCATACTGGGAGGATCATCTGCTAAGGCATAATTTAGATGTCATGCATATTGAGAAGAACTTTTTTGACAATCTCATGAACACGATCCTTAATGTTCAAGGTAAAACAAAGGATAATTTGAAGTCAAGACTGGATTTAGTCGATATATGTGCTCGTTCAGAACTTCATGTTGATGAAAATGGTAGGGCTCCTTTTCCCATATACCGACTTGATGCAGAGGGAAAAGATGCGTTCTTTGATTGGATTTCAAACGATGTGGAATTTCCAGACGGTTACGCATCAAATTTGCGTAACTGTATCGACAGAAAGGAAGGAAAGTTTACTGGCTTGAAAAACCACGATTGCCATGTAATGATGCAGCGCCTCCTTCCGTTCGCCTTCAAGGAACTATTACCACAAAATGTTCATGAAGCAATTGCAGGGATAAGTGGTTTCTTCCGCGATTTATGCACGAGATCAGTGACTCTTGAAGGTATTGAAAATTTGAAGACTAACATAGCCGTGATTCAGTGCAACCTTGAGAAGATATTTCCTCCCTCATTTTTTGATGTTATGGAGCATCTTGTTATTCACCTGGCAAGAGAATTGGAACTTGGTGGTCCTGTGCAGTATAGATGGATGTATCTGTATGAGCGGTATATGTTCCATTTGAAGAAGATGGTGAAAAATTTAAGTAGGGTGGAAGGTTCTATAGTCGCACAGATGATCAATGAAGAAACTTCAAACTTTGCCGAGTACTACTTTCCAGCAGAAGTTCAGACCAAAAACAGAAGACCTGCTCGGCATGATGATAGAGGCGAACGGGCAACATATCATGTTACGGTTCCAGACATTTTCACAGACGTTGGACGACTTAGCGGAAAACCAAAGGACCGTCGACTTACTGAGCAGGAGCGCAGTAATTTGCAAACATATTTGCTCACCAACTGCGAAGACGTTCTTCAATATGAGAGGTAAATAAATGAGCTTACAAATTTTTATTTTAACAAGTTGAAATTTAAATCTTAATTAATTACATTATTGTCATCATATACAGGATTTTCATGGCAGAAAAGCGGTTCGAGTATAGATACGCCACAGAGGACGAACTAGAAGAAATGAAGCAGAGAGAATTTACTGGATGGATGTTTACTTATGTGAGTGCTTTAAACAAATTAAAATATATTTTATCACATATTTATACTAATTCACATTTATTGATATAACATATATATATATGTGCTATTAATAGGTGTCTGCTGGTTTGGCCAGAGGTGAAACATTTGACGATTGGATACGTGAGATGGTCGTTGGACCAAACTTTGTTGTGAAGTCATATCCGAGATTTTGTACTCGAGGATATGCATTCACAACTCAGAAGAGGAGACGTTCGAGTACGACTTATGATGATGGCGTTTGTTCTGCATCAGGAGATGATGTATACTACGGACACATACATGAGATTTTGGAAATCAAGTATTTGGGCATGGTTGGATTGCGCTGTACTGTTTTCTATTGTGATTGGCACGACAACACCCCAGATCGAGGTGTGAGAACAGATGCATTTGGTGTTACATCAGTAAATTCGAGGCGAAAGCTGCAATATTATGATCCTTTCATTCTTGCTTCCCAGGCCGATCAGGTAATTAAATGTTAATTATTCAGAATGATTCATCATCATGTGTATTAATTTATAATTTTTCTAAATGTTACAGGTTTGTTATATCAAGTACCCCCGGGTAAGGAACAGAGATGATCCATGGGTTACTGTTACAAGACTCAACCCGAGAGGCCGAGTTCAGGGAAGTTCTGAGCTGGAAGACCCACTACAACCAAGCACATCCGGCAACTGTAGTGCAGCAGAAAATTTAGCTGGAGTTGGCCTTGTAGTCGATTTAACCGACTTTGGAGAGGAAGCCGTCGTTCACGTAGAGGATGAACCAGTAATTGGAGAGTTTCACCAAGATCCAGATTCAGATTCATCTAGTGATGATGACTCGGAAACAGAATATCATTGATTTTTTTTATTTTTTTTAAAGAAATACCGAGGAAATTCCGAGGAACACTTGATATAACCTCTTTCCTCGAATAATAGTTATTTGGTTTATCTAGCAAGGCAAAGCTGAATACGAATTAAAAACTACTCAGAACACAACCAAATAAAACGAAGAAACCATGTAAAAGAAATACAAACTCATAATTAAGAAACCCAAAAAAAAACTCAGTTCAAAATTAACAGAAAATAAGACCATAAAACGTTAGAATAGAAAAGAAAATAAAATAGCCGGTGATAGCTCCTACTCCTCGTCTCCTGCTCCAGATGTTCCGCATCATTGGGTCTCTTGGACCTCTTTCTTACCCTGTGTGTACCACTCGAACCCGAACCAGAGCTGGATGGAGAGTTGTCCCGATGAACTACATCATCCTTTTGGCAACGACACGGCCTGATACGTGAAATGGCAGCCCAGATCTTGTGTAGCATGTCGTTGTTTGTCTTTATGCTCTGATCTCTCCAATGTTGTTGCTGGCGCGAAGTGGCGTTCGGTGGAAGCTCTTGCAGCTTGTACTGGCTGGAGTCTGATGGGAGTAGCTGATGGGGTTGTGAATCATCTGGAATGGCTTGTGCAGCCTCATCTTCTCCTTCTTCATCAACCACGCCCTTGCCTTTGGTCTGATATTTTGGCGTGAAGAAGGATGGCTTGTCTACTAGTGCGGTAGCAGGGGGTAGGAACTCAACTGCAGCCTCTGAAAGTAGAGAAGTGAGACCGATCTGAGGTAGGTGGCAGTAGAGTGTTTTCTTCGCTCGGTCCTGGAATACGTAGACGTAAGGACCATCCCGATCGATCCTCGAGTGGGGACCAGCTATGAACTCCTTACTTACTAGAGAAATGACATCCAGGTAGTTCCAAGCAATGTTGTTCGATCTGTCCAGTGCTACCTCCTGGTTCTTGCAGTCTACACCCACATGTCTAAGGATCCGAGTAATCACTGCACCAAATCCACATGCATTGCTCTTGGATTTGGTTACTTTCCCCTTGTATCCTGCTAAGTTTGCGGCCAGCACCGCTCCCATGTTGAAGGCAGTAGCAGGTGGGAATGTAGAGTTTCCAAATGCCGGTAGCAAATGCCTCACACCTTGGTACAGGAGGCACAACTCCCATTGCGTGACTGATGCGGCTGTGGTTGTCCCGTATAGCAATGAGCCAATGAGGCGTGTCGCATATCTCAGTACTGGGCTCCGGATAAGTGACTCCTTTGCCTGAGAAGATCTATAAACCCATGTGCCAATCGTTTCCCAGAAGTTCAACAGCTCTGAAGTCCAATAAAGACCATATGTCCTCTCCCCCGCACTCAATCCAAATAGTCCGCAGAGGTCTGTGAAAGATACCTCATAGTATACTTTCTGCACTACGAATGCCAGAAAACCTTCCTCATGCCTATCATCGGGACGGGTGACGTATGCGGATGCTATGAACTGGCGTACCAACTCCGGATAAGTGGGTTCCTTGAGGTTGCATAGTTGGCCTAGACCCATGTTCTGGAACAGTCCTTCAATGTCTGCTTGGATTCCCAATATTGTCATCGTCTCAGGACATGCTAGTTGTGTAGCCGGAACGGCTACCTTCTTCATGTTGTTGTAGTGGGTGGTATCAGACTTATCCCACTTCTTTGGCCTTTGCTTCTCCAGCTGTGACGAACCCGCTTCTTGTGTGTTTTTCTTTGCTGATGTTTTCGTGCGCTTCATTCTCTACAAAATAGAATCATTGCTCTCAACATGGTTATAATCAATTAAGAACTCAAAGCAACATGAAAATGAAAAGCGAAATCGAGTTGTGATAAAAAAAAAAACAAATTGAAAAAAATTCTCAATCCCTAAATAATCTCAAATCCTGTTCCAAACTCGTTAATCACAGACAATTGTGTTCTATTCCATGTTTAAACATCTGTTTCATGCATATTTGATCAAGGAATCAACACGGAAATAAGAAATTCACAAAACCCAAAAAATTGCTCAAGAACACGATTTCAGAATGTGGAGATTCGCGGAGTATACCTGTCTTAGGGTGAAAACGAGTGTAGGAATCAGGTAGAGCTCAAAAAATCAAGTGGAATGGAGCCCAAAATTGTTCAAATCGGATGATTATAGAGAGAGAAAGAGGGGGGGCGAATTATAGGGGAAATCAGAGGGGATGAGAGTTCT
>NC_027750.1:11252033-11256948 GCF_000695525.1 Brassica oleracea var. oleracea | reverse complement strand
CAATATTCCGAGGAAGATTTCCCTCGGTATATTCCGATCGATGGATGGATATATGTCCAAAAACGCATCGATCGATGAGCTTCCGAGGAAATATCCCGACGAAGTTCTCCCTCGGTATATTCCGATCGATGGATGGATATATGTCCAAAAACGCATCGATCGATGAGCTTCCGAGGAAATATCCCGACGAAGTTCTCCCTCGGTATATTCCGAGGAGATTTCCGACATACTAGTGATCCTCGGAATTTCCTCGGAAATTTGTTTCCTCGAAATTCCGTCGGAAAATTCCGAGGGATTTCCGAGGAAAGAAGAAATTCCGAGGAATTATTTCCGAGGACTTGTTTCGTCGGTATGTCGTCGGAATAACGTTATTCCGTCGAAATTCCGACGATTTTTTCCCTCAGTATCCTTGCTGTTTTCTTGTAGTGATACTATAATTAATCTGACCTAATTTCAACATATTAAACGAAAGATAATTAACTTACCGTTTATAAACAAATATTATACTATAATTAATCTGACCTAATTTCAACATACCTCACTGTCATTGTAAGTCTTTTTTTTACCTTTTTGGGGGGGCTTGCCTTGACCCGTGCTTTAGTTAGCAAACCTTAGGTGCAGTAGCTTTTGTTCACTCAAATTCTAATGTATCTCTTGTATCATTATCTTTAATAAAATTCACATACTTATCAGAAAAAAAACGAAAGAATTAAATTTACATGATGCTTTGTTACTCGCTAATTGATTATCTAATCCATTGTTTTCTTTTTATTTACGATCTTGACTCTATGATTGACAAACAGTTTCTTCCGTCGATCACCTTATTTACCTTCCTCACAGGATAACACTTAACTCATAGAAAAATATCGCCATGCGCGTCTATGTGACATCTTCAAATATGTATTTATAAAATGAAAATAGTAACAAATATGATATCACCAAATGTTAGCAAAAAAAAAAAAAAAAAAAAAAAAAGATATTATCTTCATCTCCATATATAAAAATTTGATACACACGAAGTAGTAATGATGTAGTATATAACATTGGTACAATTAAAAACATCAACAATAACCCTTTTTCCGGCTTATTTTACAGATAATTAGTGTATTTGTTACCATATATATATATATATATATATATATATATAAAATCTCTTATACGAGTATTATATGACACTTCACTCAGTGGCCCTTATGCTCCACATAGATATGATATCATGCACGGTCAATATCCACCACCGCCTTCTCCGCTACCAGCACCGCCACCATGTCCAGATCCAGCTGCAGCATAACCTCCCCCACCTCCTGAACCACCACCTCCTCCTCCTCCACCACCATGTCCCCCAGCTCCACTGCCACCACCGTATCCCTCTCCAGCTCCAGCTCCAGCTCCACCTCCGGCACCGTAACCACCACCGTGAGCTCCACCGGCGCCAGAACCTCCTCCTCCACCGCCTCCTTTTCCACCACCTCCACCACCTCCATGTCCACCTGCCCCTCCACCTCCATATCCTCCTCCAGCACCACCGCCTTCTCCACCACCGTATCCACCTCCATGTGCACCGCCAGCTCCTCCACCACCGCCTCCTCCACTTCCTCCACCTCCACCGTGCCCACCAGCTTCTCCACCTCCGTATCCAGCTCCACCACCTTCACCGCTTCCACCTCCATAACCAGATCCTCCTCCAGGACCACCACCGCCACCTCCTCCAGCACCACCACCATGTCCACCGCCTCCACCACCACCAAGACCAATACCAACATCAACATCAGCACCAACGCCAACGCCAACGCCAACACTCAAACTACTTTTCTCGCCATAGGAAGCGACTTCAGCCTCGGATTCAGAGTAGGTGAGAAGTGATCTTCTTGCAGAGCATAACTCTAAACCTATTAAGAAACATAAAACTAAAATATTGTTGCGAGTAGCCATATTTCACTCTTGCTTCTTAATATTTTGTTGTGAGATGAGTTTGCTTAAGAATGTGTCCGTATTTATAGGCATGTCATGAGACTCGAGCGCGTTTGTTGCACATCGAAAGAATGTTTTAAAGTTCACTTGTTGGGCCTCAAACCTAACCTATCAATTCCATCATATGTAGATACTGTATATGATTATTCTATGTTTTATGATTATTCTTTGTTGCTTTGTGTTATAACTATTTCTTTTTATATACAATCTTTTGTGGATAATTCACAATACGGCGGAACCACAATATGTACTAAAGTCTAAAGGTATAAAATGACCCAACAAAATTTACTATACAAGTTATATATAACTATATCTCATTAATTATGGTGGTTGAAATAATTTCCCATAAAATGGTATTTTATTTGTTACAGTTTCATAAATACTCTCCATCTAGAATTTTGAGGGCATGGTGCGGGAGATGCTATGCTAAGCTACACCAACATATTCTGTGGATTATCGGTGAGTTAAAGTCTTAAGAAGTTTGTAAAGCTATATCGACCACCAAATAATAACACTTTCCGATTATAAATGGCAGGTTGATATGACCGATATACTTTATCAACGTTTTTTTTACAATAATTGTGAGTTTTATCAAAGTATCACACTATCACACGTACTAATATATATGCGTGAATATCGAGCATACGAATTTCAGATTCACTTATCACTAAGTAGTGGTATTTGTGTGTGTATGTTTGGTTGTCTCCCATATTGCAAAATGACATATATAATCAGATAATTAATTTTACTAAATATTAATGAAACATATTGTTCTCTATGGATATCTGACCCACTCGTATGTCTACACTAACTTTAACATTTTAAAATCAATTCCTGACAACTTGTGTTTATTAGTGGCTCCTCTACTGTTTTACAGTGCGATTTACATGAATGTTGCATAATCATAATTACACATATTGATATGCTTTGAGTATGACCAACTTGTTTGCAATAGCACGATACCTCGTTTTATATAATTGGGCATAGGTTTGGAGTTAAGTAATTTATGGATGAATTATGGTTATGCTTTAGTGATTTACGGTTATAATTACACATATTAATTACGATACCTCGTTGGACAAACCTAATTAGATTTACTGATATATATGCCGAGTGTTTATATTAGCTTCCGGATTTCTACTCTTTCTTATGTTTGAAGTCGCTGATTTAATTTGAACTGCGTTTGTTCTAGTCATGGAGTCAAAATTTTAACGTGACTTTGTGTTGCTATTCTAATTTCTCTGTTTTTCAAAACAATTTTAATTTCTCTGTTGATCTTTTGTAAAGATCATGTCTTGATTTTTATTTTATTGACATCAAAGATCATGTCTTGATATACGTACTAACAAAAGGCAGATAAATTGTTCTCTACACCCTTGTCTTCGACAGGCTAATCAGCTCTTCATAGTTAAATGGAATAAATAACCATGTTTTATGCTGCGCTCGTCAACATCATAGAAAATTCATATTTATTCGAATATTTACCCACTAATAACAGTTTCGTAAACTTTTTGACAATAAAACTAGAGAGGAGTAATATAAATTGTCATGTAAGTAATAGTTATTTGATGAGATTTTTTTTAGTAATTATAACATCAATAAACTTTGAATTGTCATTTGTAGAATATCAACATATTTCCATGTGAAATGCTCATTATTTAGAGCTCTGGCAATGCCAATGAAATGTGACATCCAGCAAATTAGCAACACTGGGGAAAATACTTTCCAGTCACGTGTTATTCCTATCGTCTTCATTTTTTGTGTTATTCCTATCTGTTAAGACAGTGTATAAATATATATAAAGGTCAAATTAATATATAGGTTTCATCACAATAATCATATTCATATCTTATAATAAACCTCATAATCTTTTTTTTTTGACCAAAAAAACTCATAATCTACTAATTACTAGACATGCAATCAACAGAAAGCTAACATTGCCGAACTACTGAATAAGTGAATCAAATTGACTTAATCAAAATTATGACTAGAGTTAAATTAACAGTTTTACTAAAATCAACGAACCGAACTGAACCAAAAACCGAAAAAAATGAAATACCCATTCGAACATGAAAGCGGTGGCAGCAATAAAAAAATGTTTAGTGTCATACTTATAAAAGTGGACCCAACCAGTTCATTTTGTTACGCGAGTGCAGTTCTTATTATCCTATACTTTTGACAAATAGGGTTAGGCTTATATGATTGTCATGAAAGATATATAAATACACACTTATATCATTATAAACATATAGTCCACCAAAAAACTTATGAAAATTGGAGGTGTGGTTACTAACGATTATAAAATAAATGTTTTTTTATAATATTAAAATTACAAAATAAAATTGAAATAGTAAAATATCTAAGTAGTGTTGTGAAATTAGAGAATGAAATCCATGTTTCTATATTATTCATAAACATAAGGAGTCCTTTATATATAGAGAATTAAATCGTTATAGAATAATGAAAATACTAAAGAAAGGAAATACAAATATGGAAAGATTACAAATCATAATCTAATAAGGAAAAAGGCAAGATGTTGATTCTCTCTCTCTCCTCACGGCCGAGTCTCTCTCTCTCTAATATTGGGCCGGTTATGAAACGGGCCGGTTATAGACATTCACAGTATGATTTATAACACTCCTCCTTGGATGCCATAACCATACATGGATTTTAATACACTTTAGATGTTGCCTCATTAAAACCTTACCAGGAAAACCCAGTGGGACAAAACCATGGTGAAGGAAAAAGAGTACAACACGTATTACTCCCCATGTTCTGAACAACTCGCGGCTGGCCTCATGATCAGCCCAAGATCTCCGAATGGTTTGAAGATGTGGCCGCGATCGTCTGCTTCATGGATCACCATGATATGGCCGTTCCACCATGTGTGAAAACACAGCCTGTCTGTGATCGAGCATTGTGTGGATCCGAAAAATAACCTGCA
>NC_027750.1:11250001-11251924 GCF_000695525.1 Brassica oleracea var. oleracea | reverse complement strand
CCAGTGCCTTTGGGTTGGACAAGAGCTTAATTTAGACAATATATTCACGGCAAAACATATATCTGGTCGTGTGTAACTAGCCAGATACATCAAAGCTCATATGGCACTGAGATATGACACTTCGGGACCAAGAACATCTTTATCGTCCATCTTAGGACGGAACGGATCAGTGTCCAGGCCGAGGGACCTCACGACCATGGGCCTAGATAAGGGGTGAGACTCGGCCATGTTGAATCTCTTGAGTACTTTTTCTGTATATGCCATTTGATGCACAAGGATTCCATCTCTTATGTACTCAAGCTGTAATCTCAAACAAAACTTTGTTGTTTTTCCAAGATCTTTCATCTCGGATTCTTTCTTAAGATATTCAACTGTTTGGGAGATTTCTCCAGAGGTTTCTAGGATATTTAAATCATCAACATACACTGCTATGATCACAAAGCCCTGGCCGAATTTCTTTTTAAAGATACAAGGGCTGATCAGATCATTCTTATATCTCTCTTTCACTTAGTACTCACTTAGTCTATTGTACCACATTCGGCCTGATTGTTTCAATCCATAAACTGACTTATTCAACTTTATACAGTGTTGTTCTCGAGTACTTTATTTGTTTTTCAACTCTATACCCTCTGGTACTTTCATATAAATCTCATTATCCAGTGGCTCATATAAGTATCCAGTTACAACATCCATTAACCGCAAGTCTAATTTTTTTCTCTTATAGCCAGACTTATCTGGAATCTAAAAGTAGTAGCATCCACCAGAGTGGAGTATGTCTCCTCATAATCGATTCCTGGTCTCTGTGAGAATTCTTGTGCAACAAGCCGTGCTTTATATCTAACGACATTACCACGTTCGTTTCTCTTTCTCATAAAGACCTACTTATGGCTGATTGGTTTAACATCATAAGGTGTCCGGACTATTGGTCCAAAGACATCTCTCTTCTTTAAAGAGTTTAACTCCACGTTTATAGCTTCTTTCCATTTGATCCAATCTGATCGTTGAGTGCACTCATAAATAGATGTGGGTTCATGATCCTCATTCAAATCCATAAGTTCAAGTGCTACCTTGTATGCAAATATATCATCAATGTCGACATTCTTTCTGTTCCATTGTATCCCAGACAAGACATTCATTATTATCAGGACCTTCAGTACCTTGAATACTGGCGTCCCAAGAATCTGTATTAGATACATCAGGGCCGGCCGCATCTAAACATTCATGATCAGCCACGATAGCTATTAGGGTTTTGGGATCGGCCGCGGCTAAGTCCCGGGATTTAGGTTTCAATGAGCAACAAATCATTTCCCACTTGTTTTACACTTTCTAGTGTATGGACTACTGGTCCAAATACTTTTCTCTTTCACAAGAGTTTGTATTTTGTCTATTACTTCTTTCTAATTTGGTCAATCATTTCTTTGTGTACACTTTTCAATAGACTCTTTCATGATCCTCTTTCTCAATCATCATATCAACTGCTACTTTGTAGGTATAGATATCATCGACGTCAGAATCTGGTAATTGATTAGCTAGCTTTTGTAAATGTATAATCTTTTGGACTTCTAAATCACATTCCTGAGTCCGAGGATCTTGCCAAGATAAGGATGTTTGATTCCATGTAATTTCTTTTACCAGTTTACTGCTATCTCCCCCTAATGTTGGATGTTCGGATTCATCAAAGTGACAATCGCATATCTGGCCTTAAATAAATCACCCGTAGTTGGTTCAAGGTATTTTATAATCGTGGGGGAATCATATCCAACATATATCCTCATCCTCCTTTGAGGTCCTATCTTTGTTCTCTGTGGTGGAGCAACTGGTACATAAACGGCACAACCAAATGTCTTAAGATGAGATATGTCTAGCTCTTGACCCTTAAGCAATTGTGATGGGGAATATTTATGTTCACTAGACGGTCTGATA
>NC_027750.1:11247570-11249943 GCF_000695525.1 Brassica oleracea var. oleracea | reverse complement strand
ACCTCATAAGCAATGGTCTAGCTATTAGCTGAATTCGTTTTATGAATGATTCGGCCAAGCCGTTCTGTGTATGTACATGTGCCACGGAGTGTTCCACACTTACCCCCATGGACATACAGTAATCATTAAACGCTTGGGACGTGAACTCACCAGCATTATCAAGACGTATAGTCTTTAAAATGATGGCCGTTTGTATTCAAAAACCGGTCGTGCCAGAGAGTAAAATTCTCGGTGGCCACTTTATTAAATGGAGCACTGGCCTTCATCATACTAACCTTGGCGTAATAAAGGCCAGTAGAGAGCGTAGGTATAGACACTAGGACTTTCTTATGTCTTTGGCCGATTTCTATGATCTGAAGGAACTCTTTGTTTCCTTTGCCCTTAGTCTCAATATGAAAACCATTCATTCGAATGTCTTTAAAGCTCAATAGGCTTCTCTTAGAGCTGGGTGAATACAATGCATTAGATATCTCTAGATGCGTACCGTTAGGCAAGAAGATGTTAGCCTGGCCGTAGCCCTCTATGAGACTGGCTATACCTGGAATGATACTTTAGAGACTTCATATAAAAACTTTCATTCATTAATAAAATAAGTTCAAACCAATCAAAACATGAAAAACACAAAGCAAAGAACACAAAACATAGATGTCGAATTCAACTTCATTCTTTTAAACAATCTGAAGTTTCATAATCCATAAGAGTCTCGTTCATGATTGAAATCATTTTCACCATCTTGATAAGTCATATGAGCTTCAGGATTCTTCCCTTTCAAACTCTCTTGGTAGAGGTCAACGAGATGTTTGGGAGTCCTACATGTCTTAGCCCAATGATTATCCATACCACATCTATGGCACACGGATTTGGTCAAGTTTTGTGGTTTAAATGATGTACCACGTCCATAAGAGTTTCCTTAGCCACGGCTATATGAGTTGTCTCGGCCTCGACCAAACGAGTTTCGGCCTCGACCACCACATCCATGCCATTTTTCATGACCACAGCCGTGTTGGCTATCACTCTGGACATGGTTTGACTCTTTCTTATCCTCTACGGCCGCATGTGCCTCAGGTAATGGGTTTGTTCCAGGAGGTCTCAATTCACTGTTTCTCATCAACAGTTCATTGTTCTGCTCAGCGAGCAAGAGACAAGAGATCAGATTAGCATAAGTTGTGAAGCCCTTCTCACGGTATTGTAACAACACATTGCTTGTGTGGAAGGTGGAAAATGTTTTCTCAAGCATATCCTTATCCGTTATATCCTCACCACACAGCTTCAATTTAGAAACTATCTTAAACATGGCCGAGTTATACTCCTCCACGGACTTGAAGTCCTGGATTCTTAGATTCCTCCAATCATACGTAGCCTTTGGCAATAACACCGTTCTCTGGATATCATATCTCGTTTTCATCTCTGTCCAAAGGTCTAGAAGATTCTCAATAGTCAAACATATCTATCTTTCTCACTTGCATTATTGCCTTCCGTGATACATTCACAGAGTCCCTTGGATTTTAGGATGATCTTAGCATCAAGTGCCCATTGCAAGTAATTATCTCCAGAGAGATTTAGGGCAGCAAAATCCAAGTTGTTGATTTTCGACATCTGAAATCATATGTTTCATAATTTAGATTTAAAAGTGTTCAAACGAATGCAATCAATATGCTCAAGCAATCCGGATTCTAGGTATGATGCAAATAGGTCATTCGTACATGATGCATACATGTTCAATCTTAGCATTCGGATTCTATATGCAATCAGTTCGTACTATTATGCATGCACGATGCAAACAAGCCGCACAGCTACGATCTTAGCAAACGGTTTCAATGCAATCAATACAATGGTCATTTGTTTTCAATCTTAGCAAACGGTTTTCTAAGAGTTCAATGTGTAATTGCAATCAAACAGCCGAGCAATGCATCAGTTAGGGTTCATTCGAGAATGAATAAAAACTATCAATACTAGCCGGATCATTATCAAGACGAGAATGCGTAAATCATTTAACCTAGCTAGCGATATCTATTTCAATTCAAGCATTCGGTTTTAATCAATCAAACAAGATAGTATTCGATTTTAATTTTAAGACATTAGGGTTTCGATCAAACAATCAATACGACTTCAATTTGAAAATCATTCAATCGGTTTTATCAATTCAAACAACCAAATTCAAGAATGAGATTATCAATCCTAGCAATTGATTTCTATGTGATCAAATTCAATACGGTTTTAATTAATCAAGGCTAGCATACTATATCCAAACATACAATCATTCAAACAATCAATTTTGTTCTCAAAGATTAATTAGGGTTTGGATAAATTCGATTATGCATTAGCTTTAGGGTTTTAATCGATTTCATGCATAGCATGCATTATGCATGTATG
>NC_027750.1:11188348-11247341 GCF_000695525.1 Brassica oleracea var. oleracea | reverse complement strand
AGGTTTCGAATTACCTTAACCTCAAGTAGGGTTGAATGGACCACCAGAGAGATGAACCGCGAGCTGGAACTGATCGGAAGGCGAGCTGATGTTGTCGCGAGCTGTCTGATTGCTGAGATTGGGAACGCGAGCTGTCCAACGTGCTGATCGATTCGCGAGCCGTCTGAGATCGTCTTGTTTGCGAGCTGAGGTTGAACAAGCCGAGATCGTCTGAGCTAGGATTAGGAACGCCTTGAGCGGAAGCTGATCGGGAACATATTGCATACAATGATCTGGATGTAAGGTTTCGCGATCGGGATTAGGATGGTTCGCCGGTAAGGATGTTCGCCGATTAGGGTTAGGGTTTTAGGTGGTTTGTTTTAGCTTAGGGATTTAGATTCTATCGTGTTGATAGCGTGTTGTGAAACTAGAGAATAAAATCTATGTTTCTATATTATTCATAAACATAAGGAGTCATTTATATATAGGGAATTACACCGTCATAGAATAATGGAAATACTAAAAAAAGAAAATACAAATATGGAAAGAGTACAAATCATAATCTAATAAGGAAAAAAGCAAGATGTCGATTCTCTCTCTCTCTCCTCACGGCCGAGTCTCTCTCTCTAGCATTGGACCGGTTATGAAACATGCCGGTTATAGACATCCACAATATGATTTATAACAAGTAGTATTTATAAATTTTCGAGTATTACCAAATAGTAATTTAAAATTATTTAATAACAAAAACGAATTTCTACTTTTTACTATTCTTTTCAATTTTGATGAAAGAAAAAAATGTTTCATATTTTCTTTAAATGAATGAAATAGGAGAAAAGATAAAGAAAAAAACATATATGAAAAGAGATCTTTTGGAGAAACATAACATTTTTTATGTTTCACTTTTTTTCTCTGAATATATCACCAGTTAAAATTTTTGTAGGTCTGAAATTATTTTTGGAACTGAGCTGGATTGATTTTGGGCTTTAACCCTAACTGACATGCCATATCACCTAGTGTTGGTAATGCTGATTCCAATTATGGTCCACATACAGAGCCAGAATAGTCGATCTTCAAGAAATTGACAATATTGATCTTCAACGAAATTCAGGAATGATCAAGATCATGCACGAATAATCACATGAGAGGTCAGTGCTTTGCTTGAAACTAACCAACTAATTTGAAAGTAGATAGTCATTCAATCAACAAAATTCGGTCGTATAATTTGCAAATAAGATGAACATAAATCACAGGTTATTAAGTTCATTTTGCGTACCTACCAGTGATTCATTAGTATATGATATTTTCAGCTTTCTTTTGTGTTGAATTATCAGCCCAGACTCAGTTAAGTGGGGAAAGTAAGAAGCAACAACTCCTCTTCCCAGACCTTAACAAATCAACTAAACTTAGATGTTAAACAATTAAAAAGGCTCATCACGAGTTAGCTGATTATTCCTAAGTCCTAACCAACCACTTCTCCGAATAAGGACTATATAAATACTCGTCCAGCTTTTATTAGTTTCCCACCACAAGTAGAAAACATTTCAATACACAATCAACACACTTCTTCTTTCTTTAAATCCCAGCTGCAAGAGATAATGGCGAAAGAGTCCACCACCATTGACATTGGCGAAACGAGCACCGTTACAAAAAGTACAAGCCATGCCTTGGTGGACGAGAAGAAGAAGGGTTTTGTGACAGCCGCCCCAGGAGGCGGCTACAAGAGAGGTTTGACCATATTTGATTTTCTCCTCCGTTTGGCGGCCATAGGAATCACCATCGGGGCTTCCTCTGTCATGTTCACCGCCGAGGAGACACTTCCCTTCTTTACTCAGTTCTTACAGTTCCAAGCCGGTTACGATGACTTTCCCACGTTTCAGTAAGTCCATTTTCATTTTCTTAACATATGATTATTAATTACACAACAAATGCCTTTTTAAACTAAGTTACTGTTATATTTTTCTTAGACCATCGTGTTATATGTAAGTCAAGTCTTAGGGTTATATATTAAAAAAAAAAATTCTCTTTTAACTTATAAAGTTAAGTCAAGTTCATGCTAGGGTTATATATTTCCTCTTTATGCTATTCCAAAATAGCATCTATCAAAAATTTAAAAAGCAATTTAAATGTATGTTTTGATTTAAAGTTTAAGGTTTAGTAATAGAGTTTCGAATTTAGTATTTAGGGCTAGAGATGAGATTAGGATTTAAGAGTTAAAATAATTTATTTATTTTTCTTATCAAATGAATGTTACTTTTGAATTTTTTTTATCATTAAATGTTATTTTGGGATAAACTTTTTTAAAATCAATATATTGGATATTTTGTTCCCTGTTATAAATGTGTGGTTATCTATTTTAAACTTGTATTAGTGACTTAATGAAATATTTAACCATAAATCTTTTTAAAGGTTCTTTGTGATAGCCATAGCCATAGTGGCCAGCTATCTCGTCCTTTCACTTCCCTTTTCCATCGTCACTATTGTCCGACCACTAGCAGTTGCGCCCCGGCTCATCCTGCTCATCTCCGACACCGTAATTCCCCCTTTTGTATATATACAGTTATATTCTTCGAGTTTACTTAATTATTTCATTTGATTCATTCGGTTAATGTATACTTCAAGGTGGTCTTGACGCTTACCACAGCAGCAGCCGCTGCGGCAGCATCAATTGTCTACCTCGCACATAACGGTAACGCAAACACCAATTGGCTCCCCATTTGTCAGCAGTTTGGAGACTTCTGCCAAACGGCAAGTACTGCAGTTGTAGCTGCATCTATCTCGGTTGTCTTCTTTATCCTTCTCATTGTCATCTCAGCCATTGCCCTAAAAAGGCATTGATCTGAAAGTTTCTGCATGTATATGTTTGTGTTGTGTCGTGTGCTTTGTGCAAAATGAAATGATAGATATATGGTATCATTAAGGTGTGGTCCGAGTGGAAAATGAAACCGGAATTCATGTATTTTGTAAAGAAATTTGTCTTGGTTCACGTTGAAAGCTTATCTTAAAGTTAAAAGCCGTAAATCATCTTCCTATCGTCTCTCTTTTGGTTTGCATCATTTTGACTAGATTATAAATCAAAATCCTTTTTCAGTTTCACTTCTGAAAATTTTGAAATTAATCTTCTGTTATAAAAGGGGTGGATTCGATGAATAAAACCAAACAAAGAAGTGATGAACATTTTAATCATTTACAAAAAGGTCAGATAACATAAATAAACCTAAACACAAAGTATGATTGCAATTTCAAAGTATACTACGTGTTTCGTTTATCAAAAAAGGAAAAAGTGTACTGTTGGCAACCCTTTTTACGATCAATATACGTTATTTTTAGTGATAAACGTGGATAAAAGAATTTAGATGAAGATTTCAGAAAATTACAGTATATTTTAATATTTAATTTACAGTATGTTATAAAATTTGAACTCCTTTTTCTGAGGGCAGGAAGAAAGTATTATTTGTAAAATTTATATGAAGTGTTGGTAAACATAAATTAAGGGAATAACCTTAAAATGAATATCGTAGATAACGGTCAAACGGTAAACCCGGTCCTCGTACGAATCGCACACCATGATTGAAGTACCGTATGTGCCAAGAAATTTAAAACCGTTTACTTTTTTTCATTGAATTTTTTATCTAAACGAGTTTAGAACAAATCAAACCCCAAGTTACTCCAATTATAGAACTCACGCGTCTTCATAAACATTGTCCTCTTCCATCTTGTTTTTGTTTCACAATTTTTGTTTTCTTTGCTACCCTCTCCGTTTATTTAGGTTTGTTATTAACTTATAAATACATTTTCTTTAATTTTCTGAAGTAAATCCAGAACCAATAAGCATAGTTTGATCACAATTGCAGTTTTGATCCTTCTGGGTTCCTAGGAGAAAGAAAAGCAATTCCATTCTTCTTCATACGTTCAAGAATCCATTCGAGGACGACATCTTCCTAACATCTTTGATCTCTTCAATAGGTTTGTTGACATTTTTTTCTGCTAAAATAACTTATTGGTTCGGGTGATATAAGAGTGTTGAATCGGTTCTGTTATGTTTGTGATGAATAGAAACAGGAAATAATTCTTGAATAGGTCAAAGATGTTGGGAGATTTCATCATCAGACTCCTTGTGTATGTCCTGCCCTACAATATCTTGTTCTCTGTTATCCATTTGTTCATTATATTTTGTTGTTTTAGATTAATTAATGTATGAAAAATATATAATCAAATGGTGATAATGGCAGATTAATATTAGGGTACACATACCCAGCTTTTGAATGCTTTAAAACGGTGGAGAAGAACAAAGTTGATATCGAGGAACTCAGATTTTGGTGCCAATACTGGTATTTATAAAACTCATCCTTTTAATTTATTTATCCTTATAATCCATTGTAGTTTGTACATGTGTGTAGATTTGTTGAAATGGGCAAATTGAATTTAGTTTGGTGAAAGTTAATTAGATTTGTTTTTAACTTTTGGATTGTTTGATTTTAAAGAGTTAGAAGACAACAAGATTCACTTAATGTTGGTGTTGTATGTTAGAAAATGTCTTTAATTAAATAGAAATAATCTTCCATACAAGTCTTTGGTCTCCTAAAAAATTTAATAAAAGAAATGTCTTTCGGTCCGAATTATCGGATGCATGTTTCATGCCTGATGTAATATCATTATCTACTGGAAAATGTTATTTTATCACGCATTTGTATTTGAATAATTAGGATATTGTTGGCGCTAATTTCATCGTTCGAGAGGGTTGGCGATATATTTATCTCATGGTAAGAAACATCTTATTCTTGACCTAATTCATCTGTTTCTTTTTTTTTTCTTTTAAAAAAAATACTTTATTCATCTATTTCTTTAATATCAAAAATTCATTAAATAAATGACACATTAAATTATTATTTACAGGTTACCATTGTACGGAGAAATGAAAGTGGTATTTTTCGTATATCTCTGGTACCCTAAAACGAAGGTAATAGATAATTAAAAAAGTCATTAGTTTGAATGATACTTAACAATAGTATTGGTTACTAAAACTAACTGGATGAAGGGAACGAGACATGTGTATGAGACGTTGTTGAAGCCATACATAGCTCAACACGAGACAGAGATTGACAGAAAGATTATGGAGTTGCGAGCAAGAGCTTGGGACTTTTTCATCTTCTACTTCCACAACTTTGCCCAGGTCCTTCTTCTTCATATTGAATTTGTATTGTTTTAAAATGAGACATTGTTATAACATTAGTTTACTATTCATGCACAGGCTGGTCAGTCCACATTGATCCAGGCTTTTCAGTACGTACTCGCCCAATCGGTCCTGTTCTCGACCGCAGCCGCAGCTAAACAGCCGGTACTAAACCCATCACTTTTATGTCAGCCTATAACACATGTCTACCAACAAGACATGTGTCTCTCAGTGACAGTTCACATATGTTTGTACTATTTAATAATCGTTGACCCTTTTGTGTGAAGCCGATGGAGCCGAACGTAAACGTGAAAACACGATCACCAGTTGAGACGGAGAGTGATCCGCACTCACCTCCCGCTCCAAGAGCGTTGAACAAAACGCTATCTGCGTTGCGATCGCTGGAGAAGCAAACGAGCAGGGGGGAGGAAGTGGCCACCACCAACACCAGGCCGAGACTCAGCCGGAACATTCAACGGAGATGAAGGAGTCAACATTCCTGATACACTTCCGGGATCACCTATCACCGATGCTCGTGCTAAGCTTCGCCGTTCTAACTCCGGGTCTCAGGCCGCATCATAGTAACGTACATAAACGTGACTCGAGATAACCTTTCTACTTTGTTATAAAGTTATATAGGGGGAAAAAGTAATGTTTGAGAAAGATTGATTTTGTTTTTTCTTGTATTTTTTTTTTTTTTTGTAAATTGAAGCATAAGTATTAATCCCAGAGAGATGTGTTCAATCTTATGCACCCGATGAAGTATATTACTCTTAAACTTACATTAGTTCATCTACATTGTCACTCGTTACACGACCACTCTCTAGCGATAAATGAACGCACCTGCCACTGGTTCACACACGTTCTGTATCTGCTCCCTCCTTGGATTTGAATTGAAGAACCAAGAGTATTGTGAAGGGACACATCAGGAATCAGAAGCTGGGATAGGTGTTTGGTCTTCTTGCAATCAAGTTGGTTTGGAGTCAATATCGGCTGAGGCTATTTCACTCATTACTGGTGGTGGAGTCACGTCAGCTATTCCATAGTCCCAATCAATACCAGCTTTTGCATGAGTTAAGGATTGCGTATTAGTATGCAGATACACTGAACAGCTATATGAGGGAAACAGTTACTGATATATCAAAGGATACAGTCTGTGTTCCAAATATCCGTCATGCTTATTTCAGCGTTGGAGAGAAGCCAGTAGTCCGTATCATCATTCTGCCAAATACAAGACCAACACTACTTGGTAAGTTCATGCGTGCATAACAAAAGTATCTTAAAATTAAGCAGGAAGATGGCTTACTTCGATGTCAGAGGGAGTAATCTTAAGCATTCCTCCTACTTGCTCCTGTAAATAATTAAGATCAGAGGTATCGCCGGGTTGGGCATGTGCATGATCTTGAGACATCTGAAGCTCAGAGGCAGTTTCTGTGTTATCAATAGTTAAGGCTTCGATTTCATTGTTTTCTGTAGATCCTGAGCAAGAAGCAATATGCAAGCATGCTGGTGGTGCAACATCCCCATTCGTGTCCTCAAATTCACTGAACATCAAGTCAAATTAAAAGATATGTAAATACCTCCATGAGTAAAGTACATTATATGTAAAGATATGTCTTAACACAGTTTCTATTGTAAAGCTGCTCTAAGCAGAATGTTTCTATGCGTTGCTAACATGTAAAGATACCTGACAAGGTATACGTCAATAGGTCCCATTGTACTTCTAAGAATGATCCTGTATCTCCTCTGAGGGAGCTCACCCGCCTATCATGTACATCAGTAACATATTATCACAAATATTTTGCATCTACCGATGAATAATAGCATATGGCTTCCAGAGTTGCCGAGAGAGACTAACTTCATCTGGATCAGGGACTTCCAGAGTTGTTCCATGAGGAGCTTTGACAGCTATCAGAGTTTGGTTCTGCAGGAGCAGCCACGTGAGAGTTAAGATATATGCGAACAAGACAGTCTTGGGATTGACATATGACATACGAAAGACAGACCTGGAAACCTGGTAAACTCTTGATGTCCTCTTCAGTTACAAAAAGCCACCTGCACATTGGGATTAGATTGGTTAATAGTACGTACATCCATCATAAGAATAGCCTAAGAAACCATAGTCAGAGGAAGATTTTACTTCTGATTCTTTTCATTTTCGCTAAGATCTCTTAGTCTTTCCTCCGTTTCTCTGAAAATAACTTATTAAACGTCAGCATTTGTTGAGTAGATGAATCACAAGAACGCAAGACTCTCTCTAAATGAATTCCATGAAACCTGATTTGGTTATCTAGCGCTTGCTCCTGGAGGTTAAGGTTTTCAATCTCTGCCTGCAAGGAGAAAACAAGATGATCAAATCAAATGTGAAGCCAGAATCTAAGTTTACCAAGTGCATGCAGCTTCACCGCACCTGTAAGACAGATACGTCAGCATCCACATCGCCAGGCCTCGAAGCATCAACTCCCCTGGTCACATGTGATTAAATGATTCAAGGAGTATCCCAGCAAAGCAGATATGAAGAAAGATATGGGTTCAAACTGCAGAATCATATTACTTCCACAGTATACGGTTCTTGAAAGGCTTTTCAATGAGATAAATCCCCTCCAAAACGTTTGTAATATCATATATGCGCCGTTTCTGCACCTCCAATGCTTCTGCAGCTTTGTTTAGGTCCAGCATCCCATCTTCGGCTTGTTTGATTAGATTGACAAACCTTTTTGTAAGGAGACCTGAACAGGGTTTATGTCAGCATCTTCAAATCAACCACAACATCTATATAATCAGTGGGTTAATTACCTAAAGAACTGTCATAACGGCAACTTCCAGAAGGAGTTAGTGTGGCAGGAGAACCTACAACTTTATCAGGAAAAAACAATCAGCTCTTTGACCTGCTTGTTGCTCCAGGCATTGAAAGACCAATTCAAACAAGTATTCTTCTTACCAGCATTTGAGATGGGGGTTTGAGGAACTGACTGAGTCCCTTTGGCCCTTGACTTGGTGTTGACTCTGCCTCCTTTAGCCGAAACAGGAGTGAGACAGGGACTGTTGTGTATGCTAGTGGAACCAGAGCTCGTGAATCCATTACTATTAGAAGTAGTAGTAGTAGTAGTAGTAACCACATCCATCATCGACTTTCTCTTCCGTGACTGCAGATATTCTACTTGTCATTCACTTGAAATAAGTTGTTTTGAAGCAAATCTACACACATTTCTCTCTATGATTCATCATAAAGTTTCACTAGAATGTGATCTAACGATGTCAAGTTTCAATAACCATTATTTTGATAACAGTTAGCATATGTAAATAAACAATCAGGGCCGGTCATGTAAATTGTATACAGCCTCCAAAATCTCATGACCGCCCGTAACAAATGAGACATGTAAATTGTGTATAGGATAACAAACATAGATGATGAAGCTTTCATAATCTGACGATAATGAACAAACATATAAACCAGACCAATTTCTAAACCGGTTTAGGAAATGTAAACCAGTCTAAACCGAGGCGAACTCACAGGAGATCTTAAAACGACGGCCTCCTCCTCCCGATCTACGATTCCACAGAGGCTGCTACTATCGTTGTTAGTGACGTAGGAAGGGATGAATCGACGGTAATCAGACGGGTGGAAGGGAGGTTTCGTTGAGGCGAACGCCAAGTGTCGACGTATGGGTGGGACCACAGGGTTAGATGGTGGCGGCTGAGAATGTCCCGGAGAAGAACGTACGCCGCCGGACATGGATCGTAGTGAAGCGGAGCTGGATGGGAAGAACCTGGCGGCGAGATTATGGACGGAGATTGGAGGGAAACGAGGGTTTTAGTGAGAGAAAGAGAGAGCAGAAAACGAGGGAAGGAGGGACTTTTTATGTTGGGCATAGATGTGGAGGGAAGGCTACAGTTAGCGACAATAATAATTAAAAAAAAAAAAAACAATTTGTATTGTTTCTATTTGTTGCCCCCATAATTTTTAATTGTTCAGATTCACCCCTACTTACTTCACATAAATGAATTCATTTCAAGAAACATGCCCCAGGAATATCGTGTCAATGTATTAAACGATTTTGATTTTAAATATTTGGAGACAACTTTTTTTGTGAGATTTTTTTTTTCTTTATTCTACAGATTCGTTAGACTAGGACTTTCGCAAAAGACGAATACATTATACATGTGGTCTTTTGCTGAGTATGGCAAAGTAGGATATTAGATATTGGGATTCATGTATTAAACGATTTTGATTTTAAATATTTGGAGACAACTTTTTTTGTGAGATTTTTTTTTCTTTATTCTACAGATTCGTTAGAGCACGTTCAACGCTGTCTCTTAAGTGTGTATTTAACGCTTAAACATGATTAAAAGAAATAAAAAAAAAGATAAAATCCGAAGCCACTTTCCTTAATTATGTGGGCTATTAAACAACAGGACTTGGCCGCCAAGGAAAAGTTGTCGAAGATGAGTCTACTTGACTCTCTGCTTGCAAAAAAAGAGCCTTTAGCCGAGTATGAAGAAGCCTTAAAGAAGAAGCTTATCAATGACATTATGTTTAAGTAGCGTAGGTGTAGTTATTGTTACTTGACTCTCTTAGAAATGGTTCTTGTTATTGTTAGAAATGCTTGTTGTTCTTGTTAGAAATGGTTGAAATGTTTATTCTTGTTAAGTATGATTATTGTTCTTGTTTAACTCTCTGTTTCAGGTCAGGACAGTGTGAAAAGATGGAGCAATGGGAGTGGAATAATCGCGGAGTCTCTGTGGTCTTGCGGTCTTGGCGTCTTGTGTCACGGAGCTTTCAGAGTCACGGAGTGAAAGTGTAGTAGTACTTGTGGTCTTGGAGTCTTGAGGTCTTGAAGTCTTGTTGTCTTGGAGTCTAGTGGTCTTGGAGTGTTGTAGTACTTGTGTCACGGAGTAAAAGTGTAGTAGTCTTTTAGTACTTGTGTCACGAGTCTTGGTATATAGTCTTGGAGTGTTGTTGTAGTCTTGTAGTACTTGTGTCACGGGTCTTGTATCAGATTTTGGTTCCCAATCTCTATATATTAACTCATGTTGCGTTGATGTTTTATTCACAATCTCTCTATCTCACTGTCTCACTTTCGAACAAACCAAGCGTCCAAAGATCACAAACCAATCTCATTCTCTGTCTCTTTCTAAACCAATCTCACTCTCTGTTTCTCACCAATCTCATTTTCCGTTTCTCACCAATCTCATTAAACCAAACACATTCACTCGTTCTCACCAATCTCAACTCCTAATCTCTCGTTCTCACCAAACAATTATCAAAAATGGCATCTTCTTCTAATAACACATTTGATGGATCAATTGATGATACTTTTGATCAACATTTTGATCAACATTTTGATCAATATTTTGATCAAACGTTTGAAATTTTTTCCAACGATCATGGTAATCAAGAAAGATAGAAAAAAAAGAAGAAAAAAAGAATTTATATCGAAAGGAATCGTGAAGAAGGTGATAGACGTTTATGGGATGATTATTTCAGCGAAACTCCAACATATCCTCATAATCTATTCCGACGACGCTTCCGAATGAACAAGGGATTGTTCATGCGTATCGTTAATCGACTCTCCAATGAAGTTGAATTCTTTCAACAAAAGAGAGATGCTCTCGGAAAGCGTAGTCTCTCTCCAATTCAAAAGAGTACAGCAGTCATTTGTGTCTTGGCATATGGTAATGCGGCTGATGGGGTCGACGAATACCTCCGTCTCGGTGCATCTACTACTCTGTCATGTTTGGAAAATTTTGTGGACGGAATAATTTCTTTATTCGGAGAAGAGTACCTAAGAAGACCAACACCTGCTGATCTTCAACGTCTACTTGATATTGGTGAGTATCGTGGCTTTCCTGGGATGATAGGAAGCATTGATTGTATGCACTGGGAGTGGAAGAATTGTCCCACCGCTTGGAAATGGCAATATTCTCGGGGTTCGGGTAAACAAACAATCATTTTAGAGGCAGTTGCTTCATATGATCTATGGATATGACATGCATTTTTTGGACTTCCAGGTACCTTAAATGATATCAATGTTCTTGTCGCTCACCTGTTTTTGATGACATAATAAATGGTCAAGCTCCGCAAGTCACATACTATGTCAATGAAAGAGAGTATCGTATGGTTTACTATCTCACCGCTGGTATTTATCCGAAATGGTCAACTTTTATCCAATCAAGTTCATTACCACAAAGCCCGCAAGCAGTTTTATTTGCTCAACAGCAAGAAGCTGTCCGAAAAGATGTGGAGCGTGCTTTTGGAGTCCTGCAAGCTCGCTTTGCCATTGTTAAAAATCCAGCACTTTTTTGGGATAAAGTCAAAATTGGGAAGATTATGAAAGTTTGTATCATACTCCATAATATGATAGTAGAAGACGAACGAGATGGATACACTCAATTTAACGTTTCAGAGTTCCAAGAAGCAGAAGACAACGGAAGTTCACATGTCGATCTCTTGTATTCTATAAATATGCCTTCAAATATCAGCAATATGATGGATGCTCGAAGAAGAATTCGTGATAGACAATTGCATCAACAACTGAAAGATGATTTGGTTGAACATATATGACAAAAATTCTGACATAATCAAGACAACAACTGAGCTGTGATGCTTCTCTCAAATTATTCTACTTTATTTGAATAATATTTGTTTCATGTTTTATTTACAAATCAATGTTTGAAATGTTATCTTTTAATATATTTTATTTAAGAATTAGTTTTTTTTTTTAAAGTTTATTAATTTTTAATTTGTAAAAATCCTTAATTAAGAGTAGCATTGGAACACATTAAATGTTGTGGTCTCTTAGCCAAATCTTTTAGCACACGATTACTATTAAAAATTAGTTATGATACCCATAATGGGTTTTTGGGTTGTACATGCTCTTAGACTAGGACTTTCTCAAAAGACGAATACATTATACATGTGGTCTTTTGGTGAGTATGGCAAAGTAGGATATTAGATATTGGGATTTATCTCTCGTTTTATTCGTGACCTCTCTTTTTAGGGATCTAATGTTTCATTTTTATAACTATTATCTATAAAATATATATATTAAAGTATCTTGAATAGCATTTTAGCTCATATTGTTTGATAGTCCGACAGAGGCGCAGATGTTTTTTTTTTTGTTATTAGGAGGTGTCTGGATCGATGGCCCGATAATCCTTCAAACCGGAGACATAATATAAGTCTTTTTCACTGGGGTTTCGAACCATGAGCGCAACAAATGGTCTACCGCGTCTGGTGGTACCCGATGTTTATCCTCGGTTTTAGTTTTTTTTTGTAATTTTTAAGTTTTATGTGTGGATTATTTTACCTCTAAGTTTTTTTTTTTTTTTTGGTGTGTGATGACCGGTTTTACTTAACTGGTCACTTTACTCCTCCAATTGCCAACTGGTCATAGAAATTTCAAAAGATTAGTTTCAGGGTAAACCTTTGCTCATCTAATTATCGTCAATACAAAATTAATTGTAAATTAGGAAGGTAAGATTCATAAACGCTATACTATAGTGTAATGTGTATAGAATAGATACAGTGAAATTTGTTACTGTATACGATTTGGCCATTTTTATAGGTGGGATATTTTTGCAACATCTCTACGAATTTAATTTCATGGTTCCATGGCATATGCTTATTCTGCTTGCAGAAAACTTCCATTTTCAGACTCGCTGCACTTGAAAAGTATGATAAATGCAGAAATGCTTATTTGAAAAATGTGATGACCGGGTGGGAGATTAGATAGGAAGTGAGGAGGTTGGGAAACATGGAGACGAGGTGGCATACGTCTTGTAAGGAGAAGTTGATAGGTGGAGTGGTCATGTAGTCGACGACCGGTTTGATGGAGGAGAGAGGGGATGAGTGGAGGGGAGGGTGGCAGTTGAAGAGAGTGAAGAAGTCGATGCCAAGGGAATCGAGGTAAAGGAGCTTCTCATGGTCATGGATGTGGGTTTCAGGAGAGAAGATTGATGAAGATGATGGCCAGGTGTTTGGTGTGAAGGAAAGTGTGGGGAAGTTGTAGAGAGTGAGACAAGTATTAGAGACAATGTCTCTGACATCGAAAATTGGAAGGTATATTAACGGGTCAATCCATTTATCATCATTTTTTTATAGGTTGGAAGCTCATCTAACTTAGCATGAGAAGGCGGAGAAAAGTGGTGGTGGTGGTGGGGAAGGAAGTGGAGGAGATGAAAGAGAGAGATTGTGGTTGCATTGTTTAAGAGATATCACTTTCTACATGGGTTGGAGAATTTGGAGAAGACGAGGGGATGTTATCGTATCTGAATTGATCCGGTTCAGTTTAGAAATTTGCCGGTTTATTTTGATTAGGAATAAAATTAACTAAACAAGCTTTGACCACTTTGCAAATTCAGAGAAATAGGCCAGTGGGCTTCGAAGAGCCCAAACAATAGAACGAGAAGCCCTTCGCATGCTGTCTAGCTTTAATTAGTTAAGGACTTTTAACATAAAAAACCCCTCAACTAAGTTTAATTTGGGTAGAAACCCCTCAATTAAGAATGTAACATAAAAACCCCTCAAGTCATCTTTTTTAACGAATTAACCCCTCTGTTTACGATTGACGTTAAAAGCTGTATTTTGTCGTTAAGTCTAAAACCATGTGTTGCATTTAATTAAAAAAACAACATGCAATCTGGAGCAAAACCACAAGTGTTTCACTCATGGCACGATGTCTGTTTTGAGAATATAAGATCGACATATTGATAAAAAACCCCAAATCACCAAAACCTTAATTTCCGAGAGATGTAGAACTCAATCTTGGGAAATCATCTAGTCAATGGTTTCTGGGCTTTCTCTTCTTAGATTGTGAGATGTTGGGACGAGTTTGGGAGATATTTTGTGGTTTATGTTTTTTGGTTCTATTTCAGGTTTGTGAGTTTGTGGTTTGATTTCGGGTTTGTGAAAGAGAGAGATTGACTGTGAAAGGAGCTTGTTAGATGACGAGGTAGCTATCATGTGTTCTTAATATTGATTTCTTTATGTTTCAATTTCGAGTTTGGTTTCCATGTTGTCTGTAATGTGGGTTGAGTACAAAGACACAAGGCTTCCTGAGTCTCTGAATTTCCTTCTTTTCATGCAAAATTTATAATGGTAATCACTTCTAGATTAGTAGCAATTGTTTGTTCTTCGGTTCATTTATTTTGGTATGGATTTATCTTTTATGTTCTTCTTATACAGACATGTATATGCAAGCTGGTCATAACAAACGTAAATGCAAGCTGCATCAGGTTCGTAAGCCACCTAATCTAGGACCAGGAAGACCTTCCAGAAAACAAAAGATAGTGGATGCAGTCAGCTAGATAGACTTATTTTGTTGCAAACTTGACTTTATTTGATTTTTATGTAAACTCAGATGCAGTTGGATTTAGAATTTGATGTAAGCTCTTTTTATTTTTTGAATTTTCAGGTCTTTGTAGAAACGTCTCTATTTTGGAATTTTCATGTTTATGTGTATTCTAATGACGTAATGACAAAACGTAAAGAAATGACTGTAATTGAGCAATAATGTCACCGAAAGGACACCATCTCTACGACATCACCAACAATTAAAGACAATAATTTAACCAAAGAACACCAACAGTTTAAACATAAGATACTAACAAGGTATGAGTCTAATAACAACAACAATAAGACTAAAAGAAACCAACAACACTTCTAAAACTTAGCTCTAATACTCTCTCTCTAGGACACCAGTAATCTCACTTGTGTCTTTATTCATATCAAGAAATCTTGCTTCAGTCCCATCAATTTGTTCTCCATCATAGCTTGTTTTTCAGCCAAGACACCAAATTCTTCCATTTGTGCTTCATTTTGCCACTTAAACACACGGCATGGACCAAAGATAGCTCCACATCGGTGTAATCTTCTCTCTGGATTCCCTTTGTTTTCGATGTCAACATGATTGTCAATGATCCACATTGACACTGCCTGGGTATTCTGCGTCCTAAAACAATTGTGATTATGGCTCCAATAATCAATCTCTTTACACTAAAAATCAGTAGAGATTTCAAACATCAAGAACACAATTTAAGACTAGAAACAGCAAATCACACACAGATGGAAAACATAAGAACAAAAATTGAAACTATAGTATTCTAACTTACATGAACGAAGAAGAATGGAGAAATATTGAGAGAACTTTGGATTTGGGAAAGCGATGAAGAAGATAAAAAAGCTGTGATGTTTTTGTCATAAGTGAAACGCATCGCTTAAGACTTAACGACAAAATACAGTTTTTAACGTCACTATAGACTTAGGGGTCAATTCGTTAAAAAAACTGACTTGGGGGGTTTTTGTGTTACATTCTTAATTGATGGGTTTCTACCCAAATTAAACTTACTTAAGGGGTTTTTATGTTAAAAATCCATTAGTTAATTAATATATTAAACTGTATAGCAAAAAAGTTTGGTATTAAAAAGTTTAACAAAATTTAGTTTGAGTATTTTTACAGAAACTTTTGTTCATATTACTATTTCTTTTATTTAGTATCATTTGTTTTTTAAAATACAGGAAGAAGCTTTCTAAAAGTAAAAATGATAAAATTTCCAATAATTTAGATTGGACTATACAATATATTTTTTTAACTGCTAAATTGAATCGGTCATATGAAGATGCTCAATTGACTAATCCTAATGTCACAACCAAAATAGTTACTTTAAATTCGGTTTTTCGACATCAACACTGGCTAATTTGGTTTGATAATTGTATTGGGCCATAGATATTTTTTTTTTTTTGATAAACTGATTAGTTTTTGGTCAACGATGATTTTCAGTTAAAAAGCATAGAACAACCAATAACGGAGGAACTGAACCAGGGTCAGACCTGGATACAAGCCCATCAAACATTTGTTTGAGGGCCGATCAGATAAAAAGATTTTTAGAGCCATTTTTCTTAAAGATTAGATAGCAGAAATGGTGTAAGTAGTTATGATTTGAGTTGCATGTTATAACGCTGACTAATGATGATAATATAATTAACTTGTGTTAAAAAAAAATATTGCAACATGACAATGATATAAATACATTAATACACGAATATATATATATATATATTTTTTTCTTTCTTTTTTTTTTTTTTTTTTTTTTTTTTTTTTTTTTTTACGAATCAATATTTTAAATAGCGGCCAGTGAAAAAACGAGATTCAAGAAACGATAATAAACTAAAATATGTAAGCACAAATCTAACACGAGTCGCCTTCAGATGTGGCAGCGTCCGAAATATCGTCCCACACCATTTTGGACACAAAGTCGTCGTGCTTGGGAACATACTCCTACAATCACAAACATAAATTCAACTAATTTAGTAATCCTCTTTTTGGATCCACACTTTTAAATTGTTAATGAAAGAAACAAAAGTAAACCTCAAGAAGTTGGAGCAACTGAGGAGCAGTCCGGGCCGAGACGATGATACGGCGGGCGGTGGAGGAGACAAAGCCTTCATCCACTGCCTTATCTATAAACGTCAATAGTGAATCGTAGAATCCATCCACATTCAGTAGTCCCACCTGCATTTTTGCAACTTCATATTATTTATATAATTATATTAATTTAATGTATATTAGTCGAAGTTTTCCCATTCTTTTACATTGTATAAATGCCTCTTCGTGGATGTATGATATGTTTACATTTTGTCAATTAATTTATATACATTAGTATTTAGCACGTAGGATATGATTGGGGGTGGGTACTCTTTAATTATAACCTTAGTTGAAACATTATTCCATGTGACTATGTGACTTGAACCCATATGCTTAGATTCTATTTCCACACATGACACATTGGATGTACTTATAATTTGTACATAACAAACATCTCTACTTTTTTTAGTTTTATACAGTATATGTTTTGTCAGATAACAGAGTCCGGGCCAAAATTCATTGGATATACTTATACTTTATTTATAAACGCATTTACTTACTGGTTTAGTGTGGATCCCAAGTTGAGACCAGGTGATGACTTCCAACAACTCTTCAAATGTTCCATATCCCCCTATATTTTGTTTGTCAAATAACACCACACATTTTTAACCTTCAATGATTGTTGATAATATACACATCATTTATCAATATATAAATTAAAAAAAAAAAGAAAAAAAAAGAAGAAAGCCAAACCAGGAAGTGCGATGAAGGCATCCGCTTGGCGACCCATTTCAGCCTTCCTTTGATGCATAGTCGATACCGTTATAACTTCTCCAATTGAATCACCGGTTATCTATAACATATAATTTCATCACATCACAGCCATTATAATTATGTTGCGCTTCACATATTTTTTTATATTAAAAACTCGTTTGGATGACAGAAAAAAGAAAAAAACATATAATATTTTTACAGTGACCATAAACTTTATGTAGTAAATTAATTAGTAAATACCTCTCTTGGTGCTAGAGACTTTGGAATGATTCTGCATAATGCAACATAAGATGTCAATATTTATCACAAATATCAAATCACTAATTTCGGTTAGTCACCGAACTTGGTTAAAGATTCCTATCCTTTTTTTTCTTTTAACGTTCTTTCGGTTTAAGGTTTAAACTTCTTTGAAACATTAAAGTTAAATTATAGTCAATATGTTTAAGTAGAACTAAAGACATCTACATGTTCCCCTTTGCCCTTAGATTTCGCCTAAATAAACGCGAATCCAGAGCACTGTTTGCAAATATGTTCCAATAAAATTATTATCATATCAATTTTAAGAATTTGTCTTGAAGCAATCGAGTTGCTATTTATGATAATGTTACCTTTTTGATAGGCAGGACAAGAACATGGGAAGAAAAAAAAATAGAATGATGTAGTGTCACTTTGAATGCATAGATAAACCAAAACCTCTAGTTTTTTTATATAATAATTAAAATTTAGAAAGAGACAGAGATAGATAGATACCCAAGAACATGTCGACCACCATCATGAACAGCCTGAGATATGAGACCCATTAGCCCCACGCTTCCTCCTCCATACACCAAATCGATGTTTCTCTCCACCTATCACATTTACGTTTACATTTATCTGTTATTACTTATTAACGACTAAAATAGGTATACTTCTATCCTATAAATTTCAAGGCTTCAAATGTTTACAAACTGCACTTCACCTCATCGTAATTAGTAGTAATAAATTTTTTTGACATATACTTATGCATTTATATGTTTTTATTGCTATTTGAACCGCACCGCAGTTGTTATGCATACTGTCACTTAGACTCTAAAAGTCTAAATGACTTTATTAATGCAAAGTGGTATTCTATCTTTTCAACAAAACACCAAGCATGGTGGAGTTTTGCTAGCCATGGAAGTGAACTTCAACCTAAACACGGTGATAAAACTACATAATGATACTATACTTATTTTCCCATACAAATTATTCACGACTACTTGACAATTAATACTAGAATTTTGGTTTGGCAATTGCAGAAATAGACAACAGACTTAGCATTCAACGAAATATATATAGCAAAAACAGAAATCTGTTATCGTAATATCATTATTATTATTTTTTTGAAAATAAATCGTAATATAATTCTTAATTAGTTAGTTACTAAAAGCATAAATATTAAATTAGAGAGGTACCAGTTGGTGGGCGAGTTGGAGAGCAGCGTCGTGATAAGTGGTTTTGTTGCCAGAACTGCTTCCGCAGAAGACACAGATCCTCCTGAATTTTGATTTTGTCTCTTCCATTTTTGTATCTCTCTCTCTTTTTGTCCTTTTCGGTCTCAATCTGTTTTTGGTTCTGTCACTTTCTAAACCTTTTTTATATATGTGTGAGGAGGAAGTATGTAGATTTGTTTGGCTAAGAATCCAGGCAGGCTGGCTATATATACATTTTAATGTATAGGTTATCTTAGTATTGGATCCTGTCGATCGTGACAGCTTTTAGACGTTAAATTTATTAATTAACAAAATAAATTATTAACAGAAGAGTTTATTCTTTTTTTTTTGAAAAAACTGAAGAGTTTATTCTTTGAAGCTCGAAACAATTGATCATTCATGTTTTATCAAAACATTAGTGGAACTTAGAATGAGAGAAGTTCACTAACCCACATTTTTCTTATCTTTTACATGTTTTAACTAAAGTTTATAGTTTTTCCTTTTATTAACATCCCCTATTTTTTTTTTGCAAGCACTCATAACTTTAATATCAAAAATCATATACAGTAGAACATCTATAAATTAATACTCGATAAATTAATAATCTCTATAAATTAATAAATTTTACCGGTCCCAACTTGGACTGGTTCAAAATTTGACACAAATCGATAAAATAATAAGATAATAAACTTTTTAAAAATTCTATGTAAATATATTGTCCCATTAAAATTGTAAATTAATAATTTATATACATACATATTTTATATAAGTAAAAACCTATTACTATATTGTTTGTTTTATATTCTCAATGGAATTATCTTTATATTTTCTTAACACTTACTATATTTTTGATGAGATTTAGTAATATTATATCTAAAACTAAATTTAAATTCTATGCAATATATATTATATACACCAAATAATATAATAAAATTAATATAAATGTCAAATTTCATAAAATAATAATTAATGTCTATACATTAGACACAAATACTTTTCTTACTTTAGAATAAATATATCTTAAAATATGATATCTAAATAAGGAAAATTTATAAATTAATATCTATAAATTAATAAAATTTCAAAGTCCCAACATTATTAATTTATAGAGATTTTAGGTACAACTCCAAGCTATCGTAAATGTACATGTTTTCTATGTATCATCGGTTCACCATGTCCACAAGCAAGTTCGAGATTCCAAAAAACCAGTAATCATTTTCATAACCTTTAAATCTATCTATTTAAAATGCTAAAGTAATTATTATACTAATAAAATTGTGACGCAAAGATCGCAGTTTGACTCGACTCACACGGTAATCAGACAAGTGTCCACCTTACAAAAATCCAGGATTCGATTTCGGAGAATTGGTCACTCTGCGTATCAGATATGTTACTTCTTATTAGTCACCAAATCTCATATATTTAATATTGCTTTCTTACCTGTAGCAACTTTTTAATGGAGATAGTACCGTCACTATCAGAGCATTTTTATCCCTACGAAAAAAAGATTTCTTGAGAAAAAAATACAGGAAAACCCACAGAATAACAAAAACCGTTTGTCCAAGTCGCCAAATAAAAGACATTTTCGGTGGATTTTTTCAATTGTTTGCGGATCCTACTGACACGTGGCGGCTCGCAATTGTTTTTTTTTTAATTTTTAATTTTTAATCAAACAAAAATGAAAAAAATAAAATAAAAAATAAAATAAGAAACCCATTAAAAGTTTGTGCGATAATGATGCTCTTAATTAGCTCACAATTGGATCGTAACAAAAATAAATAAATGAAAGAAGAGGCCAATTTTGAGCATTTTCATTTGGTGAGAAACTGTTAAAAGTTTGTCAAAGGAAAAATGTAAATTAATTGTAAATTATTTTAAAACAGCTAATTGAATAAAGAACACATGTTAAAGCAGTCTCCAAGATTATGTTAATTGTTTTTACCATCTCTTTTAAGATTTAAATATTAAAAAAATAAAAAAAATGGAGAGAGAAAATCAAAAAGCGTAAGGAACGTCTCCTGTTTCAAAGAATCAACAAAAAAACTGATACACTTTTCACTCATTTGCCTTTTTTCTATTAGCTCAACTTTTTATTTTAAATTTTATTAACAAAACTAAAATTAATTAATATTACATATGGTAGATACTCTTTAGAGAGATGTTACCGGCGAATGCTCTCAAAATATTAGAGCATCTTTGATAAAAGTTCTACCCATTGGAATATCTATGTATATATTATATATACATATACATACATACACATATATGTCTGTTTAGGATTCCAATTGGTAGAATCCCCCATTGAAAATGCTCTTAGCATCAATAAATTTTTCAAAATGAGTTTATTATAATTATTTTATTAATATTTAAAAATAATTAAATTATGTAATTGAATCTGTTTTTTAGAAAATGGGTGCACTACTCAAAATGTGACAAATGGATGATCTTACCTCTTTCTTCCATATTTGCATTGTCTGTCTTACTTTAGTATTGTTTTATATTAGTTTAAAAGACCTTCTTTTGAAAAAATTACTTTAAAAGACTTTCTAAGAACTCTCCAATGAAAATGTCTTTAGAATTTTTTTTGTCTTTATCTCAACTCTAAATTGAGTGTATTTTATATATGATAAACCCAAACCGGATCGATCCAAGCTCAAACTTAACCGAATATGTATTTTTTTTTGTTATATCTAATCATATATACATAAATTTTCATTTTTAGAAACTATGGTATTTGAATATTAATCTAAAACTATATAAAATATCACTTTTCATTAATAAGTATAACAAGTTGATCACACACATACACACAATGGATATACTAAAAGTAAAATTTATTTGTCCACAAAAAAGAAGTAAAATTTATTTGTAATAGAATAAATCTCGATATCCGAATATCAACACTTCATGATCGTGCTCCAGCTTTGACAAATCAGTGTTTTATGCTATACACAATTAAGATCGAAGACTTCTATTCAAATTAGTATAATCAAAAGATTTGGTCAGATCTCATACTCTCGATATTATGATTATCTCAATAGTCTCTAATAACATAGCTGGCACATTTAACTTTAGCTTAATGTGAGCTCTTAATAATTTGTTTAGATTATATAGCAGACATTTGATATAGCACCCTTTGCTATTCAGATAAGTAACGGGTATACTTTTAGATTGAAAACCCCATTATTATTTTAAGTTAAGCGGAATCCAGCTTTATAGGTTGTGTGAATTAGTTCGTTCCAAAAAAAAAAACGTTCTACGTGATTCTACTACCTTTGCTTTTAGATTAAGAAGGATGTCATGTCAAAATTAGGATAACTTTAATCTTTGTATATCTTTGCTACTTAAAAGTTAGGCCGTCAGTGGAGTATTATTCATCAGCTATTCTATTTGTTCTCTCTGTGGTGGTTACTTTTGTAATATATGTGATTTACTTTGATAAATAGAAACGGTCGTGGCTTTTCTTAAAACAACTTTTTGAGCTCCCATGAAATTCACGGAAAAGGGATTTGTTTTGAAAGCAACCACTCGGAAAAGACTTGCACAAACACACACAAACGTACTTGAAACTCATTGAAGATTTGGAACCAGTTTCAGCGTAACTTGAGACAAGCAAACACTTTGTAAGTTGTTGTATAGTCTACCAAAGTATTTTTTTAGGTTATTGCCTTGTTATTGTGACGGGTTCCATGCATAACGCTCTATTTAAAAAAAAAAAATGAAATATGCGTAAACAAAACCTTAGCAAGTTGGTTGGTGGTTGGTGAAAAGGGTCGAGTTTATTTTTTTATCTTGCGAATATGATCTATATCACATCTGCCACCAGGTCATGTTATATGTATCCGCGTTTGATTTATGCAAGTGGTTTTCTTTTGTGTTAGAGGAAGCAGAATTTTGATAGGGAAACAAATTTAATCAGTTGGATTTATAGAGAAAAGGGTTTGTGGTTGGGTGTGCCTGAAGTAACCACCTCAATTCTTTTCTGTTCATGTGCAAAACGCCTTTGCCTTCATGTTTTCTTCTGTCTCTCTTTGTAAGGCTTTTTGGTCTATCCCATATACCACACTTGGTAATTTACTCTTTATCCTCGAAACTGTCCTCCGTAACAAAGCACGAATTTGCGCTGGATACTATTTCTACCGAGCTTGGAGTAACATTGTAAGTATGGAAATTCAACCTTTTCTGTTGATATTTTGTTTCTTCTGGAGAATAACTTAGATTTTATATCTTTGCTTTTCCTCAATAATGATTGTCATTCCCCTCTTATTTTGTTGTTTTCTTCTTATTTCTCTAAAATTTGAATGATGACCCTTTAGTTTTTGTAGTATAAACCAGAGGCAGTGAGTGTGAGAGATTTTTGTTGATTGATGAGTGGTATAGACTTACAGTTAAAAAGCAACTAAAAGCTGGAAATATAATTGGGGAATGAAAGGAAGGCATCTCCAAGCGAAGGTAAACGACTAAATAAATGAATCATTTATTAATAATATTTACAAAATTATTAATCAATTAATGTTAGATAAGTTAAAACAGCACCGCATATTCTACTATACCTTTTTTAAACTGAACATAAAATGTCACGTAATCTTATGTTTAAAATGTGGAAATTCTTAAAACGCATAAACCTATCACTTAAACTATCATAGACTTGTTAATTAAAAAAAAACTATCATAGACTCGGTAGTTATATAAACATAACCGGTAATCGATACCATGTTTGATCAAGTTAAGTTTTAACTATGAAAATAATGTTTTATATGTATATAACATTGAACAAGGGAAGATGAATAAATGTATAAAGTAGACTCTATAGACGATATGTCGTAATGTTGCATAGAAAACTAACAATAATTAATAAAAGAACGAATATATATGATGGATTAATGGAACATGATGAACGCAAAGACTTAAAAATCGAAGTCGCACTTGAGAGGGAGAATGGTAGAGAAGGTTGTAGTTCCGTTTAAGGTACTTAAAGGAAGCCTTAGATCGTCGCAGTTAACCTTAGGCTTAATCCTCCGAGTCTTCAAGTCCCCAAGCTTGAACCTAACCCTAAGCCTAAACTTGATCTCTATATCGTAAACTCCAGCGATCGTCTGCTCGTTGTAAGTCCGTGACTCTCCGGCGTTAAAGATAACAAAGTTTTGGCCTTGGAACATTGGTCTGAGAACCGTAGTGTTCTTGTGTCCTTGATAGAACGGAGTTAACCTGGTGGAACTAAACCGCTTTCCATCGTAGTAGGCATGAGCTTCGATCCTGTCGTAGTAAACTCCTATCCTCTTGTTAGGGTTACGGACAGGGACCGTAAGGGATAGGTTATACCTTAAAAGGTTGTCGGGGGAAGTGTGTTCAAACCGGGAAAGGGTTGCTTGGGTCACATGAAACTTGATGGACCGAGGACGGACGATGAGCCAGAAAATAAGAACGGCTATGCCAAGTATGACAATAAGAGCTATGATGACTTTTACAAAGAAGCTGAGGAGGCAGCAGCAACAACCGCGGCTGTGCCCACGTCGGCGAAAGTAGCCTTTAGGGGCCGGGGGCGGGACTGATGGACCGTAGAAAGCACCGTTGAGAGGTTGTTCAGCCATGTTGAAGTTTGTGGAGGTTTTGAATATAGATGGAATATAATGCTAAGATGTTAATGCAAGTCCTCTTTATATACACGTTTTCGATTATGCGTTGGTCAGCTTAGATTAAGGTATTGTTACATTACGCGGTGATTTGATTGAATATTTGACCACAGAATATTATGCAATTGTAGGCTTGTGATGTTTCCCCATAACTTCCAATAAAGAGTACTTTTTGTAAGAAACGTACATATATGTTACTATTACTTTTTGTGTTTCTCGTCGTCGTACGTTGGTTCTCATGTGTACAGTATTCAACTATTCATACATGATCAAAGCGTTCTAGAACCTAGGGGCGCTTGTGTCAAATTGTATTTAATTAGATTGTTCCCTTTGCTTGCGATATTTTAAGATAAAAACATGAAATTAAATTACTTGAAATTGTGATGATTTTTGAAAATGTCTTTTAAATAACATAATTTGTAAGAAATTGACATGATTTTCATTTGAAAAAAGTTATATATATTAAACTTAATAATTATTCTCACACATATCTCAAAAACTTTATTGAATTTATCTTTTTTGTATTGGAGAACTAAAACTTTGCAGGATAATTAAATTTGATCTTTGTATTGTGCAAACTTATATCAGGATTATGCAACAAATGATATTTTTTTTTCATTCTTCCATGTGTAAAACTATAAACTATAAAGCATGTCGCAGAATTCCATCAAGATTTTGTCTGAAGGGATGGTGGACATCCCAAGAATGTCAAGAACGTTGAACAAACTCAAAGACGACATGAATTAGTCTCTGCAAATCTCTTATAGATCATATTTGTGTCATACTTTCCAGCAAGTAGAAAGAGCGCTCCAGTATGTTTGTTTGTTGGACTGAGGTCCTGCTATAGAACAACTCGAGGAGAGCCTTAAAATATTCATAGTTCAAGTTAGGAATAATGATTGATTTTTCTACTGAAATTTTACATTCATCTGTCCTATATGTAGATACACTTTCGAATTCAGAAATTGTCATGATTTCTGAAAATGATTAAAACAACACTAAAATTAATGCCGTCAGTGTCATGTGTGTTTTCCAGCAAGTAGAAAGAGCGCTCAAGTATGTTTGTTTGTTGGACTGGGGTCCTGCTATAGAACAACTCGAGGAGAGCCTTAAAATACTCATAGTTCAAGTCAGGAATAATAATTTATTTTTCTACTGAAATTTTACATTCATCTGTCCTATATGTAGATACACTTTCGAATTCAGAAATTTTCATGATTTCTGAAAATGATTAAAACAACACTAAAATTAATGCCGTCAGTGTCATGTGTGTTTTCCAGCAAATAGAAAGAGCGTTCCAGTATGTTTGTTTGTTGGACCGGGGTCCTGCTATAGAACAACTCGAGAAGAGCCTTAAAATACTCATAGTTCAAGTCATGAATAATGATTGATTTTTCTACTGAAATTTTACGTTCATCTGTCCTATATGTAGATACATTTTTGAATTCAGAAATTTTCATGATTTCTGAAAATGATTAAAACAACACTAAAATTAATGCCGTCAGTGTCATGTGTGTTTTCTAGCAAGTAGAAAGAGCGCTCCAGTATGTTTGTTTGTTGGACTGGGGTCCTGCTATAAAACAACTCGAGGAGAGCCTTAAAATACTCATAGTTCAAGTCAGGAATAATGATTGATTTTTCTACTGAAATTTTACATTCATCTGAGTCCTATATGTAGATACACTTCCGAATTCAGAAATTGTCATGGTTTCTGAAAATGATTAAAACAACACTAAAATTAATGCCGTCAGTGTCATGTGTGTTTTCCAGCAAGTAGAAAGAGCGTTCCAGTATGTTTGTTTGTTGGATTGGGGTCCTGCTACAGAACAACTCGAGGAGAGCCTTAAAATACTCATAGTTTAAGTCAGGAATAATGATTGATTTTTCTACTGAAATTTTACATTCATCTGAGTCCTATATGTAGATACGCTTTCGAATTCAGAAATTGTCATGATTTCTGAAAATGATTAAAACAACACTAAAATTAATGCCGACGGTGTCATGTGTGTTTTATAACTTGGGTCCAAATGGGCTTTCTTTTGGTGAAAAAAAGAGAATGGGCTCTTTTATGCTCACTTGGAGAGTACTCTGACATATAGAATGACAATACAGATGATTGTTACATGTATTATCTTAGTTCTAGACTTCTGAGAACATTTACAACACAAACCTATTTTTTCTTCTGAATTTTCCTCTAAATAGAACAACTCTATTATAAAATAACTTTTGCATGAATGTTATAACTTTATAATATAATTATTTAACATATATTTGAAAATAACTTTATATGTTTTAATAAAACATTTATAGTTTATATTTTGTATACGAAACGAAATGAAATAATAATATACATGAATATATAATATTTAAAGTTTTTATGTCACATTTTAAATAAATCTGTTTGTAAAAATTGATCAGAGAAGATTCTTAAAGAATAATGGTAAGTTTTTTTTAATATTTACTTTATATTAAAAAGTATCAAAAATGGGCATTGGAACATAATGCAATCTAGATATTGAAGCAAAAAGCGATACAACCATAAACCTCGAAACAAAGTCTCTCAGAGCCGACAAAGCCATGTCGTTTTTTAGGTCTGGGCGTTCGGGTATCAGTTGGTGTTCGGGTCGGGTTTTTCGGGTTTTCGGATTTTCGGGTTTACGCTCCTAAGTCCCATACTAAAATTTTATTAATACGGATTGGGTTCAGATAATAACACTTTGGGTTCGGTTCAAAATTGTATTGCGTCACAAAACCCATAAAGTAATCATATATCGTACGGATTCAGGTTATATCGGCTCGGTTCGGATATAACTGAAGTAAAAAATAAAATTTTTGAAGCAAAACATAAAGAAAAACATCTAAATTAAATAAAAATTAATCTATCACACAAAAAATTGATAAAATAACAATAAAATGTTAAATCAAACATGAAAACAAACATCATTTATAAAAAATATTATGTATTGCCTTATAGAGAGTAGACTTTTTATTTCAATGAGCAAATTATAAAATATTATTTATAACTAATTGTGTACTTAAATCATTTATTATAATTTTAATATTTATTATTATATATCATATTACCACAAATATTGAATTTAATAATGGGAATACTTATATATATTTCAAAATATTTATATTGACTATTAATTTCGGATTTTTCGGGTTACCCCTTCGGGTTCTGTTAATAACACTTCGGATTCGGATATTTTTTGTACCACCCTACAAGACCCGTTCGGTTTCGGTTCGGGTTCGATTCGGATTTCGGGTTCCGGATTTTATGCCCAGGCCTATCGTTTTTCAACGACCCGGGCCAAACTTCCTCCTTGCTTCTTAGTTGTAGTTAATCCGGATAAGGAGAAAGCTCCCACTTCTCTATCTAGTCGATTAGGCTCCATTCGTTAAAGAGAAATGGAGAAGAAGCCGAAAGATCCATATCTAAATCGCAAGACACGACGCCAAGATGCCCTCTCCTAAGTCAGAGGAATGCTGATTGAGAGTGGGGCAGCCCTGCGGGATGGTGATTAGGACTTGCAAACAAGAAGAAAAGGTGACCTCCTAACGAAGCAAGCCAAGCGATACACTTCGAAACCGGGATGAAGGACACCAAAATGTGCCACCAATCAAAGAAAGAAGAGCTTCAAGACTTGAAAAGCTGCCAAACATTCACACATTTCTCCTCTTAGAACAAGATAGAGATTCTTCAAAACAGATGGAAGAGCAGCGAAGACTTCGAACCATAAGCACAGCAGGAACTGAGAACCCTCAACCGAGAGAGCGCCGCTACCTCTGGTAAGAGCTCACCAACCAGCTAGAACCGCGAGCTAGACCAGACAAAGAAAGGAGCAGGAGTAAGAACGAGCAACTCCAAAGTGCAGAAAACTCCACGCGCCGCTAGCTAGGTCAAGAACCTACATGCACCGTCGACTGACATCTCCTGACACCGCCGGGATAGACAAGCCAAAACGCGCCCTCGTGACAAACAACCACCGAGGTGCAAGCTTGAGTAGAGAAACAAAGGAACCTCCTTATCAAGACACCCCAGCGAAGGAGGGAACTCCGACCACTCTACTCCACACTGAGGCAGACCCGAACATGCAGATCTGAAATGAGAGAGCCGGACATGGACTCACACGCTAACACCTCTGGAAGCAAACCAACCGAGAAAAACTACCTCGAACTGCTTTCTGCCATCCTAAAAGCCGACCCACCGATTCCTTGTCGTCCTAGACTCGTCACCACGCTGGAGAAAGCAACTGCCTTGAAGATCCGTCACCGGCCCTGGAGAACAAGATCAAGAAAACAAGGAAGCTACCCTAGAACTTTGACATGTTGGAGAGGAATTGAAGGAAGGGAGGAGACAAAGAAGAAAAAGAAAGGGGAGAAGAGCCCTTCCGGCGACGGTGGAGACCCCGAAGCCGAAGGAGATGACGCGAACCAGGCGAGAGCTTTTTTAGAGAGAAAAAGATGAAGAGAGAGAACCTCACCTTTTAACCTATTTACTATAGACATAACCGAATAATAGTAAGTTTGGTTAGATAATATCTAAAAAGTTAAATGATTTAAGTTAATTAAAATAATATTTACAAAGTAATAAAATTTATAAAAATTGATTAGAGAATATTTCGATTATAGAATAATGGTAATATAATAAAAATGGTAAATTTGGTTAGAGAATAATCCAAAAAAATAAATGATTTATTGTTAATTAAGTAATAATTATTAAGTTGGTGGTACAAAATGTAATTATTACGATAATTCAGTTTTAATAATATAGATAGTATAGAATAACTTTCAGTAGCGGAATTCATTTATTTTGTAAGAGTTTCATTAAATTGAGTAAAACTAAATAACATATTTACGTCGAAGCCATATTAAATTTGGTGTTGTATGCACTGAGTCAAACTGTCAATCATCTTCTTAATTTATTTCTTGATTTATGTACCACTTAATTACTCTTTATGGTTGTTCAAAAATTTACTCCCTCCAATTTTATAACGAGTGTCACTTCGACATTTTTCACACATTGATTGAAATGAATTTATATTCTTTCTATAAAAAATGAATTTATATTTTATTAATTTTCTGTTTAATCAATTGTATTTGCGATAAAGTTAAATTTATTTATTAAATTAATTTATTTTGCAATTAATATTTTGTAGAAAATAAATATAAAATATATTTGGATTATAATACAACACTTTTAATGGAACAAGGAAAAAATAGTAAAGCGACACTCTTTAAAAAAACAAACGGAGTACTAACTATGGTTACTAGAGGTTTTACCGCGCAATGCGCGGTTTATTTGTCTATAAAATTCATGTAATTTTAATGTTAAACTTAAATATTAAGATTTAACTATATCATTTATTTGTTTTGATATAATATTTGACATATTAGAATGAAATGTTTTGAATAATTATAACTTTTTTGTTTGAAATATCATTAATTTATATTTTAATATATATTTAGATTTAAAAATAATTAAAATTTCTATTAATATTTTAGTAACATGTTTAACTCATCAATAAAATATCAAACATTCTATATTTAATAAATCTTTAATATTTTATATTATTTTTATGTATCATATATATATTTTTATACATCATATGATTTAATTTTTAAACTGTTTTTGTAGAATAGGTAAATAACCTTCATTTCATATATATAAACACATACATACACATATTATATATATATATATATATATATATATCAAATCTGTAAAGTTTGATGACCAATAAAAATGATTGAATAAATCTTTAAATTTTGAAACTGTAGTTTATTTTAATATTAAAATTTATTTGTTATTGTTTATTTTTTTTATTATTAAATTAGTATTTTTATATTAAAGAATTGAAAACTTTAAGAGATTTCAATATGAACGATTTCATGTTTAGATATTACATCAAATCTGTACTTTTGATAGATTATCTGCATATTACATATGGAGATGTATTAGTCATTGGTATTGTGTAGAAAATATACAACCTTGCAATATTGTATGTATGTTAGAGTAGAAACATACTTCCATTATTATATTAGACTTTTAAGCTAATTATTAAACAGTTTAAGATGAAGTTGGAATAGTGGAAAGCAAATTAGAAATTTTCTAAAATTTATAAAACCTTCTATAATTGCATCCATTGGTGATGCTCTAATCTAAATTGATCTTTACACAAACTTATTTGGTATAACATTGTAAATAAATGAGATAAACGGGAATTTTCTTTTCAAAACTAAAGTTAGAAGACGATAACATATGATAAAATTTGTTATTATTATACTATTAAGGATATATGATAAAATCCCCTATATATTATTTGTGAAACATTACAACTTCTTTTTGTAGCCACATGTCATCACTAGGATGATTTTTAGAATTATTAGACAAATGAGTTGGTCCATCTAATTATATAATAAGCTTTTTATTAAACTAACCATAAATTCATTATTAATGTTATTTATTATTTTCTTAAATAAAGATTATGGAATTGCCTAATGTGGGTAAAGTATATATGGCAATTAATGATTTTGAATAATAAAAATCTGATAAAAAAATATATCTTCTATCACATTTGTTTAATTTAAAACTATTAAAATAATTTTTTAAAAAACACAATAACCATATTATAAAAATTTACATTTTTCTGTATATTTTATATTTTGAATTTTAAAAAAATGACTAAAACTGTTAAAAGTCTCACATTCAAATTTTGCGATCCATGGTTTAAAATTTTTGTTATGATAAAATACAATTGATTACAAAATCATATAAGTAAAAGTCTAATTTAATTAATCATTAAGATTTAAAATATATATGTATATATATCATTCTAAATTAAACTATAAACCATATTGAATAAATAAATATTTTAGTTTCAAATACACATGATAAAAAAAACATATGAATGGAAAGCATCATTTAAAAAAATAAAAAAATAAAATAGACATTAATATTTAAAATATACTATGTATGTTAATATTATTTAAATTTAATTACATATCCTATCAAAAATTTTAAAATAAAATGTTTGGATTAATAAAATTGATTTATAGGTTTGCACCAATTTAATTATATATGTAGTAGTTACTGACTTTTAATTATTCAATATATATTTATTATTTCATAATATGTAAGAACATATAATACATAAAATAATTTATATATATAATGTTTATTCCGCGCAAGGCGCGAGTCTTAATCTAGTTTGTTATTATTATACTATTAAGGATATTGGAAAGTGTTGTACCATCAGATATAAAGATCTCAGACGGAAACTCCTAATGCTGGTTTGCAAACCGGTTTGTAATAAAAACGAGCCGGTTTAAAGATTGGACGCCGGATAATTAAGCCCAATCCACAAATTCCATACCTCCATATACATTATTAGAAAACCAGACACCAACCGTAAACGCAATCGCAACCACATGAATGCGTTTGGCTTCTGTTGAACCTTCCACGACATGTTCAAGGCCGTTGATGATTTGGTTAACGTGCGTTGGAAGATAAGCCAAGGAACACACCTGATCAAGCATATAAGACATAGAAAAGCCTCTAACTTGATTCTTGGAGTTCCTCGGCCTTTTCACAAAGGAAAGCCGGGATAACATTCTCTCCAACAGATCATAAGATCTCGCAAGGTTACCCCTGAGAACAGAAGAAACTCATTCCTACGTTAATGTTTAAGAGCTTCAGTTGACCTGGCGAATAGAACGAACTCCCTGAATGTAGTCACTGTCTATACCTCAGAAAATATATTATTGTCTTAACGGTATAATTGACCCTTTAATCTGATGAAAAAACATAGCAAACATCTCAAAGTTCTTTTAGGCAAGGACCAATACACAACAATATGTATCCACTTTTTCTCATCTATCAATGCAGCTAAAAGTTCATAGAGCGATCTCACTACTTCTAAGAAAACTTTCATAAGCTTTGAATCCTCACAGAATTGCATTTCTTTGTACATGTTCAGAAGTGGTGTCAATGTTTCACCTCTCTCTGTTTGATCATCAATTCACCTTCTTTGTTGCAGGAACTGGCAAGTGTGCATTCTCTTCCGAACCATCCATCCACCTGATTCACCAATGGAATCAGTTGAACCTCCTAGACCAATACTCTAATCCCTGTTAACATCTAAGCTCATTTCCTGCGGAAAAAACACAAACAATCAATACAATTTTCTCAGAGGACGTTTGAGATAGTTTTAACTCTCTAAATCAAGAGCCTTACATCTTCATTATATTCGTCTAAATAACCATTGCTCAGTAGGCGTCTGAAGCTATCCTCCTTGGAAAGTATTGACCTTATTTTCATCTAAGAAATCCGCAATAACTTGAAATCAAGAATCTCATAACAGGATTGAAAGCAATACAATAACAGCAGGTACACATAACTTATATAGAAACTATTTTACCTTAAATAAATGGCTCCTTGGATCTTCTCAATTGTAACCTGCACACAACAATAAAGAACTATTTCTTCTTACTAATACTTTAAAACAAAAAGAGAAGAGAGATTACATTCAATGACAACACCAGATATGGAAAACTTGAGAGGAATGAAGACAATTAGTCTGCTTCTGTAAGGAAATCTGCAAAATCAATGGAAGCTTTTTCTAGAAAAGCCAAATTTCCAATAACCCTAAAACAAATTTTGGAGAAAGAAAACCTCCTTGTAGCCTTCCCGATGGATTTTGCAGATCTGAAAGCCATTTTCTGAAGTTATACGGTTTTCAATATTTTGGCGTGGGGAAGAAAATGTGAAAATGGGTATAAATAAATGAAAAGTGGAGGGATTCTCAACAGTTTCTTGGTTTCGATTGTCGCAGTAAATAAAAAGTTTTATGAGTTGGAGACCGACCAAACATAAAACCTTTGGCATTGTTTTGTGTTAAAAAATATGCCAAGCAAAAGAGGCGACGGATCAAAAGCACAGTTCTAGAATAGCCCCATAAAGACCAATACATCAGCATAATTGATCTTTGAATCGTCCACCAAACCTTTAGGAGGATAAGGTAGGTCTTAAGTGTTTAATCCATATCTATTATGATTTCTTTTTTCATCAACTGTGAGTTAGATCATATCCAAATCGTATATATATCATGGAGTTGGACACAAACATGTGTACCCATTTGTAAAAGATTTTTTTATATATACTGATTATTTTACCTAAAAGATACGACTAGAGATCCCAAGAAGTTTTAGGTAAAGACTAAAGAGCAATAATCTTTTCTGTCATAGTTAGAATTTGTGATTCGTACGACACTATAAACTTTTCTCTCAAGAGCTGACCCCAAGAAGTTTGCCCTTTACAGTGTATAAACATTGGAAGCACAAGTTACATCAATGGGGAATACAACTTTCGTTGTCATCATACATATATATTTCTGTTTTAGTTTACTTAGTACATGCTACTCACTTTCATGACATGTGTTGTTTTATGTGAGCCTTAATCTCGATCAACTGAAAAGATAGGGGAAAGAGGAGGATATGTTTATTGCAAACATTGCATTCTAATATAATGTGACGTTATTCAAATCTTTTTGTTAATTTCATACTACTGATAAAAAAAAAGAGACATGTAGGATACCACACGTAGTAATGTGAAAGTTGGAATCTTATAATTGAATAAGAAAATAAATTTATAAAAAGCTTACAACTTGCTCTTCAAAAAAGTAATTGCAAACTTGCAAAGGCCCCATATCCTTACTATTCCCCATTCATGTTTTCATTTTCGAGTTTTCTTACTTTAAGTCTATTTTAATTATTCTCTTTACGAAAGAACATTTTTACGTATTTCTTTTCATACATAACTTTGGAACTACTCATATATTAGCATTTGTCGGGTTATGACATGATGGCAATATCACGCCTAGCAAGACTCTTTACTCTTCAAAAATTCGGTAAAACCCCATATTCCTCCTCATGGGATTGAACCCTTAACTTCCTAAATGGATTCTTCTTTATCGTAGTTATATTTATTTTATTTGAAAATGTGGTAGAGCTGATCCAAAGTCTAAGGAGAATAATAATCTTGCACCCACGATCACATATATAGTAGTTATTTAGAAAAGTTGGTTTATGTTATATATTTTGTTAAAAGAAGATTTATTTTATTTTTTAAGAAGATTTTTTTAGGAGATACAAGCTGTGAAACTTGGCACCGCGTTAAGTAATATCTATACTATTAAAGGAGAAGGAGTCCTAAAAAATCTACTTAAACAAGGTTGTTGGACCTATTCATTAAATATAAATATGTTTTACTTTATAATGCTTTAGTTGATCAAAATATATAGTCAATTAAATTAGATTTCCTTTTTCAAATTCATATATTTTGAACGTACAAAATATATGGTGGGCCCTTACCTAAATTATATCGGCAATAGCTTTTAAATGCTATAGCTAAATTATAAATAAGTTTGAATCAATCCTAATTCATCACCCACGTATAAATCACAACGACCATTGAACCAATCCTAATTCATCACGGCTAAATTTATTTATATGAAGTGGATTATCACTACTGTTATAATTAGAACTTAAACGACCTTGACACATATAAGACTCAATCCATAATCACAAACAAATTATTTTATTCAGAATATACAATTAAAAGTATATTAGAATTTTAACTAATTTAAAAATATATATATATAATTAAATTATTTTAGGTTTTTACCAAGTCAACCAATACCGAATCGCGGTTAATGGCGGTTTTCAAAATTTGTATGCTTTAAATTAATTAGTTTTCATTAAATTCACGTTTATCGGTTTGACCGCGTTCCAGACTTGGTACAAAAACATTAATCTTATCTAATTTAAAATAGATGTGCTAAGTGCTGGTTAAAAATGAAATGTAATATATAAACTAAAATTACATTAAGAAAATTACAAACATAATTACATAAATAATTAAAATAAGATAATAGAACCCAATATATATTCATGAGTTAGAAAAAAGACACGATATTTGCTGCATAAAAAAAGTTCTTATCTATTTGTTGTCAGCAGATTAAAAATATTTCTGTGGACTTTGAGCCCTTAACTTAACAAAGCGAATTTAACTGTTAAAACCCATTTAAGTTAAAAAAAATATTACAAACCCAATTAACTTCGGACCCATTTTCAATTCTTTTTTTAAAAACGCCTAAATTATGAAGATCACTTTATACATAAATACATATAAATAGAACACTATTTAAATACTATAGATTTCTAATAATAACATTTGTCTCAAACTGATTTTTTTTTAGGATTTATAATATAGTTACTATTAATAAAATTAAAAAGAAAAAAATTAATAATTGGTTCACTATTTTGGTACATTGATAGTTAATATACTTACAAATAAACTTAATAACATTTGTTATTTAATAATAAACATGTTGGTATTAATCTTCAAAATTGACGTACAAAAAAATATTTCTTATGCAAGTCAAATATATATTGATATATCAAAAATTCTAAAGCAAAAATCAAAATTATTTTCTTCTCAGTGGGTTAATAACGGTCTTTTTGATTTTAAGATATTTTTACCATATTCGTTTTATTATATCCTACCCTCACTATATATGAGTAACTAGATCTCTTGGTTCGACCACAAGTCTTACTCGGATATGAAACTCAATGAAAACATTGTACCGGACTGAAATAATACTAATAGAATAGATTTTAAATATTATCGATATCTAATAATAGACATAAATTTATTTAATATTTGGCTTTACGGTCAACAAAAAATACCCGCGCTTCTTAAGTGCGGGTCAAAATCTAGTCACTGCTTTAATATATAGTCCCACTATCAGTGGCGGACCCAAGAATTTTTTTAACATGTGTCAATATATAATTAAAAATAAATATTCAAAAAGATAAAAAAAAATCTTATAAAAGCACTCTGCAATCTTTCATATCATGAAATAGTTTCATCACAGTCACATTCGTAATTTTTTCAAATATATCTTTTTCGATAAAACAAATTAAACAATCATTCAAAAACTGATCTACAATCCGATTTCGTCGATTTGTCTTCACGATTTTCATAGATGAAAAATTTCTCTCAACAGTTGCACTGGCAACCGACAAAATCAAGTAGATCACTAAAATAAATTAATTGGATAACTAGATCACTAAAAGCAAATTAGTTTTTTTTTTAAGATCAAAAGGGGCTTGCCTGTTTTGATGGCCATTGTTAGTCTGGTTTGCTTGATATTTTCTTAAAGAAGATGACAAACGTTTTCGATAACAAGAATAAAACTGTAAAAGGTACAATTTTCTAACCTAAATTTATTTGGGCTTTAAAGTTTAAAGTATTTATTAGTTACATATAATTGTAATATATGTGGATTAGTTACTGGGCTTGTAGTAGAATTTTCTGTAATTAATACTAAGAGAGTTAGTGGGCTAGAGATTAAAGGTGTGTCAAAACTATATTAAACATAGTTCAATCGTTCAATATTACATAATGTGCATATATATTAATTTTTTTAAAAAATAAAAGGTGTGTCACCTGACACCCCATTGACTAACATAGGTCCGCCTCTGCCCACTATAAATTGTCCAAATTATACATATATATATATTATAATCCGCTATCACTGTATACGCGTGAAATACAGCGTGACTATACATTATCTATTTTACGAAATACTCCATCAATTTCTATATAAGTGTCACTTTGATGCTTTTTACATAAAGTAAAAAAATGGCGGAAATATTTATAAGTAGTTATTAATTATATCTCTATGACCAATAGTATCTGAGATAAATAATATTATTTATAAAATTAATACAGTTTCAATAAATTTTCAAAATAAATATAATTTGCATTAAAATTGTAAAGTGACATTTTTGTAATAAGAAAAAAGATTAAAATGACACTTATTGAGGAGGAATGTTTTATGTATTTTGTATAGAAATATCAGATAAGTTTGTATTTTGCTCATTAGATACTCTTTAGTGAGTTCTATCCTTCTAATGATATGATAAAGTTCATTTTCATGTTTCATATCTTTATGAATTTAAGTATTATTTTAAGTGATGTGCTTGATAAAATGAAACACAACAAAAGATTGACATGAGAGGTATGTATAACAATGATTCTGATAGTGAAGTAATGAATATTTCATATTTTATATATGCACGCACATGCAGTTATAACACATACACATACCCAGAAAAACAGAAGATAACATATATTTTGTATGTATCTATCTTCAGAATCTTTTGATCATGTCATCGTATACAAACAATATATCAATATAGTTCAAAATTGCATCTTTTCTCTGCTAACATATATAGGGTTAATTTGATGAATAACTATATTGGGGAAAATATTAGATTTGTAGTAAGAGAGTAGAGAGAGATATGAATAAAAAGGAGGAGAAAAAGAGTGATATGGTTAGTTGGTGAAATATAGTTTTTTTTTGGGTTATTGGATCAAATTTCCCGTATATATATCATATAAATTTTCATCACAGTGCACCTCAATTTTTTTTTTTTTGTGCACCTCAAGTTCTCAACTAAAGACAAATGATTCTATCAATAATACATTTATTTGAAAAATCATTCCACAGTGCATAAAATTATTTAAAAGACATCTTAACAGTGCATATCATAAAAAAATTCATAACAGTGCATACATATCATTCTAGAAAAACATTTATTTGAAAAATCATTCCACGTCAAAAAAATTATAAAATAAGTGGAATGCTAATTCCATTAAATAAATTCTATAGATTATTATTTCTATTATTTCATTTATTCATTTTATAAGTCACTAGTTACAGCCTATAAATGTTGTCTAATAATGCATGCATATAGATAAAGACTAAGTTGTATAGTAATAAGGAAATATATAAGATTTTGTTGGCATGTGGAGATAAAAAGATTCAAAGATTTTTCTTAATGTTTTGGTTGAAGTATATATGCTGCTTATGGTAGACCTCATTTTTCCTAAGAATTTTTGTGTGGTCATGACTCTGATGAGACCAGAAGCGTTCTTGCTAAAGACTTGAATCCATGATAAAGTGATACGCTATAGTATACAACCCTTTTCCCTAATTTCTCAAGAGTTAAACATGCCTTTCATTTAATGAGGACGGACAACTCAATCCGCATTATATATAAGTTTATAATCATTCAGATTTTACAACATGTATGCAAACTTTAAGAAAACAAAACCTTTTTAACCGAAAAAAAACATTGAGACAATTGATATAATATACCCGGTGAAGATCCAAATTGACAGAATATCCATAGCTATGAATAACCCAAAAAGTAATAACTTTTTGACACTGCACAGACGGAAATGCCCTAAAACATGTAAATCTAGATTTAGCGGGTAAACATTATGTTAACTGAACACTAAGAGATATTTATCAATTTTTCACACAATTTCTGAATTTCTCAATCACCGCCAATTTAATTTTTTCATCTAATCCTCCGACGAACTCTTCTCAGTTCTTAATATCACATTTATCGATTTGTTAATATCATAAATAAATTACTTAATTGTTATCTGTTAAGGATCATATCAGTTGGATAAATTATCATTCTTTAAGAAATATATAACAATTGGACGACCAGTGACCACTAAGAAAATATTTATCAATATTAAAACAATCAATTTCTTAATAATGAATATTTATTATTTGATATCAAATAATGTATCAGCTAAATATTTACATATCAGGTAACAATCTACGTACCAACTAAGATATCAGCTAATAATTCCCGTATAATCTAACAATCTATGTATCAAACAAAATGTATCGACTAACAAATCATATATCGGTTAATGAAACTAGTAACAGCTAATCAGTTATCTATCAAATAGCCCCAAAAAACTAACACTTCATATATCGATTAAGAATCCATTAAAAAATAAATAAGAGCAGGTAAGTAATGAAATACCTACTAACATATATGTTATCTAAAGAAAAGAATGTAGATTTCAAGCTTTCTTCTTCCCGAGATCTTCTGATCCTTTTCTCCATGAATCCGCAACAGAGATAACAGATTCTTCGATGAGATGACGAACTCGTCAAGGTCAGCAAGTCACTCAACTACCTCAGGAAAATGCCACGACACAGAATTATTATTGGGATTGGAAGCTTATAAAAGTTGATTGTAATTCGAAATTGGAAACCGTGAAATTGGTGGTGAGATAATAAGATTAGCATTATGGGTGTCAATAGAATCAGAGTAAAAAAATAGAGATTTGTGATTTAATTTAAGCTTAGATAAAGAAGAGATACGAGAGATAAAAAGATTAGAACATAGAGAAGAGAGAAGAGACAAGAGGGAGATCTAGAGACACAAGGGTATTATGGTCATGAAAAATATTTAAAAAAAATAAGGGTATATGGCAAATTACGTGAGCCTTTGGGTGTATCCACATCAATTTCTCAAAAACATTTAACTAATTGACTTTTGTATAGCATTGCTATTCTTTTTTTTGCATAACGGATTTTGGATCAAATTCTGTCATGACACACATGGATTTCAAAAAATTTCTCGTGACCCTTTTTTAATTTGTTTTTAGTTTACATTAAAATTTAAATACAAAACAAGGGGAAATAGATAAAAGCCCAAACGATTTTGATTTATTTACAATCTCTGCCCTTACTATCCCCACCCATAAACTCGACCCATGTAAAACTCGGATCCTATTCTCCTAAATCCCTAAATCATAACACAACTTCCCCACTTTCTTCATTTTACGATCTCTGAACATTTCGATCTTCAGTCTTCCATTCCACCAGCGAGAATGACATCTAAACTAAGATTCACCAAGAAAAGGAAAGAATCCCCACCAAAGAAGAAAAAGAAATCCTCACCGACAAAGAAGAAGGAGATGACTTTGCCGACAGAAAAGAAGAAGCGGGATAGATCGTCTCCAGCAGAGGAACATGAACCAGACGAAGGCGGGTCGTCGTCTCAACCCACGAAGCGGCCACGTCTTACTTCAAACCGTAACCCTAAAAATCTTCAACCTAATCCGGCTGCTGCCTCCGCTTCTCCTACTCTGGCCGCTTCTCCTACTCAACCCGACAATGAGGAGACACCCTTAGGACCACCAGCCACATCAGAAGATCATCCACCAACGAAGAGACAAATTCCGCCACACCAACAAGATCCTCCTGATGCATCTCTTTCCCGGTCTTCCACTAAGGGCAGGACACCTTCTTCAGAACAAGGAGACAATGAGGAAATGGGATCGCATGGTGAGCCTCCCAGATCACGAGAACCTAATGCTACAGAAGAGAAAATGGTAAGAAATCATTTTGAAATCAGTTTTTGTAATATGTTAGAACGTAGATATATTGTATATAGATGCACTAGTAAACCTAGTAGTACTTAAAGATAAGTGTGACTTGTACAAATGAAGAAATTTAAATTGTTTTACTAATACAACTATGAAATGAAATGTAAAATTGTATAACTGGTACAACTTCTTAAGAATTTAACTAGAATATGACAATTTTACTCGTTTTACTAATACAACTGTAATATGTAAAACAAGTATCACTCGTACATCTTGTAATTATCTAACTAGTGAAACTTGTACAACTGTTATTTGTATAACTAGTATTACTCGTACAACTAGAACCTATCTAATAAGTAATATTTGTACAACTATTATATGTATAACTTGTAGAACATATGTAACTAGTATAACTCGTACAACTGTCCTACGTATTACTTGTATAACCCGTACAACTAGAATATATGTAGCAACAAGTAAAACAAATCTAAGTAGTATAACTTGTACTACTGTTTTTTGTATTACTTGTATAACTCGTAACACTTAAACAAATTTAAGTATACAACTTGTAATACTCGTACAACTACAACTGTAGCAGAACTTGTGTATTACTAGTATAACTTGTATATGTATAACTTGTGTTACTCGTACAACTAGCACTTGTGTAACCAATATAACTTGTATTACCAGCACAACTCCTTAGTTTTAAGTTGTATTAATGTTATTTTTTTGTGTAGGTAAAGGAGATGGCCGGAGGAGCAATCAAACCACACAGGTTTTACTTCAAACCAGCCGAATATGGGAAATCCTGTAAGCTCTCCTCAAGGTGTCATCAAACGCAGTTCATCAAGTTGATTGACGATTTTCATGCAATCGAGAAGAAGTGGTTTTACGCGCACCCACAGTTCAAGCATATTTTTCATATGGAGTGCTCCTCAAGGAGAAAGGTGATGGGATTGTGGATGTTACTGGTTCGCACCATAAAAGTCGACAAGAAGAGACAAGCTTGGTTTGTGATAAATGAGGTTCCCATTCGTTACTCCATCAGAGAACATGGTCTCATATCAGGACTATACTGCCACACATATCCAAAAAACTATGAGAGCATTGGGAGTTTGAAGTTTGCTAAGAAGTACTTTCAGCAACCACCAAAGAAGAAGGGTGACGATCCTCCTGAACTAAAAGTGACAGCGGCTGATGTCCTAAAGAAGCTAAAGAAGATGAAATATGATGGTAGTCATGAACGGTTGAGGATGGCTGGGCTTTATTTCTTGGCCACAGTCATTTTTCAAAGATCAAGGTATGGGACCCCTATAGACCATTTTCTTCTCCGAATGGTTAATGATCTTCGGGTGTGCCACACGTTTCCATGGGGGCGTTTCACCTTTAACGACTCCTTGAAGGAGATAAAGCATATGGTGAAGCATTTTCGAGGAAAGATCCCAACTGTAAAGGCTTCTTGGACATTTCCTGGGTTTATCAACCCACTGGAGGTGATAATTGTCAAATGAATGACATATAACATGTATAATTTGTTACTAATATGTTAGTTTAAAATGGTGTACATATATTGGCATTTGAAAGTATCCAAGTGCTGAAGAAAAATTTTAGAGAAGATGTTGAAGAATTTGATGATAGCTGTCCAAGAATGTGCAAGTCGAGATTCCTAGCGAATGGGTCGTCAGGATATGAGTTGAGCGAGATATATGAGAAGCTTGGAGAAATAAAGGTGATACACTTGAAGTGTATTTCTGTGTCATTTTTTCAAGTCTTCATATTTTTACCTTAATGTGTGATATTTGGTTAACTTTTCAGGAAATTTTTAATATTTTGAAACCAACTGGAAGCGAGTCAGATCTATCAGTTGAGATCTTTGATGATGGGTTATGGGATGATGTTGAGCTGGGAGATGATGGGGATAGGGATGACCCAATTGTTGACGGTTGGAACAAGATTATTATCCATGACCAAGTAAAAATTCTTTAGGAGGATATGTACAAGATGGATGTCAAAACTCGAAAGATAGAACACGAGTCTGAGAGGATTTGTGAAGAACTTGAGGGTCCGAGGGTGTGTAAGGAAACTGAGGCAGGATGTGAGAGTTTGGAAACAAGAGTTGCTCAGTTGGAAGCAAGCATGAAGGTGAGAGATGACATAATTGGTCAGTTGGAAGAAAGAATAAAGAATATGGAAGATGACCGCAATCCGAGGGAAAGATTTGGGAACATGGAGGACTTGTTTGATCATGATCGTTTTGACACTGGTGGAGGCCAAGAAAATGGTATAAAATATGATCTTATTTATTAGGGTCTGTTTTTAAGACAAATGATTAACCCTTATATATTTTTCTTTTAGATGATACTGATAAAGATGCCACAAAGGAGGGTGAGACTGAAACCGAGCAAATGGCAGAAGATGATGCTGATAAGGAGGCCACAAAGGATGGAGAGAATGAGCCTGAGAAAGAAAGCCTTGTTGATGCTGATAAGGAGGCCACAAAGGAGGGTGATAATGAACCCGAGGAGATGGCAAAAGATGATGCTGATAAGGAGGCCACAGAGGATGGAGAAAATGAGCATGAGAAAGATATCCATGTTGATGCTGATAAGGAGGCCACAAAGGAGGGCGAGAATGAACCCGAGCAGATGGCAGAAGATGATATTGATAAGGAGGCCACAAAGGAGGTTGAGAATGAGCCCGAGCACGCACTGCAAGGTAATGTATTTTATCTTAATTTTTATTGTAACTTTGCTGTGATTTGATTTTAATTTATTTTGTAGAGGATCTTGAAGTGATGGCGGCGGCTGCAGAGAAGTTTGAGAAAGAAGTTTCGGAGAAGGAAGCTGCAGAGAAAGAAGTTGTGGAGAAGAAAGCTTCGGAGAAAGAATCTACGGATGAAATGGATGGAGACGCTAGAGAAGATTCACCGAAGAAGACGAAGAGGGTGCCAAAGCCTTCTCGTATGAAGCAGTCTCCATATGTTGAGAAGTAATCTATGTGTTTCTTGTATTTGGAACTTAAAACTGTACGCTGCTTTTGGATGTTGGTGTTGCTTTTGTCAAACATAAGACTTGTGTTGTTGTTGTGAAACTTAAGGCTTGGTGTTGCTTTTGTGAAACATAGAACTTGTGTGTTTCCGATTTAGTAGTGAACTTGTGTTTGTCATGTTGTTGTTGAACTTGTTTGAACTTGACAGGTTATTGGTATAATTAATACTACCAAGTAAACTATGGCAAAATTACTCTGACGGATACAACTAGTACAACTAAATAACAGAAGGTACAACTATTGTTCTTAAAATGTGTTACACATTTAAAACGTGATAATCAGCTAAAACATGATAAAGTTATTAACAAGTAGTTGTACCAGTATTTTAGTTGTACAATCTAATACATAGTTGTACCAAGTATTGAGTTGTATAAGTTTGTTCATAGTTGTATTTTGGTAGAGAATTTGAATTGTGTAGTCGTACCACATTAAAAATATATATACTTCGGTTGCACAGCCTTTTAATTCTTAAATGCATTGAACCACTTACAAAGTAATCATTAATTTTGTTAAAATATATTCTGTGTACGTTTTCCAAAAATATAGTGAACAAACTAGTAAACAAACCTTTAAAGTATAAGGTGGATCATGCAAACTTATGTGATTGTGTAATAATTGAAAATTTTGTTGGTAAAACTTCAAAAAATTAGGATGGACCACTCTTAGGACATTCCAACTTATATATTCTATTGTTATTTATTTATTGAAAGCCAAATGGAGTTTTAAAATGTCATATTTTAAGAAGTTGTACCAGTATTTCCTTCTTCGTGTATATAACGTAGTTGTACTAGTTGCACTAGTACTACATCATGTAGTTATACTAGTTGTACCAGTACGACAACACAGAAACATGATTGTTATGTTATATGAAGTTGTACCAGTTGTACCTGTCGTACCTAACATAAACAACACATTGCATAAGTTCCACAACACTTAAATAAGTTCCACAACACATAAATAAGTTCCATAACACATAAGTAAGACTCACAACACATAAGAAAGTTCCATAACACATAAGTTAGAGTCATTCATCATTTCCTTCGTTGTCACCTCCCTCGTCACCACTTCTTTCGCTGCCACTTTCCTCGTTGTCACTTCCCTCTTTGCTGCTTTCTTCGTAATCGATGTCATCGTTGTCGTTGTCATTGTCATCTTTGTCACTGCTGTCACCAAGCCACTCCGAGAATGGTGCATACTTTTTCTTTCTCTTCCTCTGATATTTTCCTGCAGATGGGAATCTAGTAGTTTGTAATCTTCCTTTTTTTTCTCCACATACGGCGGGAACACAACCTGAGATTGTATTTCCTCAGGAACTTGCCATGATGAATGATGAGGCACTGGATATATTGTCCTACAATATGCCAATGTCCACTGCTCCATCCAATAATACTTAGAACAATAATTTTCAACCAACTGCTCTAGTGTATCATCTGTTGTAGTTCTGCAATACTTCCTGATCGCAGCAAGCGCATGCACACAAGGATACCGGTCAATTTCAAAATGCCGACAGTGACATGTTTTGTTGATCAAATCAACCAAATAACCTTTCTCGTCTGTACCAGTGACATTGTACTGACGTTCAAATGTGTTTAGCACCTCCACGTGAAGTGTTCTTGCAATCAGACAGTTCTCATGCAATTCAACATGCACACGTTGGACAAGTAGCTGCCTCTAAGGAACCCCTATAGAAATTTTTCGGTATCTGTTAAACCATTCAATAATCTTCCCCACGATCTCATCAATCATTGGCAGCAGTGCATAATTCCTTTGTTCCTTGAAAACACCATTCATAGATTCAGCAATGTTGGTTGTATCTATATTGTACCTTGCTCCTGGAAATTGACATCTTGCCCATTTGCTCTCATGCACACTCTCATCCAGATACTCAGCGGCCTGAGGATACGTTCTTCTGAAATCAATATATTTTCTTCTAAACTCTTTTTCTGTGTAAATACCAGCAATTTTTTTGAACTCATGTGCAACCACATCTTTCCTAACATGGCTGCATGCTCCTTTCACATTATTAGACAAGTGATATATGCAATATCCATGGATCGCCAATGGGTAGACCTCGTGTACTGTCTTGATGATGCTTTGATTTCTATCAGTGCATAATACAAGCTGAGGATCATCTGGTATCAATGTTTTCAATGTAGTCAAAAACCAACTCCAACTTGCATTTTTTTCACCATCTACTACAGCAAAAGTGAGGGGATAATGATGATGATCTAGATCTTGAGCAGTGGTAATAAGAAGCACTCCTTCATACACACCCTTCAGATGAGTTCCATCCATAATTATCACTTTCCGCATGGAATTAAATCCTTCAATGCAAGCTCCGAGCGCGAAGAACACATACTTAAACTGGTTCTTCTCATCCACTACTAAGCGGGAGACAGTACGAGGATTCAACCTTTCCAACATGTACAAGTAAGACGGCAGTCTAGCAAAGCTCTTTGTTGGGTTCCCACGCAGATCGTTGATAGCTTTGTATTTTCCTCTCCAAGCCGTAGCATACGAAACCCTAACACCCAGTTTGTTCTCAACCAAATCTATGAGATCCTTTGGTGCTTGAGTCTTGTATTTTCCTGGATAATCAGCTTGCAGCACAGATGCGACCAAGCTTGGTGTGCCTCTTTTCCCCTTCTTGGTTGCTCTTTCCTCTATCCTAACGCAAGTATGCATCTTCCGATACGTCCTTATAGTGAAAAATCCGAGTTTTTCAGCTTTGCAACTCGTAAATACCATTTGCAACCAACCCCACGACACTTTAATACGTAAAGTCGAGGCATCGACTTCACTATATCAGCCTCAAAACAATTCTTATGCACAGCTTTGTCCACTAAATCTCTCACTTCATGCTTAGTTTCAAACTCTTGGTCCAAAGCCATGTCAATACCGTCATCCCACTCGAAATGTACAACTGGTGTTTCAGCTGGTGCAACAACCTCCAACTTCTCCATATCATCTCTTTCAGTACCCACTTCATCGCCTTTCTCATTCTCATCCTCTTGAATATGAGGAATAGTCGTCAACTCCTTAAGACCAACCATATCATCATTTGCTCTTGCATCACTAATAATTTCCTCATCCCTAGAAAACATCTCGTTACTTTGGTTTTGTGAGACAGATTCTATGAGATCCACGTGCAAGACAGTACGCCTCTGATTTTTTTCGACTTCCAATAAATATCCTAAAACATCTTCATCATCGAAGATGTAACATGGCCTCTTATCATCCATTCCAAACGGAAAGTAACTCAGCTGAATCTTGGACGAAGCTACATCAATCTTCATTTTCTTGCATACTCTATCAACCAACTGAGAGTAAGTCACCTCCTCATCACTTCTCATCGTAAACACTAAAGTAGAAATATGTCGGTCTTTCCGCTTCCATCGAACTTCATCTCCCACATCTGAATAACTACCCCCTTGATCAAAATATATCACCACGCGTCTGTTGTTATCCATAGTTACCTGAAAAAGTATAATAAACAACATCACCACTTAGTAGTTGTTCCGGTACCGGTTATTCTAGTTATACACTAGCAGTGATGACATTTTGTACTAGTTGTACCAGTATCATATTGTATACGTGACTAATAGTTGTACCAGTTTAACTAGTTGTATGTTTCGTGTGAACCATCACAGTAACACTAGTTGTACCAGTATACATATTGTACAAGTTACAAATAGTTGTACCTGTTTAACTAGTCGTACGGTTCGTATGAACAATCACAGTAACATTAGTTGTACCAGTTATATTATATTATATAAACAATTTTCCTTCCACAATTTCATGATTCTAATTAGATTTATATTATTCAATTTCAAATCACTCTTACTACTGTAATGTCTTTGGTTCAAACATGATTCAACGTACCGAATCTAATTTAAGAGAGAGAGAGAGAGAGAGAGAGAGTGAGAGAACATTACCCAAGTTCATCTATGGAGGAAAATACACGATTTGTTGTGGATGTTTATTCTGCTCTTTCCTGCTCTTCGTCCAATTTCTCAAATGATATATTGTTTGGTGAAGAATTGAAGAGAAGAATTGAAGTGAGGAAGAATGGTGGTTGTTACGTTAATTGAAGAGAAGAAGAATAAGGGTGGGTCCTGCGTAAAGAGCAGAGAGGGGAAAGAGAAATTGTGTGGTTCATTTTGTTTTGATCCAATGGTGTAGATGATTCATTCATTAAGGCCCTTATAGTAATTTTCTTTCATTAGGGTTATGTAGAAGATATTAGGTTGTAAGAGAATAAGAAAGGTGGGTTATGTCCTATAAGAGAATAATGCCCACTGATTTTCACAATATGGTTAGATACATATCCGAGCACCCAATTTTGTTTTTTTCTCCTAACACTGTTACAGAGAATCATTATTCACAGTCACTTTCAAATAATGAGTAACGTGCAGGTTCTTTTTCTTTAGGTATTTTACATTACCCCGATCGATGCGGGTAGGCCTCGTAAAAGGGATTGGATTGCGTTTGAATGGAAGCCAATAATCAAAAGTCAGGCTTTGCCTACCCTTTCACCGCACAATTATACAAAATGTGATCATATCTATTTTTCTTTTAATCCAAAGTTTCGTTGCCATATACAGCCGCCGAAACAATGACTGATTCTTCATTTCTTTTGGCACTTTGTGACAACATATATGTTATTTATTTATTTTTTGCTAAAAAGAGTTCACAGATTGATATACAGGTGGTATTTTTTTTTTTAATATATATATTATAAATCCACCCGAAAATCGGCAATTCAAGTTTCGGTTACAAGTTCGAATTGAACAAAAGCTTCCAAGTCAATCTACTACATTCTAGTTTCGCCCACCCACTAAACCCGGCACGTTTCACTAGTCTGATTTTCGAAATCCTTAAGAATCGGTCGCCGTTCTCAACCATTGGCAATGATCGCGGGAAGGTGAGGTTCTCCTCGTTTCCTCGGATGCCGGGACTTCCCAAGTTGCCTCCGGAGTAGCTAGTTCCCGATGCTCGAGACTCGTAACTGTCACTGACTATGAAGCACTTGACGAACTAAAGAAGTGGTGGAATCAAGAACCTTACCGAGAAGATACTTGAGAGCCGTAGCTATACACACCTCCAAGCCGCCGCAACCGAACAAGAGCGGGTTGTAATCACTGCCACCAACAAACCTGAAAGCCTCGAGAAACCTGCATAGTATATCAAGATCACCACCGCGAGAGAGCAAAGAAGCTGAAGCGGCGCCGGGATGTGAACTGAGATCAAGCGTTGACACGGAGGCGGTCAATGACTCCCCGAGAACCACCTCCACACTTGTTGTCATCAAGAACCGAAGACCATAACCACGCTGCAAAAACCCTCGGCCAGTGCCAACAGACAGGGTTAGACAATGAAGCACGGCGAGACCATAACCCGGAGGGAAGATTAGCGGCCGTTAATACTCCGAGAGAGACAGAAAAGTCGGCCGAATCAAGGAGGTCCAAGGTGATGTCGGGAAGAAGACAGTCTCCGGAGGCCATAGACGACCAACGGAATCCACTGTGAAGCAAGCGGATACAACTCCCTTAAAGCCACAACGCAAGACTGGATAGAGACCAGGTACCAACTCCGCCTGCACACCTAGCTCTAGCCTTACCTCCGAATTGAAAGCACCAGAGTTCACCTAACAGCAGAGAAGAGAAGTGGTCCTCTCCGACACCGAAAACAAACCCACTGCCAATTTCTGATGAAGATCGGTTTTCCAAAACCTAGACACGGCCAAGACCACCGCAGCCAGACCGAAAACCTAACCGGAGAACCTCAACTACGACGATGGAAAACAGAGCAAATCAAACGGGAAAATCGATCTACTCCCAACCCTAAAAACCGACCACTCACGAGCCACCGCTGCTACAACCGTGCCGAACAGCCAGAAAGAGTATTGACTAGCCGGAGAACCGTATCTTGCGCACAGGACGACCGCCGGAGAGCACAGACAAACCCAGAAGCTCGAGCAAGACGGAGAGACCGACATGGACAGGACGAGCAGCAACAGAGAAAACAAAGAAGAGGGAAAGGAGGACCCGCGCGCGCGTCCGGCGCCGGACCGGAGGATGAGCTTCAGCACGTTAGATTGCCTAGGGAGAGGGTAAGGTAGAGAGAGAAAGAGTGTTAATTGTAAATTGTTATATACAGGTGGTATTACTTTTTAATGTTATAATTATCACAGAGAATTACAATTCTTTTGCGTTTTGTAAGCATGCAAATTTAGAATCCAACCAGTCTTGTTGGGTTTTTGCAATTAATCGTAACAAGATTGATATATGTGGTTTTTTTTGCAGTTAATCGTTTACGATTAATTACTATCTTAAAGTTTAAACTCTAGCAATAACAAATGGGAAGATTTTACGAGCTAATTATCCAACCACTCTTGTTGGGTTTATACTTAATTAATAACAATATTAGATAATATTATATACTATAATATATGGTTCGCGGATAGACCTACGACCAGTGTATTTAATCTTCAATGCTAAATGTAATATATCTAGAGAGGTTGCCACTTGCCCGTACATCCTCATAGCTCCACCATCTCTATGATTGGGGTTTTACAACATTATCTCGTCATGGTTCATGTGACCATGACGTGTCGTGCTCTCAGTGGGATCTAGGCACCTAATTTGGATTGTTCCTGTAATGTTGTAATAGTCCACCGGCTCTTTGGTCGGGCTGTTCTAGTTTTGCATGTTTATGGCATCACACGTGTTATGGTGGTAGGGCACACTTTCGTATAAAACTTATCTTCACCATAATTAACGCAGGTAACTTATCGTCGTGATATACACGCGCGGCCGGAAAGAGCGTGCGAAATCCAACATATTGAGTTTTTAGTCCTGTGATCACTCTTTATGTTTTCTGCCCTCTTTGAAACTGCGTAGGCCTTACGTCACGCGCCACTCCCCTCTCTTAACACGCAATTGCATAAATAGAACCCACGCGCGCTTGTCCGGACGAATCTCTGCCTTCCGATTTAAATCAATCAACGGCCTATGTAAGAGGGTCGATGCGTCATTTAATAGAATGGGTCCAGGTGAAATTGAACCATTAGTTTAGAAAATGCGGGACAACGTCGAGTGGTACTAAGAATTGACACGTGTCCATAAAAACCAAACCGACAATGACAAAAGTCGGAGATACACCCAGATCTCTGTCATTGTTCATTAAACGACCAAACCCGTTCTAAAATATAAAATGTCGATGTTCCGATATAAAAAATGTTTTTATAATTATATTTTGATCAAAAATATATATTTTTTTGTAACTGCTTGAGTAGTTTTAAAACAAATGGATGATGTGTAAATAATTGTGACTAATCAAATTGTCTATTTTATGAAATTTTGAAATAAATATTGTACTATGTTTTATCTGTTTTACCTATAAGTAATATTTTTTTATCTTTTACGTTAAAGAAACACTTTTAAAAATAAAATAACTAGTTAAGGACATTTAAACAAACCAGTACACCAATTTTCAAAAGTCAAATAAGACAAAATAAATCAACAGGAACTTATAAAGTGAAATATGTGAAGTAATAATGTTTTTGAATAGATTTTATTAGAGAAAACAAAGTTTATGAAATATAAAAATTATTTTATTAATCTCTGCATCGAATAATACAAATGTTAACTGTATATATATGATTAAGCTAAAAAAACTTGACCATTCTACCAAATTGGATCCAATGATATGTGCAAGTAAACTAGTATTAAACGGTATATACATTTGATATTTTTTTTCTCAAATAAAGAAATGAACTAATTGTGAATATCCATCTTGCATAGTGTATTCTAAAAAATAGTTGGAGGAGTGTTTTCGATAATATATTCTCGATTTGATGATGAGTCTGAACGTACATAGTTATAAGAAACCTTGATTCAATCATCTCTAACTTTGTGGTAATCAGATTAATTCATCTAGCTAGTGAAATACATTACTCACAATATGGAGAGCAGCCATATTATCACACTAGCATGAGCACTATATGATACACAAAGATCATGTAGAATATGAGAAAGCCACATCAACTCCTTTGTTGCCATTGCTAGTAGAAACTGTGTGCTATAACTTTAGTTTCTTTGATGAACTCCTTTTGTAGAACAAAGTTATAGATCAAATCTTAATTAGTCTGCGAAAATCATATAAACAAATAGAAACTGGGAGATAGAGCAGCAGGTTTTGGAATATTGATGTGTGTTTTTTTATAAAAGACGAATCCAAAATCAACAATATTGATGTGGTTTTTTACCTTTGTAAAATTATTCCATATACTCCAAAGATTAGTGCGGGTTTTATTCAAAATCCATTCCGATCATATAGATGTATAAAATTAAACTTCTGAAATATCATATGAAAATGAACGGAAAGATTATTAACATCAAAAACATTTATGTAGATGGAGAAAAACGATGCTCACCGAAATTTATATAAATAAATGGAGTTGCTAGAGTAAATGGAGAAAAAGAAATGTATAAAGGACTAAAGGTGGGGAACGAGAGATAGAGACGTGGAACATTGTAGCAACTAACAAGAGTATGATTGGCTGTTTTCTAGACTTAATGGACACGCGGGACCCTGCTATTTGTCCAACCACACGGTCCAGTTTTTAATTGGGCAGTGGGACCCACTATGGAGGACGAATCTTCTTCGCTTAAAATATTTTTAAATTGAAAAGTTAAAAAGTTAATTAGAAATATTAGGGAGGAGAAAGAGCCAACACGTATGGGCTCCATACAATACTGCACAAGCGTCAACTCTACAGCTTCCATTTTTATTCTTGCATTAAGGGTTGAAACGCATCAGTTGTGGATCTAGTTGCTGGAGTTTAAATATTTGAATGACTGGGTTTCAAAAGTTATTAAACGGTTTGTATGATTGATATATCGATTAGAATTGTGCGAGATATTTATAGCTAATTAATTATGAGATGGACAAACATTAATACGATATAATATTATAAAAATATCAAAACATACCTTTATGATAAACTATAATAATTATTAATATAATATAATTAATAAAAATATTATGTATATTTATTTATTTATCTATTTTAGATGAAAGTTATAATTTTAATAAATTTTGTTTTGAATTTTTAGATTTGATTTTTAAAAAAAAAAAATATTTATCTATGTATGTAACTGTATAATATAAGTTATTATATTGATAGTGAATTTAAATTGAAATATAAAATGTATATATATATATGAAAATTACAAAATATTTTTATATTCATGCAGTTGTAATTGTCTGTAACCGTAAACCCTAGCGGAAAACAAAATTTGATTTTTATAGGTTTAGAGCGGTTTGAAATAGCTTATAGTGTTTTGTTTTAAACGCCAATAATCGTTATTACCCGTAAAAACTATGTTTATGAGTGGTAGCGGAAAAAGTAATCAGACCCTGAGAGAGAAAGGTTTTCAAGCGTTTGGCACGTGGGAACAAACACGTATGGGTTCGGAGTAGTAAAGAAACATTCGTTTTAATCTCTTTTTATTATGACAAAAAACTCTTTTTATTTGAAATCGTTTAGATATGAGAATGTGTGATCGAGATTTCAAGGTTGTAAACTTGCTTTTCTATAATAGTGGAAATTTCAAATCTTAGAGTTGAACCCTAAAATCAGGTTTTAAATATCGCTATTTAAGAATAATCTTCAGTACCAAAAGTGATTTAAATTCAGAATACGAAAAAACTATTTTTATACTATTAATCACTAGACTACAACATTTTGGTAAGTTTGTAAACTTGTTAGGTTTGTATTAGATGCATTTGGTTGGCTGCACTGTGCAGTCAAAATTTGAATAATCGTCGAAGAAAATTTAGTGAACTGATAGACAAGGCCGGCTTAGATAGGGGACGAGTGGTGCGACCGCCACGGACCCAATCCGTTGTTTCCCTATTTTTTAATAGATAAGGGTCTGATTTTTTTAAAAAATACATGTATTTTTATATTAAAAATAAGAAAAGGAGCCCAAATTTTTTTATATGAAAGTATTTTTTTATTTCCATAGATTTATTTTTAAAAATACTTCTGGTATTTTGAAAAAAAACATATATCTATCAGATTTTTAAATGAAAAATAATAGTTTGAAATAATTTTTTTTTTGTCCCAGGGTCCATGACACTGTTGAACCGACCGTGCTGATAGAGTCTTGTTTAATTATATATACTTCTTCGAAATAGCATTTCGCTTTAAACAAATATTAGTAGGGGTGCCTCAATGGTTTTAACTGAATCAAGAATGTATATCCAAACCTATTTTAATAGGGATAATAACTAGATGCACTATTCAAAACGGATGCCCAAATGAATATTTTAGTTTAGTGGTATGTTTTTCTTTATTTTAATAAAAGAATGTTTTTGAACCTTAAGTTATAAATCAAAAGTAAAGTTCAAACTCAATGTAACAATTTGATGAACCATTCTTGGCTACTACAATGGTCGTGTGACACCATCTTACATATTGGTTGCTCAAATGTATTATTAATTAAATGTATTTTACGGCGTTGCTTCCTTCTTGTCCGTGCGACTCTGGATCTCTGATTCATCAGACCTAATCGGAAGTAGAGGTTCGTGCTTCTCTTCCCTGGAGCGCAGGCGAGGTGGTGAGCGTTTGAGACCATCGGTGGCCTTGATCTTCTGTCTCCTTTTTGCGTCGGCGTCAGATCTGGGTCAGATCTGAGCCTCTAGTCACCGAGTTGAGGTTGAGAGAGTAGCTATCTCTCCTCCTTTCTCCGACCAGCCTCCCGACGTGTTATTCGTTTGCGAAGTTTCAAAGGGTGTAGAGCCTCTCCTCAGGGGATTCGTCCTCAGAGAGCAACAGAGTTGTGGTCTCCGTTGAGGGCCTTTGTATCTAGTTGCAAGTATCATCCCCATGGCTTTCTCCTGTCAATTTGGTTTAGTTCTCTCTCTGTTGCGTTTAAGGTGATTGGATGCTTAGGGTTCCTTGAGGACAGGACCGACGTTTCTATCTCTTGATACCCGCAATTGAGACTTGCCAATGGTGGGACTAGCCTGTTTTGAGGGTTTTCGGAACTCTCATGTTCTTCATCTCCGTCTACAAGCTCCGGTTTGTTATTTTCTGACAGTCTGGATGTGTTAGCTTATATTTTGGGTCGCGTGGTCGGATTGGGGAGCATTATACCGACTACGCTTGACCATCGTTTCATGTGCTCTATTGCAAGTGAAGATATCTAGGCACAGTCAGAAAGTTACTTTCTGAGTGGCTTTGGGTTTGGTTTCAATGAAGTCCCTCCTCAGCTAGCACCGGAGTGTATGCCAGGCTCTTCGTCGTCGCAGCTTGAGAGACCTTCGGGTTAGTCTTCGGTAAACCGTTCCTGCTTAGCCAACTCCTCTTCTCAGCCGGTTTCGATCAGCAAAGGGTTTAGGAAGCGCTTGTGTTAGGAAATTAGTTGATACTTGTTGCTAAGCTTTAGTTCTAAGTTTGTTGTTTCAATATCCTTGATCTTTCCTTGATGCTATAGGTTCTTTTAACTTTTTTTTTGCGGCCTTTAGGGTCAAATCAGCTCTCGAGCAATCTAGGATTTCAATTTCGATTGTAATCAAACTTTCATTATTCAGTTAATGATATTTACAACTTTAGCAAAAAAAAAATTAAATGTATTTTTTCTTAAATATTAACATCAAATTTGCATTAAGAAATGAGAAAAAGACAAAAATAGCACTAAATCAAGTTTTTGTTCCCAAACTAGCACTCAAGGTCAAAAGTCACAAAAATAGCACTTGATGTTTTATCAAAAGTCACAAATTTAAGGTTTAGAGTTAAAAGGTGGGGTTTAGGATTTAGGGTTTAGGGTTTAGAGTTTAGGGTTTAGGGTTTAGAGTTGAGAAATGAGGTTTTGGGGATAAGATTTCAAATTTTGAAAAATAAAAAAAATTAAAATTTTCATAGGATAAACTTGTAAAGGTGCTATTTTGGTCATTTTAGCTTTTAAGTATTATTTTTGTGATATAAACTTAGAAATGTGCTATTTTGGAGATTTGCCCTTAAGAAATAAGTAGAAAACCAAGGTTGCAGTTATTGTTTATTAAGTTATAAATCAAGTAAATAAACTTTTAGTGGCACTTAATAAACTCGAAGTTATTGACACTTTAAATCTTGGTTTAATAGAAAGTTAATAACTTGTTTAGGTTACCACCAAAATCGTTTACAACTCCCATTGAACCAAGATTTAAAGTGTCAATTAGGTTAAACTAACTTGTCTCATCAGGCTCGGGTCTATGTGCTTTGTTTGTAGTTACTTCATGTGATGAAGAAACTGTGTTTAAGAGGAGTGCTTTCTCTTGGTATTGGTGCAACGGTTCGGTCAACTTGGTCATAGTGTTGATCGTCGCTAATCTCCGGGTTCTCGGATGAATTTTTCCAGCTCCAGCCAACATTTGGAATTCTCGTTCATATTTACGATGTTACAAGTTATCTTTCACCTCAATGAAGACACCATGCAGGAAAGATTGAGGTTTATTACTTTTTCCTATTTTAGTGGTACCTAATGGTATCTATATTTAGTCTCTGGTAGTCAATGTTTTTTTTTTTCTTTTGTACTATTGTTTCTGCAGTATTTGTTTTTCAGTTTCTACGACTATGTTTATGTAGTCATAAACATATATCAAAATGAATGATTCAGTGTTTAAAAAATCAAAACTCAAAATCAAATCAACCTTTTTGTTTATTTATTAAGAAAATTGAAACTATCAAATTAAATCGGGGTTAGAGCATAAAGCATTACACAATAGTATAGTAGGATCTTCTACTTATTTACTCCATGGATCGTCAAATGATTTAATTAGATATTTTGATCGTTTTTCATATTTTTAAAGGTTTTTTATTGAACATATATTTTTTTAAAGTTACTTCTAATATTTTTAACATCGTATGTACAGATCTGGATGTGACTACAGTTTTGCAGTCCTTTCAGAGACACGCAATAAAATATGGTAACAAATACATTAACTGAGAATTTATTGGAGAAGATCAATGATTAAACCAATGACTAGTTTCGATCTCAAATTAGATTAAAATAGTAAATCATCATCAAACACAGCAAAACAAGACTGACATGCAGAGTCATTGAAATCTCGAAGTCGATAATATATATTGGTGGTATGTTTTAGAAATATTTTGTTTTATTAACTTGGGTATCTTCAGAGTAGGCATGGGAGTTCGGTCCCCGCGTTCAGCCCCCCCCTCCTCCTCCTCAGGTTTAGTTTGGTGTAAACGATTTTTGGATTTTTGGATCTAAGCCTAGAAATTCCATTCGGTTATTGTAGATTTCCGGTATGGTATCAGCTCGGAACTAACCGGGTTCGGTTCGGTACGGGTGAAAAAATCAAAATCCGCATAAACCCGAAGATAAAATGGGTTCGGTTCAGATCCGGGTTTTGTAACCAAAAAACTCGAATGTAACTAAACTAAACCGAAAATAACTTAACAATCTGATCAAGTCCGAACACAAACATTGATAAGAATTATTTTTGTAAAGATCTATTCATAACAGAGCATTTTTTTCGTATTCCATCTGTAAACATATAACAATTTAAGTGAAAAATAGAACAATAATTTACAGAGAACAATAAAAAAACGAAACAGAGGAATACAAATATAATATGAGTTAATGAAAAAACGAATCTCAAGACACGCAAATAGAAGAAGTTCAATGTTGATTTCAAATCTATAGCCAATTTTTTTAGAAAACCTGAAGAAGAAGAAGCGCAGAGGAAAAAAAAAACATGTGACTGATTCTTCAAATTCTCAGATGGAGCAAGACGGAGAGACAAAGAGATTTATGGTTTTCAGTTGGTGATTAAAAGAGTGAATCAAAAACGCTTTTTGGGAATTAGGGTTTGGTCGCACAAGGAAATTATCAGAACAGGTGACGGAGGAGAGAATATGTACATTCATTATATACGGTTTAATCGGGTGCTTGGTTCGGATCTCGGTTTACAACCGAACCGACCGGTTATCCGAATTCGGTGTTTCTTCATGGTCCCGTTACCGATCCGAACTAACCCGCTATTTTGGTTCGGGTTAGAGTCTGGATCTCGGTTACAGTTATTTACACCCATGCCTACTTCAGATTATGAATGAGCTCAAACTAATCCATAGATAAATTCTTTCTTTGGGTTTGTAAATAGGTCGGGCCCAAATCCGTGTAGATATCTAAAAACAATGTTGACTTAGTTTTCAATAGCAGATAAATCGAATTTGAAACGTGTCGGCGTCCTCCCCTAACCACTCGACTACATCCTATATGACTCAGGTGGATCCTTTATGTTTGACATCTCTCAGAAAAAATATATTTGAAGAATGATATAATATATATATATATATATATATTAAATAAAGATTGAATCCAATAATAAACTTGTTATATATATACACATATATATCTATGATTTTATAGTTAACTTGCTAAGGTGGGTATAGGACTGAATATGATAGTGCGTTGGTAGAGTCAAGTGCATATATGAAGCGTGAGAGTTTAGTAATTAGAATAAAACATCCTTTTCATTCTAAAGGTTGTACAGTTTTAGTTTGGGAAACAAGCATTTCTTTTTTTTGTTTTTTTTTTTGGTAAAAATATAAAAATATTATTACCAGGTTTTTCAATTTTTGACAGACATGCAGAGATTAACAAGAAGCAGAAAAGAAAACAAAATCTAAACAAAACTCAATCTAGCCTAAATCGGAGCATGACACAACATACTAGAACGACAATCCAGAAGCACGGCCAGTTTGGTACATACCGCTTGCCGCAAAAGACTGAACCAAGTTAAACCGAGAGTAAGAGCCCGGTAATTTTGGCCTCCCCGATGCAACTGCTCTTAAAGATATTGGCTCAGCCGAGAACAGCTCGTAGAGTACTTCTTAGCACACACCCACATGAACAAACTGTAAAGGTAGAGGCTAGAACACCAACACCAGCTAGAACAAGCAATTATTTGACTCGGAACCAGCCTGTACACAATGCCAGACCAAGCAAAAACAGGCTGCAACCTCCGCACTCCCTGACCAGTAGCGCCAAACCTGCAGTAAAATGAAACCGCACACCACCACCAATGCTCAAGCGAACCTCAGTGATGCTGGGATGTGAGCGAAAACCAAGCGCTCAAAGCAAGCAGTCAAAGACACAAGAACCACTTGCACGCTTGAAGCCTTTGAGAACCAACGAGCTAACTCCAGTACTGAACAATTTGCCGCTAGCAACAGCAAGGACTTTATGAAGACCAGAGCACATACCTAACCGAAGAACATA
>NC_027750.1:11179557-11188273 GCF_000695525.1 Brassica oleracea var. oleracea | reverse complement strand
ACAAGGACTTTATGAAGACCTGAGCACATACCTAACCGAAGAACATACGCCTCCAGAGAATGGACAAGCCAGGGAATCAGGAAGAGAGGATTCGAAGTGAAGAGGCAGAGCAGGAGGCCACTGAGGAGGCATAGACAACCGCCCTTTGAACCACGAGCTAGACCTACACGAGCCTTGATTGTACTCGAGAACCAACTCACCTGCGAACTCAAAGCACAAGGCACGTTGTGGTGGTAGAGAGACCCACCGACACACACTCTGGCTAGAAAAGGAGAACCAGCGCCCGACGAGAACGACGAGAACTAAGAAACTCCAGCCCGAGCAAAATGACACTCTAGTCCGGAAGGCGAGACCCATCGACGACCTAGGAGAGTCAAACCAAACCTCCTCCTCACGAGCAGAAGAAACGGACCAGATCTTAGGTGAAAACGATCTAGATTCAAACCCAAAGAGCCGACTGCAGCACCCAACCATAGCTCCACCTTCTCGCCAAGGAACCAGAGGACGCAGAGAAACTGCCGGAGACGCAAACCCTCTGCAGCGGAGCAATCTCCGGAGCCAAACCCTAACCCATAAACTTGTGCATATCGAAGGGGAAGCAGGACAGTCGAAGCAGCAGCAACAGAGAAGAACAGAGACGCAAGGACGGAGCCTCCGGCGCCGGTACGCGCACGGACGCGCACGGACGCGCCACCATACGCCGGGGGAAAGTGAGCTTTACTTTATCGAATTTTTGTGAGAGAGGAGATAAGCATTTCTTTTCACAGATGATAAGCTTTCACTTGCAGTAAATTGTTGATATGCCGAGAATGAAAGTACTTATGCACAACAATAATGTAGTGGGTTTTATTGTGAACATGGACAATGGATTTGATTATCTTGTCTTGTAACCAATTAAACATCTTGCAGAAAAAGTTACATATAGAATGAATAAACACATCTCTACGAAAAAGTTAGTTCAAATTGTAATAAAATAATGTAAAAAATTGTAATAAGATGATAGAACTTAGTCAAAATAAAAGGATATTCAAATTTCTCATAAACTCAAAAAGTAATTAAAATTTATCGGCTAAATCATAAAATTACACCTGTACATATAATGAGATTATGGGACCCGTTCTTTCATTATCATTATCATTATCATTATCATTATCATCTTCTTTCCTCCTTTCTTCCTCAGTTATTTATATTTTGTGTAATTAAATATTGTAGGTTTTCTGCAGAAGGAGACGTTTCCTCGTTTTTGTGCTGTTTGGATCTTCTGACACACTGCACTTTTTCGTATAAGTTTTCCAATTTCTCTAATGTTTTAAAATATCAGTATACTACTGATTTATATATTATTAGCGTTTGGAGGATAACTCTCAATTTAGTTAAAATAGTTAGAAAATAAAGAGATGGAGCCGAATATAAGTAAAAATTTACTTACCCAAAACAGTCAAGGACATAAAAATAAAACATTATAATAAAATTTTGCTCGTTGATTTTTTCTCCCTATTATGTCATACCCTTGATCTATTTATTTTTTCAAAACATATAAATTGGAATTTTTGGTGTTATATAGAATGCGCTGAAAGGTGTTCTTAGAAAAGTATCAAAGTGTTTACGCGTTTTTAAAAAGTATGATCAATGAAACACATAGTTTTTTTTTCCTTAAAGAAACACATGTTTTCTGTGCAGTTGATCATACGTTTTTTTTATAAGAACTTGGCAACATAACTTTTAAAATTTTTGGGTCTTATTCTTAGTAAAATCCCAATCGGTTCAAATTTATTTGCCATCTAGAGTGAGTCTGAAGTTAATAGATGATAAAAGACTGAAGTATATAAATCTCAAGAATACTTTATGTTCATGATTGTAGTTATATCAATAAAGAAATATTTGGATTGAGATGCGTGTGGGATAGGCTAGTGTGGGATATCTTTTTATTTAAAAACATAAATATAATGTTAAAATAAGAAAATTATATGATTCTAAATTGGACACGACATATATATCACTATAAAATTGTATGGAGTATAAATAGCTAAATCAGAGTGTTTGGTTGTAAGGATATGTGGGTTCATTACCTAGTCAATACATAAAATGGCTAAAGTCATATCATACAAGTTCCTCTGTGTTTTATCCATTCGCAAGTGGACGGATTTCTTAAATCCTTATAAGATATATATGAAGCTGAAATATTTGAATTTAAAAATTATTATCTGTTGGTCTGGATGTCAAATCGAATATCAGCATTAATAGAAGTATTTACAAATAAATATATTGATACAGTTTTATCACTTTTGTTTTAGTATGGTATATATGCATAGTAATTATAATGGATTTTATTTATCAACCTGCTAGACATAGTGTAATCATTCTGAATCATGTGACTGTTATTACAACATATAGTATTGTAGAGCTTTTTTGAAAAACATTAAGTAAAGGCGTAAAAAATAGATACAGGAAAGAAGGCAATTTATTAAATAAATTATTTGTATTCTGTTATATATTTTAACTTGTAAACTAGGAAAATTTTATACTCACCGATCTATTCGGCAAGTGTAAGGAAACTTACACATTACTTATTAATTAAATTCTGATATCTAAAAATAAATTCCAATATGGTTGAAATGTCCATTTTTTAATCTTTCAAATCATATAATATTAGCCGGTGGTGAACGTAAGAACCGTAAACACAACAAAAGTTTAATTGTGGTTACAAGTATCAGTATCAATATGACTTGAAATTCAAGTTCTGACTATACTACAGTATAAATTACACAGTGAGTTCATGTATTAAAAAATAAAAATAATATCGTCATTAAATGAAAGAAACAAAATATGCTTTGGTAATAATGTTACAAAAAAAATACGCTTTGGTAATAGGATATATTTATACCGACCATAAAACAAAAGAAGAAAAAGATAGACAGTGAAAGGAAAATGGTGGCGTACTGTGGGAAGATTAATGAGCGAAGGAAGGAAAAGATGGGTATCTTTTATCCTCTCTCTCTAAATGTAATAAATATTCATCTTTTTGTTATATACTATAAGAGACTATATATATAAATATATTTCTCAGCTTTTTAAATGTATTTTATATTTCCCCTTTGAGCTAGAAAAGAGTTGCAGAGATCTTTGAGTCTGACACAGAGACCAAACTCACATAGCAATCATACACACATCTCCACAAACATAGGTACGTAAATTCGTGTGTGTGAGTGAGTCTGTCTCTCTCCCTCTTTCTCTTAGATAGGAATTGTCTAATGTATCTTTCCTTTTGCAGCTTGAGATGATCATGAAACACGTGCATCATCAGATCTCTATCAATCCAGGTTCTTCATCTTTCTTTTCTCTTATAATAATAATTCATTTTTCTATCAATTTTGCCTTTTACTCTATTATTCTATTATTTTATTTTCAATCATGATTATGTCTTCATTTACATATCCTTCGATCTTTCTCTCTTTCTCTCGTACTCCACAATTCGTTTTTTTTTTCTTCTTGTTATTGATGTGATCAACAATTTTTTCTTTCTTTAACTTTATGATATAAGGATCTATATGAACTTATAGTGTTTTTTGTTGTCTTTCTTTGTTTGTTTCTATGATCAATCAGCTTGGTGAACAAAAATCAAGAAAACTATACAGTTTCATTTGTGAATAACGTAACAGTATATAATTCGATGGCTGCTTACTTCCACGGCAATCCACCGGAGTTCTCAGCCGGAACCGACGGTGGTTTACAGACGTTGATCCTCATGAATCCAACGACTTACGTACCATACACTCAACAAGACGACGACTCAAACAATAGCAGCAACAACAACAACAACACAAACAACAACAGTTTCGTCTTCCTAGACTCACACGCGCCTCCGCAAAACGCGAACCAGCAGTTCGTCGGCATACCACTCTCTGGCCATGAAGCTGCTTCCATTACAGCCGCCGACAACATCTCTGTACTTCACGGATACCCTCCGCGCGTGCAGTGCAGTTTATACGGCAGCCACCAAGTGGATCCCACTCATCATCAAGCTGCGTGTGAAACTCCACGCGCCCAACGAGGCCTCTCTTTGACCCTCTCGTCTCAACAGCAGAAGCAGCAACATCGCCAGACTCTCCATCACGTAGGGTTCGGGTCAGGACCCGGAGAAGATATCCGGGTCGGATCAGGCTCTACAGCATCGGGAGTAACAAACGGTATAGCGAATCTTGTAAGCTCCAAGTACCTGAAGGCAGCGCAAGAGCTTCTAGACGAAGTAGTCAAGGCTGATTCTAATGACATCAACACTAAGTCCCAACTATTCTCATCGAAGAAAGGGACAAGTGTAACTGATACTAAAGCTGTCGGAGAATCCTCCACCGGCGCCAGAGAAGGTTCTGATGGCGGCGGAGAAGCTTCGGGTAAACGTACGATGGAGCTAGGAACGACGGAGAGGCAAGAAATACAAATGAAGAAAGCAAAGTTGAGTAGTATGCTTCACGAGGTAACAAACAACAACAACAACACTACATATACCGATATACGTATTATATACCAGCTAGTGCTCTCTTATATCACACATGAAGTGGACTTCGAAAAATTTATGGTTAAGATTTTCAGTCATTTTCACTTCATATTATATTTATACTATATTTTTGAGTTTTTTCAAATAACCAATCATATAAAGCTCATCTCTCTTCTCATTAATTTGTCAGACAGATTGATGAATACTCCATCTGCTTCAAATTACAAGATGTTTTAGCCAAAAACACATTAAATTACTTTTATGTAAGAAACATCATTGAATATAAAGTTAAAACAAGTCAGCCAATTATAAAACAATATGTAATTTTTAACTACACAGTTTTCAATAAAGCTAACATTCACCTCAAAATGTGAAAACATGTTATAGTTTGAAACATTTTTATTTCGAAATGTAGAGAGTATTAATTATAGTTTGCTTCCTCTCTTTGTTATTTTTGGAAAGATTAAGAACTTTTATTGATGATATATACAGACAGTTATCAGTTACTGTAATTCATAAGCCTTATTTGACGTTATTGCTTGGGAAATGAAAAGGTGGAGCAGCGATACAGACAGTATCACCAACAGATGCAGATGGTAATCTCATCGTTCGAACAAGCGGCAGGGATAGGTTCTGCCAAGTCATACACCTCCCTCGCACTGAAGACAATATCAAGACAGTTCCGGTGCTTGAAAGAGGCGATCGCTGGTCAGATAAAAGCGGCCAACAAGAGTCTTGGGGAGGAAGATTCTGTGTCCGGTGTCGGGAGGTTTGAAGGGTCGAGGCTCAAGTTCGTAGACCATCACTTGAGACAGCAGAGAGCTCTTCAGCAACTTGGAATGATTCAGCATCCTTCTAATAATGCATGGAGACCTCAACGTGGTCTCCCCGAACGAGCCGTCTCAGTCCTCCGTGCATGGCTTTTCGAACACTTTCTTCACCCGTAAGTAACCCGCATTACATCTATACACATATATCCATTACTTTCACTTGAACACACATTAAGTCTTGTCTTTGTTTACATTAGATACCCTAAGGATTCGGACAAGCACATGCTAGCCAAGCAAACAGGACTCACTCGGAGCCAGGTACGTACGCTTCAAATGATTCTTGTGGTATTGTATGAATTTTGGGAACTCAATACCAATAATTTACATGGGTTTTTTCAAAATATATACTCCCTCTGGATTTAATTGTATGATGTTTAAGGTTTTACACACATATTAAAAAATAATAAATACATTATTTTAATGGTTACTTTTTGGTTATATCAATAAAGTTTCACCATTCATAATTTAACTTTTTAATTTATGTTTAAATTTTAAAACTAAATGCATTAATTATATCTCAAAACATCATGCATTTGTATATAAGATAAAAATATGGAACATCATACATACATTCGTATCCGAAGGGAGTATATATATATTTTACATGGATGTGCCCATAACCGGCTTGGATTTATTTTCTTTCTTATTAGGTGTCGAACTGGTTCATAAACGCGAGGGTTCGGCTATGGAAACCGATGGTGGAAGAGATGTACGCGGAGGAAATGAAGGAGCAAGGAAAGAACATGGGATCCATGGAGAAGACACCAAATTTGGATGAGAACATCGATGATTCTGCTTCTAAGTCAACTAGTAACCAAGAGAAGATCCCCATGGGAGGAGGAGGCCTCGACGATTACCATCTGAATCCCAGTCACAACGGTGACCTAGAAGGCGTCACTGGAATGCAAGGAAGTCCCAAGAGGCTAAGAACAAGCGACGACACAATGATGCAGCCTATAAATGAGGGTTTCAGCTCGAACGAGAAGATCACGATGAAAATTCTAGAAGAACGGCAAGGGATTAGATCAGACGGTGGATACCCTTTCATGGGGAGCTTCGTACAATACCAAATGGATGAGATGTCAAGATTTAATGTGGCTGTCTCGGACCAGGAGCTTTTAACACAGAGGTTCTCAGGAAACATCAATGGCGTGTCTCTCACGTTAGGGTTACCTCATTGTGATAGCTTGTCATCCACGCACCATCAGGGTTTCATGCAGACCCACCATGGAATTCAGATAGGGAGGAGCGTGAAAATAGGAGAAACAGAGGAATATGGAAACTCAGCCATAAATGGTGGCAGCGGCTCGGCGGCAACCGCACATTCATCAGCCGCAGCAGCAGCGGCTTACAATGGGATGAACATACAAAACCAGAAGAGATATGTGGCTCAGTTATTGCCTGACTTCGTTGCTTAAAAGGCAGGAGCAACCAAACAAGGTTATTATACGTTTTTAGTATTTAAATTAGTATATTATTTTCTTATACCATTGAACCATAACAAAGAACAAATTTTAATTTTAGTCTTTGATTACATATGGTCGACGGTTGTATATCGATTTCTATTTTTGTTTTTGTTTTGGTTTCTATTGGGGGATGAATAGGATTGTATGTATATGGGATTAGTTACGTGTAATAGCTTGCTTTTGGGTGTATACCAAAGATACATTTTTATCCTTTTCTTTCACTGTAATAATAAGATAGTGATCTGAGTTATCCAATATACATAACTATATAGTAATAGTATACAACACCTCTCTTTCTTCTATCTCCTTAATTTTGGAGAGAGAAAGGGTTTTCTTCCTTGTTTAGCCGGCATCTCTATGCCTGTGTTTTCTGTTTTGGCATCCGATGTTCGGATTTTGCCTCTAGCAACCGAGCCACCGAGGTATATCTTCTACGTTTTAGTTCAAAAAATGTCTTCTACTTTTTATTATTCTTTATTCTGTCAGAGGTCACGGAAAGAATCTAAGCTGTATGTTTGACAAGAAAAAAATCTAAGATATATAAACTAAGAATATTGTATGCAGAAAGAAAGCGGTTCGAAACTTGATCTTTTTAGAAGTGGATATGTGTTGGACTTCAAATGAAGTTATAAACATTCACACATCAAATGAAGTATAGTTTTCTAAACAATCAGATTCGAAATTTCAACCTGTAAATAATTCAACTAATAATAAATACAACTATGCTAAAATCCAAAGAGTTGCTATTTGGATCGCTGTCATTTTCATTTTTCCAATCTAAGAGCACGATTGCTTACAATTGTGGTTTTACATCTTTTTTTGCTGTCGAACTTCTGTTGTCGGGTTTTGTGATGTTGCTGCAGAATTTTAGTTGTGACTTTTTTGTTGAACAATATATGCTGTCATATCTATCATATCTATCTTATTAAAGTAGAATTACATTTACCATTTGTTTGGAAACATGGATAATATTAAAAAATTAAATATAATGCTGTTCGGAAACATTAATAGCAATAAATTAGAAAAGAAAAAGTAATGGGCTTATGCTATTAAAAAAACTGGAAGTTCATTACATAATATTAAAAAGTAATGGACTTATGTTAGTTGATATACATCTATCTTATTAAAGTAGAAATACTTTTACTATTTGTTTGGAAACATGGATAGTAGTTAAAAAATAAATATAATGTTGTTTGAAAACGTGGATAGCAGTCAGCTAGAAAAGAAAAAGTAATGAACTTATGCTATTAAAAAAATTGGAAGTTCATTACATAATATTAAAAAGTAATGGACTTATGTTATTTGATATACATATTCAAATCAAAATAATAATTTAAAATTGATTTATATCAAAAATTCATTCAAAAATATACATATATTCAAAAATTGATTTTTACTAACATATTTTCCAATAACCATTATAAAAATGTTTTCAATATATATAAGAAAAATACAATACAAAGCCCAATTTCAAACACCAACTTAAATTATTATTTTTATATTTTACATTGAAATTTAAAAATATAATATATGTAATTATTTATATGATTGTACGTACAAAATATTATTAATTATAAGATTACTTATTTGATGGTACGTATAAAATACGATTAATTATATGATAACACATATTTTTGTAACCTATGATGACACATATAAGATATATAATAGTGATTAGGGGTGGGCGTTCGGGTTCGTTTTCAGGTCACTTTGGGATTTTGTGTTCGGTTCTGATCTTTGACGATTCAGTTCGGATTTGGATAACCCATTTAAATTATTTTAAAAAAATTTAAATTTATTATATGCCTTAATTTTTAAAAAATCTATAAACAATAAAATATATTACATACAAATTTGAATAACATATGTTAGAGTGCCTAACTTAACATATAAATTGGTTTGGTTTAAATATTTGGATAGAGAAT
>NC_027750.1:11144440-11179500 GCF_000695525.1 Brassica oleracea var. oleracea | reverse complement strand
TACGTTTGATTATTTGTATATATTTTCAAGTATTTAAACAAACTTAAAAGTATCATATATATATTCTGAATGTTTTTATATATAATAAATCTAAAATAATTAATATATACAAGTATATAAATCTATTTTGGATATCCAAAATACTTCGGTTCGGATCGGAATAATTCAGATATTTAATCAATTTCCGTTCGGATTTGGCACTACTTATTTGGGTTGGGATCGGTTTGGTTCTTCGAATTCGATTTTTTTTTCAACCCTAAATAGTGACATAAAAAACAAATAGCATCATATTTTTTAAAAAAATATACCCGCGCGGATCAAAATCTAGTTTTGTATTATACCTGTAAAATTTTAGCTATCTATCTTATTAAAGTAGAAGTACATTTACCATTTGTTTGGAAACATGGATAATATTAAAAAATTAAATATAATGCTGTTCGGAAACATGGATAGCAATAATTTAGAAAAAAAAAAGTAATGGGCTTATGCTATTAAAAAATTGGAAGTTCATTACATAATATAAAAAAGTAATGGGTTTATGTTAGTTGATGTACATCTATCTTATTAAAGTAGAAGTACTTTTACTATTTATTTGGAAACATGGATAGTAGTAAAAAAATAAATATAATGTTGTTTGAAAACGTAGATAGCAGTAAGTTAGAAAAAAATAATAATGAGCTTACGCTATTAAAAAATCTGGAAGTTCATTACATAATATTAAAAAGTAATGGGCTTATGTTATTTGATATACATATTCAAATCAAAATAGTAATTTAAAATTGATTTATATCAAAAATTCATTCAAAATTATACATATATTCAAAAATTGATTTTTACTAACATATTTTCCAATAACCATTATAAAAATGTTTTCAATATATATAATAAAAATACAATACAAAGCCCAATTTCGAACACCAACTTAAATTATGTTTTTTAAATTTTACATTGAAATTTAAAAATATAATATATGTAATTATTTATATGATTGTACGTACAAAATATTATTAATTATAAGATTACTTATTTGATGGTACGTATAAAATACGATTAATTATATGATAACACATATTTTTGTAACCTATGATGACACATATAGGATATATAATAGTTATTAAGGGTGAGCGTTCGGGTTCGTTTTCAAGTCACTTTAGGATTTTGTGTTTGGTTCAGATCTTTGAGGATTCAGTTCGGATTTGGATACCCAATTTAAATTATTTTAAAAAATTTAAAATTTATTATATGCTTTAATTTTTAAAAAATCTATGAACAATAAAATATATTACATACAAATTTGAATAACATACGTCAGAGTGCCTAACTTAACATATAAATTGGTTTGGTTTAAATATTTGGATAGAGAATGAATAATTATTTAAGTATTTTTGGAGTTTTGAGTATATATTTTAACTATTTTAGATATATACGTTTGATTATTTGTATATATTTTCAAGTATTTAAATGAACTTAAAAGTATAATATATATATTTTGGATTTTTTATATATATATTAAATAAAAAATAATTAATATATACAAGTATATAAATCTATTTTGGATATCCAAAATACTTCGGTTCGGATCGGAATAATTCAGATATTTAATCAATTTCGGTTCGGATTTGGCACTACTTATTTGGGTTGGGATCGGTTTGTTTCTTCGAATTCGATTTTTTTTCAACTCTAAATAGTGACATAAAAAACAAATAGCATCATATTTTTTTAAAAATATATCCGCGCGGACGCGCGGATCAAAATCTAGTTTTGTATTATACCTGTAAAATTTTAGCTATCTATCTTATTAAATTAGAAGTACATTTACCATTTGTTTGGAAACATATCCTTAATATTAAAAAATTAAATATAATATTATTTGTAAATATGGATAGCAATAAATTAGAAAATAAAAAGTAATGGGCTTATGCTATTAAAAAATTGGAAGTTCATTATATAATATTAAAAAGTAATGGACTTATATTAGTTGATATACATCTATCTTATTAAAATAGAAGTACTTATACTATTTGTTTGGAAACATGGATATTAGTAAAAAAATAAATATAATGTTGTTTGAAAACGTGGATAGCAGTAAGTTAGAAAAGAAAAAGTAATGAGCTTACGCTATTAAAAAAATTGGAAGTTCATTACATAATATTAAAAAGTAATGAGTTTATGTTACTTGATATACATATTCAAATCAAAATAGTAATTTAAAATTGATTTATATCAAAAATTCATTCAAAAATATACATATATTCAAAAATTGATTTTTACTAACATATTTTCCAATAACCATTATAAAAACGTTTTCAATATATATAAGAAAAATACAATACAAAGCCCAATTTCAAATACCAACTTAAATTATGTTTTTTATATTTTACATTGAAATTTAAAAATATAATATATGTAATTATTTATATGATTGTACGTATAAAATATTATTAATTATAAGATTACTTATTTGATGGTACGTATAAAATACGATTAATTATATGATAACACATATTTTTGTAACCTATGATGACACATATTATAATAGTGATTAGGGGTGGGCGTTCGGGTTCGTTTTCAGGTCACTTTGGGATTTTATGTACTGTTCAGATCTTTGAGGATTCGGTTCGGATTTGGATAACCAATTTAAATTATTTTAAAAAATTTAAAATTTATTATATGCTTTAATTTTTTAAAAATCTATAAAAAATAAAATATATTACATACAAATTTGAATAACATATGTCAGAGTGCCTAACTTAACATATAAATTGGTTTGGTTTAAATATTTGGATAGAGAATAAATAATTATTTAAGTATTTTTGGAGTTTTGGAGTTTTGAGTATATATTTTAACTATTTTAGATATTTACGTTTGATTATTTGTATATATTTTCAAGTATTTAAACGAACTTAAAAGTATCATATATATATATTCTGGATGTTTTTATATATATTAAATCTATAATAATTAATATATATAAGTATATAAATCTATTTTGGATATCCAAAATACTTCGGTTCGGATCGGAATAGGTTTCAATTCTTCAAATACCAAAATTTTGAATAATTCAAATATTTAATCAATTTCGGTTCGGATTTGGCACTACTTATTTGGATTGGGATCGGTTCGGTTCTTCGAATTCAATTTTTTTTCAACCCTAAATAGTAACATAAAAAAAAATAGTATCATATTTTTTAAAAAATACATCCGCACGGACGCGTGGATCAAAATCTAGTTTTGTATTATACCTGTAAAATTTTAGCTATGAATTTTTAAAATAAAACATTGATAAATAATTAAATATTAATGGTATATTTTAGAAAAAAATATGTTCTCATTATTTTATATTGAAATTATATTAATAAATATTAATCAAAACTTATAAACTAATTAATTAGTGTTTAAATTACAAAATAATTATGATAAACAGTTAACATATGCAATTTTTATTAAATGCCATATTTATGTAATATGGAGAGATTTACACATATTATATAGACTTTGCAATATTTAATGGATATATATGTAACAAAATATATTATTATATTCAGATTAAGTAAATATATATTGTGTATATTTCAAAAAAGTATTATTATTGAGAAAATGATACGTTTTATAGGAAAAAGGAAGTCATAAAATAAAATTAATTAGATTGGCTGTGAAATTTATAAACTTAATCAAATTTTGATTGTATTGATATTATTGATTTAGATAGAACTGAGGATGTGTAGATCATTCACATCAATCACCAATCACTCGCTAGAAAAATATAACTATCTCCAAAACCTCTGAAAATAAGTATCTGTGAACTGTTGTTAAAATCCAAAGAGTTCCTAATTTATGTCTTTGTCTTGTTATAGATTTTTTTGTTTTATAAATTGTTAAAATATAAAAAGAAAGTTAAAACTCTAGAGTTTTATAATTTTTAGAGTTTTTTCGTAGGTGTTTAAATATAGTTAATGGTTAATTTAAACCCTAAGCATTTAAATCCTAATTTCATTTGAAAACGAAAATTTAGACCAACATCGAACGATATCCTAGAGCGATGGTATAATATAGAGGACTTGTACCAATATGTTCTTTTAAAATGTCAAATAATGAACTCTCTATTTAGAGGACTTATACCAAGATATCATAAATACAGTGAAACCTCTATAAATTAATAATGTTTGGAATACACTAAAACTATAACTTTTATTAATTTATAGAGAATTAATTTATCGATATACTAATTGAACCAAAAACTCAATTTGAGACTATAAAATTATATTATTTTATAGAAATTTTTAGTGTATATTAATTTATAAAGTATTAATTTAAAGAATATCAGAGCGAGATAGACGAAAATCTACAAAAAGACCATTCACATCAATCAGTTGATGTAGATCATTCACATCAATCGCTTCGAGGTTCAACCCGCGTTGCACTCGCCAAACCGACCAATCTTCATTCTTCATCTCTTTTTGAACCACAATGCTTCTAAACATCTGTGATCACTCCATAGGACATTCCAATACCTGATAAAGATATATGAATGCAATATAGATCTTAAAGATGCTTAATTCCTAATCTATATGATTAATGTGTACAAAATGGATGGTTAAAACAATGCAAATATGCAAGATATCAACTCCCCCAAACTTGTTCTTTACTTATCCTCAAGTGAACTTGCAAGAACTCATAAGGGAGAGAGATTTGAAGGTGGGAGCTCATAGCCAAAAGAAACACTTCCTAGCACTCAACTTAACATCCTAAAGAAACATAGCAAATAGCATGAGCAACTCTCTTATTATACTCTAGTTTCTCTAGGTCTATCAATACTCTTATGCCTCTACGCAAGTTGCAAAACTCATCAACTAACAAGTTCCTTCAACCAGCTCTCACATTGATTCACACACACACACAAGGTGAATTCTCACAAATGGGCACATGATCTCAATCATTTGGCTAGGTAAGAAATGGTCCAATGTGAATGAAGAGGAGGGTTCAAATGTATCATTTCAAGGTGGTTATCACTCAAAAACAAGGAGTTTGATCATTATGCAAAATTTATCTAAGACTAGAAGAAATTTATGCATACATAGATCCATTTTCATCATTCTACCATTTTCCTAAGTGATTACAAGCTCTACCTTTTTTATCCCCATCCCAAAACCAAAATATCACCCACTCACATCACTCACCCAATGAATAACTATCTTTTTCTTTTGACTCAACCAACTAGGGATTTTTATTTACTTTTTACAACACTTAGCTCTAACTCTTTCTCATTTCCCTTCCCACCTTCTCATTGATTCTTTTTTTTTTTTTTATAAGGGGGAAGGTTCCTTTGTACACAATCTAGAGCTTCATTCTTTCCTTTTGGCCCTAGGATTTTTCCTTTTTTTCCATGACACTTTGCTCATCTTTCTCACTCCCCAAACCCAAAATATTAACATTTAGAATACACAAACCCACTCACCATCCCCAAATGCTAGCTCATTATCCTAGCAAGAGATGAGAACAAATCAATGTCGCCTCCAATACTCTCAAGATTTTGCACATGACAAGCTATCAAAAGAGGCCTCACTCATGCAAATCAATGTTCGGTCTCAAGGAATGGCTAGGGTTGTAGGGTATGGAGTGTCATTTGGGTTAACAAAAAGTGGTATAATGGAATAAGATAACCCAAATGTGTATGAGATCCATGATCAAGTATGCAAGTGCCCATATGCAAGAGAGATTAAGTTCATTCAAGCCAAGTTCAGTTTGGAGCTGATTTTAAGAACAATGCCAATATCAAGCAAGCAAACAAGTTTCAAGAAGAGTTTTCAAGGCTCGAAGCATGCAAAGCTTTCAAGAGATGCTTAAGCTACTTGATATGTTTAACTAGGGTGCCACTTTGAGTTCTAGACAAGGGTTCTTTACAAGGCATTTTAAATCATTGCTCCCTATGCAAGTGAATGCAACCTATATGCTATAGACTCAATCCTAAAAGTGCAAGTGATGCAACTACATGCTTCTTTTTGTGTTTTTTCAAATTTTTCAAAAATTTTTTCTATGTATATATGTATGTACAATGCAATCCATGAGACTCAAATCATCAAAGAAAACATGATCAAATACTTGGTACATCCCCCAAGCTTAGTTCACACAGTCTCTGTGTTAGGAAGTTGAAGGAGATACCTAAAAGAGTGATAAATGCAAAGAAAAACTGGTATATACAATGGAAAGGTAGAGGAGTACCTCACTATGGAGCTTGGGAAGAGGCTGTTGCCTCATCCTTGGTGTCAGCGTCCTCATCAGTTGAGGCAAAGGATGGAGATTTGTTTCCCAAAGCGGAGGGTAGAGCTGGTGGGTTTCTCTTCCGGCGGAGCAGCTGTTTCTTAGTGGCAGGAAAACTGAGTGCCAAAGGGCCAATTGAGGGCTGGGGCTGGGGGGTAAGGAAGTCAAAGTCTGTTGTTGAGCATCCTGCTACAGCTCCTCTAGTCAGTATATCAGCCACCTTCTTCATGAACTGAGCTGAAGCTTCAGCTTGCCTCTTTATAGTCTTACTCAACTCCTTGCACTTGTTCTTGAGCTTGAAGATAGTTATGTCCTGAGCTTTGTTCCATCTTTGGAGATTGCCAATATGCTCATGAGCTTGGCGAAGGGGACCACTGGCCAAAGCTCCAGGACGCTGATCAAAGTGGTAACGAGGAGGACCACCGAGAAGCTCAGAGTTTAAACCAAAAGTATCTTCCTGGTACATATCACATTTATCCGCAGTCTTCTTCTTCTTTGGAGAGCTCATGGGGCCTAGAGGACCATGGGGTGCAAGGAAGTGTTCTTCTCCAATATCAAAGCTAACGCTCATGGCTGCTTCAAGCTTGTTAGGTTCTAGTTTGGGAGAAGCACTTCAACCTCCTTTGTAGACTGTAGGTAAGAGTAGACACAAACTCTATTGAATCTTCCACTGAAGTACTGAGCTTTCTTCAAGTAGCTTCCATCCAAGAAGAACGGACCAGTTGCATCATCTCCCAAGGGGATATCCTTGTACTAAAGCAATGGAGTTATCAAGCCACCAATTCCAATCTGAGGTTCAGAGTCACTTGTTGTCCAAGCCCATTCTTTGTAGTGGATGAGGCGCTTCACAAAGAATCCCACCATTCCAAAGTTCTTGTAGAAATCAGTGTTGACAAGAGGCAACTAAGGGGGTGAAGCATAATGTTGGACAGTTTGGTGAAGAAGTTGTAGCTCTTCATCATTAACAGTTTCTAGTTCTTTCCTTGGGAAGATGGTGTGGACAATCAACCTGTGGAGATAGCGCACTGAAGGATGGCGAATGTAAGCATTCTTGTCACGGCTGGGCCTGCGATCCTTGCCCGCCAACACTTTCCAAACCAGTTTGGCAATGCTCTCTTCCTTGGGGGCATCATAAAGTATGGGGATGGATGATTCCTCCAAATCTTTAAGACCAAGTGCTTGTCCAATCTCCTTGAAGGTCATGTAGTGAACCTTCTCATGGACCTTGAATTTGATCTTCCCCCATCCTTGCCTCACACGCTTAGAGGTGTGAAAGGTGGCCTCCAATGATGCCAAGAACTGACATGAGACCTCTTCATATGTAGGGTGAGTCATGGAGAAGAAGCTTTGCATGTTCATGTGCTCCAGCATTGATTTGATGTCTTCATCTATCTCCAAATCCTCCATAATCTTGATATCCGCAAATCTAGTTGGAGGACACAACACACATTTCTTCAAATGTGCAAACAGCTCAGATTCTGTTGGCTTCTTGGTCATATCCCTCTCGACATCAACCTTTTTGCCCTTAGACATCTTGACTTTCTTGAGGGGGTTTGGTCTTCTTTAGTGATGTCTTCACTGTCTTCCACTTGAGGAAGAACTATCCCCTTGTCCTTTGGCTCCTTAGATCTTTTGGGAGGAGCTAACTTTCTACCACCAACAACCTCTCCCTCAACAGTGGCAACTTGCTTTCCATCTCTCTTTTCTTGATCTTTTGATTTCTTTGCTGCCAAGGCTTGTTGCCTAGAAGTCCCTCCTGTTGCAGTCGTGGAGGTTAAAGGCTTTCCAGTCCTAGCAGTCTCTTGTTTTGCAACCTCTTTCTTCTCAGCTTCCATCATGTTTTGGTTTTTTCTCCCCATTGGTACCTGCGAATATCAAACCTTGGGAAAGAATAAGCACATGGAAGAAAGAGACTTGATAGTGCAAATGTGAATTCAACTCATGATCACCTAGCTTAAGCAAAAACTATCACATTGCACACAAGTTTTTTTATATAAAACCACAAGAGAGAGCCATGAGCAAAGACTAAAGCTCTTAAGCAAAATTTAAGCATTAAAACAATTCTTCAATGAGAAAGTTTTCTAATCAAGCTCTCAAACATCGTAACTAACCAAGCCAAACCAAATTCATACTCAATTATTGCAATTTTGAAAAATCCTCAAATCTCATGAACCCTAATTTTCAAAGTTCAAATTTAACTCAAATTCACCATAGAATCAACAACCCAACATGATATATAAGCTTTCCCTAGTCTATTTCACAAGAATCTAGCAAGAGAAAGATCAAATTTAAAGTTCAAATTTCTAGGGTTCATGAAGCCTACGAAATTGATCTTTGTGATACAATACCTTGCTCTGGATGAATGGAAATGATGAATTGAATCAAGGAAATAGACTACAGGGGCGAAAGCTTTGATTTATGAAGAAGAATGAAGTGATTTGGTGGAGAATTGAGTGAGATATGGGGTGATTTGGTGTGGGGAGGGTTAAAAGAGTTTGAGTGTTTGTGAAAAAGAGAAAGGAGAAGAGAGAGAGAGTCGCGGGGTAGGGGGTAGTTTAAGGGCGAATTGGGTCGGGTCAACGGGTTTCTGGGTCGGGTCCGTGGGTTTAAGGTCAGAAACCATACCTGAGCGGGTTTGAACCCTTTAACGCGGGTAGGAGGAACCGCAGGGAACCCACGTCGTCGATCCCGCGTCGAAACGTCGTCGCCTCTCCAGCTCCGTGTGCGCGGGTAAGCGATCCCACGTCATCCAACCCGCGTGAGGTCCACTACAAACTTTTTTTTTTAAATCCTAGTGAAGTATGTACAAGGATAGACATGGGACTTCCTCCCAAGTGAGCTTGTTTTAAGTCTCTAGCTTGACTTTGTTTTCCTTTGGCAAGGCGGAGACGGTGTCAGAGAGTGAAACCGAGATTCCTTTCTCCTCCATTATGGTTCCCATGTAGAGCTTAACTCTTTGTCCATTGATTGTAAAGTCTCCACCATTCTTGTTCCATAACACAATTTCTCCATATGGCCTAACTTCCTTGATCTTGAAAGGACCATACCATCTTGACTTGAGCTTCCCAGAGAACAACTTCAATCTAGAGTTGTAGAGAAGCACTTGATCTCCAGCACTGAACTCTCTCTTCAAGATCTTCTTGTCATGAAAAGCTTTGGTTTTCTCCTTGTAGATCCTTGAGTTCTCAAAATCATCCAGTCTAATCTCATCAAGTTCATTGAGTTGGAGAAGTCTCTTCTCCTTGGCACTCTTGATGTCAAAATTCAGCAACTTAACAGCCCACAATGCCTTGTACTCAAGCTCAACTGGTAGATGACAAGTCTTTCCATACACAAGGTTGAAAGGTGTGGTTCCCAAAGGAGTCTTGTAAGCGCATCATCAAGCTTGTCAGACCAATCTTTCCTTTTAGTCCCCACAATCTTCTCTAGGATAGATTTGATTTCCCTGTTGGAGATCTCAACTTGCCCACTTGTCTGAGGATGGTAAGGTGTTGCCACCTTATGCTTCACACCATTCTTCTTGAGAAGACCTTCAAACAGCTTGTTGATGAAGTGAGAGCCTCCATCACTGATCACAACTCTTGGGACTCCAAACCTTGGAAAATGGTGCTTTTGAACATCTTGATCACAACTTTAGAATCATTGGTGGGACTTGCTACAGCTTCCACCCACTTGGAGACATAGTCCACAGTTACAAGGATGTACTTCTTGCCAAAAGATGATGGGAATGGTCCCATGAAATCAATGCCCCGCACATCAAACACCTCCACGTCTAGAATTAGGTTTTGAGGCATCTCATTCCTTTTGGTGATGTTCCCTCTCCTTTGGCATGAATCGCACTTAGAGACAAAGTCTTGAGTGGCCTTGAACATATGAGGCCACCAAAACCCAGCTTGTAACACCTTTGAAACAGTCTTGAAAGTAGCAAAATGACCTCCATAGGATGATCCATGGCAGTGTGTAAGAATCCCATCAACTTCTTCTTTAGCTACTACTCTTCTATAGAGTTGATCTCTACAAAGTATGTAGAGGTAAGGCTCATCCCAATAGTATCTCTTCACATCTTTGTAGAACTTCTTCTTGCCATATCCCTCAAGACCCAATGTCTCTCTTCCACAAGCTAAGTAGTTCACCAAATCAACATATCAAGGACCTTTCTCTTAAGTTGCCTTCACCTCTTCAAGCTTCTTTCCAGTTTCACAAACTGCTACTACTGCTCTAATAGCCATGATCTGTTTTTCTGGAAGTCCTTTATCAATGGGGATCCCACACTCAGTCTAGACAAATGATCAGCTACACCATTCTCAACTTTTGGCTTGTCTTTGATCTCAAGATCAAACTCTTGTAGCAGCAGGATCCACCTTAACAGTCTTGGCTTAGCATCCTTCTTGACCAAAAAGTGTCTCAATGCAGCATGATCAGTGTAGACTATGACTTTTGACCCAACCAAATAGCTTCTGAACTTCTCAAAGGCATAGATAATGGCTAACAGCTCCTTCTCAGTTGTAGCATACTTGATTTGGGTTTCATCAAGAGTTCTACTTGCATAGTAGATCACATGAGTCTTCTTGTCTTTCTTCTGACCAAGGACAGCTCCCACAGCATAGTCACTAGCATCACACATGATCTCAATGGGAAGATCCCAATCTAGTGGCTGCACAATGGGGGCACTAACCAGCTTATCCTTCAATGTCTTGAATACTCCAAGACATTCCACATCAAAGTTGAAAGCAGCCTCCTTGCATAGAAGCTTAGTCAATGGTCTAGCTATCAAGGAGAAGTCTTTGATGAATCTTCTTTAGAATCCGGCATGACCAAGGAAGCTTTTAGTGTCTTTCACTGTCTTTGGCGGAGCTAACCCAACCATCACATCAATCTTGGCCTTGTCCACCTCAATCCCCTTCTCTGAAATCTTGTGTCCAAGCACAATCCATTCCTTAACCATGAAGTGACACTTCTCCCAGTTCAACACAAGGTTGGTGTCCTCACATCTCTTTAGGACCCTGCAAAGATTAGACAAACAAACAGAAAACAAAGATCCGTAGACAGAGAAGTCATCCATGAACACCTCCACAACATCTTCTATAAGATCAGAGAAAATAGACATCATGCATCTTTGGAAAGTGGCTGGAGCATTACATAGCCCAAATGGCATCCTTCAATAAGCAAATGTACCATAAGGGCATGTGAATGTTGTTTTCTCTTGATCCTTTGGATGTATGGGGATTTGGAAGAATCCTGAATATCCATCAAGAAAACAATACTAGTGATAATTTGCAAGTCTCTCTAGCATTTGATCAATGAATGGCAATGGAAAATGATCATTTCTAGATGCTAAGTTAAGTTTTCTATAATCTATGCACATCCTATGTCTTGTTATTGTTCTTGTTGGTATTAGTTCATCCTTATCATTTTTAACCACAGTAATTCCACCCTTCTTTGGGACAACATGCACAGGAGACACCCATTTGCTATCTGAAATATGATAGATTACACCTGCATCTAGGAGCTTTAGAATCTCTTTCTTAACAACATCTTTCAAGTTGGGGTTCAACCTTCTTTGATGTTCTATAGAAGTCATTGATTCATCCTCTAGATGTATCCTATGCATGCATAAAGAAGGTGATATCCCTTTAATATCATCTAGTGAGTAGCCTATTGCCTTTCTATACTTTTTAAGTTCATTCAAAAGTTTAGAAAATTCAGTTTCATTCAATTCACTACTCACAATGACAGGATATGTCTGATTAGGTCCAAGAAAGGCATACCTTACACCAAGGGGAAGAGGTTTAAGCTCCACTTTTGGTGCTTTGAGTTCAGTCCAATCATCTTCTTGGAGGTTCTCTTGTTGATCATCTGAGGCAGCATGATGAACTTCTTGTGGAAGCTCTATGAAGTTGTCTTCTCCACTTTTCAAGGCAACGGCGCCAAATTTGAAATGGACTTTTCAAGGGTCCTAATTCAAATAATGTAGTATTTAAGATGTCAATCCATTTCTAGGAGTTTTAATGCAGAGAGAATTCATGTTCAAACTTAAGCTAAATGCAATCAAAGTGATAGGGTGATTCAATCAAGCTAACAAGGTTCTAACACAACTAACTAGCAACTTTAAAGCAATTGGATAAATGATGAGCCATGAGTATAGGAATTTGATTTCAGATGACTATGATTTAATCTAAAATGGCAAGCTTCAATTAACATATTTCCCTAAGTCTAGATAACATTTCTAAGCTAGTTCTTTATCAAGACAAAAGCTCATTTACTCTCATAGATCAAACATTTCTTTGGTTTGTGTCTAGCTAGCAATCATTAAGAACAGATCATTCAACTATCAAAACTCCCCCAACATCAAATGTCTTTGGTAGGGTAAGTTAAGAGCATGTTGGGTTGACTCAGACATTTCATCGAACACCTTTCAGGCGATGAAATGTCTAGATTTCTAATCTGAGATGACCAACTCTAGATTAGCATTAAGATCACTCAATCAAACAAGGAAACATATTAATCTATTTTAGACATTCTAGATCATCACTTAATCATCCTAATCATCCTAACCCATGAATCCAAAGATGACTACTCACTAACTGTCATGATAAACCCAAGAATCAATGATGATTTGGTGTTAATCATGATTAGTGGTCAAGATAATTAAGCAATCACAAAAGATAATGATCAAGATTAGATCTTTCACCTAAAAGTGCTTTTTTTTATTAGATAGAAAACAAGATAAGATCCAACTTTAGGATTACAAGAGTATTTATAACTTTTTGGAAAACCTAATGGCTTCCTTTAAAAAGTCTAAAATGTCCTTAAAAATGTCTAAATTCGACTAAGGCAAAGGCGCGACCCGGGTAGAAGTCATCAGCCACAACCCGCGCGACCCTAACCCGCGTTGGAGCGTCGAGCGGCTCCACTTCATGCGCGCGGGTAGCTCACCCCGCGTCCTTTTCCCCGCATGACCCCGTCGACGAAGCTCTATCTCAGTGCGCATGGATACAACACCCCGCGTCTTCGACCCTGCGTTGGAACGTCGACGAAGCTCACTCTCCCAGTACACGCGGGTAGGCGGACCCGCGTGATCCAAGCCGCGTCGGAGCTCTTCGTTGCTTCTTCTTGATGAGTCGACGCGGGTAAGTGAACCCGCGTGGTTCAACCCGTGTTGCACTCGCCAAACCGACCAATCTCCATTCTTCATCTCTTTTTGACCCACAATGCTTCTAAACATCTCCAATCACTCCATAGTACATTCCAATACCTGATAAAGACATATAAATGCAATATGGATCCTAACTAGATGTTTAATTCCTAATCTATATGATCAATGTGTACAAAATGGATGGTTAAAAAAATGCAAATATGCAAGATATCAGAAGCAACCTTGTGATTAATGGTATCGGATGTCGAAGATGTGTCAAGATAGATGACAAGAAAAACTTGTTGAAAGAAAGAAATGCAGTCCTTAGTTTGGAAAAGAGAATGAGAGAAGTCAATTTAAGTTCTATATCGAATATATAATAATGGACTCAACAAATTCCAACAGATTTCATATATTTATATATACGGCATGAAATCAAATACTTGGTGACGTTTCCTGGAAATCTCGAATAACTTTGCTAATGAAAAGGAAGTAAAAGAAGAACAAAAGGAATCTTAAAAATATATAAAATTGTTTTTTAGGAAACAAAAATAATATAAAATTGTTAGAAGATCTTCAGATGCATTGTACCCCCTGTTCGGAACTACGCTAGGCGCTAGTCGGGCGGCAACCCCGGGCCTAGCGAGTTACCAAAAAATCGGGGATTAATCGGGGTATACGCGGGGATTAGTTTTTTCTATTTTTAATTATAAATATATGTATATATATTATTACATGTGAGAGTTTGACGTAGAAACATCAGTAGTCTAGTGGCGTAGGTCGCTTGTAGAGCTTTTAGAGGTACACGGTTCGATGTCTCCCTGTTGCAAGTTTTATTTTGTTTTTATTAGAGCACGAGTTCAAAAAAAATTAAAAAATCACTTGTATTTGTCCCACATCGGTTAGCTCTGACTAAAGGGAGTCTTGAAGTTTGCTATAAATAAACATAGACCAGGAGTAACCCCTTTCAAGACGAATGGGCTTATTATATGGGCTCGAGGATTTGTCAACGAAGTCCAATATTTTACTGATAAAATCGGTTTAATTAGCGAGTAATCGGTTAATAAAACGATTAATCGGAATTCCGATTAATTGCACCGATTCGGTCAAAATCGCGGCGGTTGACCTCCGTCTAACGGCTAGGCGGCCGCCTAAGCGGTTAGGCGGCCGCGTTTTAGAACACTGATTGTACCTAGCAGTTGCAATTGTTAGCGTAAAGTAATATTATATTACTGAAATTGCTAAAAGAGTGTGGTCAAATAAACTAGCGAACTAGTTTGCAGGAAGATATAATATTATATATATTGTTATAATTCTAAGAAAATTTCACACACGCCACATTCATGCATCTATAATGTATAGTGGTAATATCTTTTAAACCGTGTTATTTCTTGCGTGGGTGTGGCATAAGTTGTTGATGGTCCACACTACTGATTTGAATCTGATCCAGCCGTAATATGATACGTTTGGGCCACGTACATGTGATCTTCCACTTAGCTGAATTTATGTCGGTGAGAGTCGACTAATTGTTTATATGATTTTAGCGTTTAAAAATATAATTTTTACTAAAGCATGTGTAAATTCCTATCATAAACTCAAATACGACACGATTTAACATGATCGACTTGATGCTCATGTTATATTTCTAAGCCGTATCTAATATAGTGGTTTCATCTCATAAAAGTCCAATATTGTCCATTTTCTTAGACTTGGACATCTAAACAGACAGCCGTTTACAATTATATCATGATCCACGTCCAGAATTGTCAAATTATGAAATGTCACAAAACGGTTAAATGAGATGTCAATATTCAAGATTCGTAGAAGAGCCTAGAAATTTTGTATACGGACTCGATACCTACGAAACTCAGATTTACCCGTTTGTGTAACCTGATGATATAAATTTTAATTCTTATTGCAAACAACCAGATATGTTCGGTGCCGATAAACAAGTTTTCAGGAGAATAGTCGGTTGGAGTTCGGCCAGATATCATGAATTATAAAAAGTATTTTGCATAGAACAATATAAGTTATAATTTTGTATGGGTCCAACGGACCGTTAATGCACTTAGGGTTTGTCGGTAACAAAAGAAGAAACAATCAATGGCATATGAATAAAACAACTAGACACGAAAGCAAACACTTTTTCTTTCACCAATCACCACCGCCACAACCCAATAACTCTCGTTATCACCGATTTATCAGCATTAATTTTCTTATCTGTTTGGTTACAAATTTCACTTTGAAAAGTCAAACCTCTTAATACTTCTCACGTGTTCTTAAAACTTTATTTTCGTACTCCACCCAACTCAAAAGAAAAAACAAAGTCAATTATTTGTTCCTCGTTAGTTCCATAAGAAAACAATACTAATAAACTTACATAGGGGCAGTTTTTTTTAATATTTTTGGCATATACAGGGACAGCTTTACAAAGAATTTGCAATATAGTATTTGTATTTTCCGTGTTTTGACTTTTTAATAATTGTGGATTTCAGCCATCTCCTTTATATTTAAACCACCCAAACTCCACTCTCTCTTCTTCCTAACTTATTCAAACCAATACATCTTCCCAAAACCCAACTACTACATCTCGTGGCAAGAAAAATATATAATTCTTGTTTTGTTTCCTCAGCTTCTTTGATCATATATTCATCTGGGTTCTCATCAAACTTCACAACCTCTTCATTACTTTTTCCGGAGGATTAATGGATGAAGAGATCGAGATCCCACCGTTCTTTCTTTGCCCCATCTCTCTAGAGATCATGAAAGATCCAGTAATAGTCTCTACGGGAATAACCTACGACAGAGACAGCATCGAGAAATGGCTCTTTTCAGGAAAGAAGAACTCGTGTCCAGTCACAAAACAAGACATAACCGACGCAGATCTCACGCCGAACCACACTCTTCGCCGTCTCATCCAATCTTGGTGCACTTTAAACGCCTCTTACGGTGTAGAGAGGATCCCTACCCCGAGATCTCCTATATGTAAATCTGAGATCGAAAAACTCATCAAAGATTCAGCCTCTTCGCATAAAAACCAGGTCATGTGTCTCAAACGACTTCGTCAAATCGTGTCGGAGAACGCCACCAACAAACGGTGTTTGGAGGTGGCAGGAGTTCCAGAGTTCTTGGCCACCATCATAAGCAACAACGGGTTTGACTCTTCGATGAGCTTGAGCGACGAAGCCCTCAGCTTACTCTACCATCTTGAGTCTTCAGAGACGGTCCTCAAGAATCTTTTGAACAACAAGAAAGGTGGCAATATCGTAAAGTCATTGACCAAGATCATGCAGAGAGGGATCTACGAGTCAAGAGCCTATGCGACTTTGCTTCTAAAGAACATTCTTGAAGTAGCGGATCCAATGCAGATTATGACCTTGAAGCCATCGGTTTTCACCGAGGTTGTCCAGATCTTGGACGACAGAATCTCACACAAGGCGACAAAAGCCGCGATGCATATATTGGTGACCACGTGTCCCTGGGGAAGAAACAGACACAAGGCCGTGGAAGCTGGAGTGATCTCGGTGATAATCGAGCTTCTGCTGGACGAGAGCTTCTCATCAGATAGGAGAGGTCCAGAGATGGCGATGGTGGTTCTTGATATGTTGTGTCAGTGTGCGGAGGGACGAGCCGAGTTCTTAAATCATGGAGCAGCCATAGCAGTGGTGTGCAAGAAGATACTTAGGGTTTCTCAGACGGCTAGCGATAGAGCTGTTAGGGTTTTGTTATCGGTGGGAAGGTTCTGCGCTACACCGGCTTTGCTGCAAGAGATGTTACAGTTGGGGGTTGTAGAAAAGATGTTTTTGGTGCTCCAGGTTAGCTGTGGAAGCAAGACTAAAGAGAAGGCAAAGGAGTTGCTTAAGTTACACGCTAGAGTTTGGAAAGACTCGCCTTGTCTCCCAAGAAACATGATTCTTGCATATCCCTCGTGATGAAAACCAAGAGAACAACGTAAGGTTATGCAAGCGAGTCTGATACTCAATGAGTGCAGACGCTTATATGAGCGTTATTCTTCGTATTTTTGTTGAAAAGACTAGTGGTTGATTCGGCAAAATGGATTTTTAATTCCTCAAGTATTTGTAATCAACACTTTTATATATCCAACTACTACTTGTGCATATTTATTCCTCGACTAAATGTTGACCACGCTGAATCATACTAAAAAAAAGTCAACCGTTAACCTTTTAACAGAAAAGTTAGCTCTCGTTAAAAAAATTGGTTTTTGTATTTTGAAAACTATAAATCCCTAAAATTGATTCTTCGTATGATTTCGAGGGATCCGGCGTGAACTAGACACATCTGGAGAATAAAAAACATGATTTTTGTTCAGGTACACAACAAATCTCCTATGATCTTTGCTCATTCAAGTGTTCAAGTGTAGATAATATGGGAAATTGTTCATCAGAATTTTTTGTTCTTAGAGAAACAAACAAAATTGCAAAGAGATCAATGAAATCACATATTAGATGGCTATTCTCACTTGTTCAATATTGTGAAAAGCTTTTGTTCGTCGTACGGGTGTTTTTAATATATCCTTTACTACAATCATATTATTTTATAATGACTATTGACCAGTGAGATACATATATTAGTTTTATAACATTCAATTTTTTTTGGTAAAAATTATAACATTCAAATTTAGATCAAATCGTTGTAATGTTAAACTTATCAATCAATCGAACGCATGTTACCTCGTTTGAAATGGCTACAATCTGTGGTTTAAAGCAATCAGGGCACATGGTGTTGTGCTAAAATAAAAAGGACAAAACTAATACCAGTGTAAAAAATTTCAGATCGCATCTGGTTGAATTCATACTTCTAATCAGCCCGGACAATAAATATGTTTGTTTGTTTGGTGCAAGTCTTTGCATGTCCGCAAACTACTTGTTAATGTAATGCAAAGAAAATTAATTTGAATAACAAAGTAACATGTGATGTAAAACATAAAATAATATGAAAATTAATCAAACGATATTGTTTTTGACAAAAAAAACGAAGGAAAAGAGAGAGTTATGATTCTGATCTTTTGTCTCTATCTTGCTGGATATGAACCAAGCTTGGAACATAACTAAAGATGAATGGTGGGATATCTGGCTGCAGGTTGATTGTAGACTGAACATAAGGGGTTTCAGTGTAATAGTCAAAGTCTTCTCCAAAAGTGTACACCATGTTAATCCAAGGAACGGAATCACAACACAAGACCACCTTCTTCTCTTCGTCCATCATAAAACTTTGAAAATGACAGTAAATAGCCTGGAAAACCACTTTAAAGGATTTACTCCACGATAATACTACTGCTTCATTATCAATTTTATTGCTGACCCATACTTGCATCTTGTTTGAAACAAGGCACTGCTTACTTAACACTGAGAGTTGTTCTTCTCTAACAACTGGTAGAGACATGATATAAGGGGTGGGCACGAGGCAAGTACTTGCCGATCCTTGGTTACTTGCTACTTGACTTGCTTTGTCCGAGTAATTTTTTTTACGACTCGATATTTGACTTGCTTGAAACAAGTACTTCTTTTATCAAGTACTTGAAAAAAAAAATTAATACTTGCAAGTAATTTGTCTTGCCTTGTTACTTGCTAAACCAAGTAATTGTCTATTGATTACATACAAAAAAAGACACATATTCTAAATTTTTAACATCCAAAAGTTACATGAATTTTGGAAGAAATAGACAAAAATAAGCGTTCAGAATATTGAAAGACCATATGAAACTCAATATTCCTCCATTGTATTTCGATGTTCCAAAATTTTTTTGCAAGTAACAAGTATTTTATAGAACGAGTAACGAGGCAAGTACCAAAAAATAAAACGATACTTGATACTTGATTTGTCCTTGCAAGTAGTAAAATTTTTTGACTTGTTACTTGCCTTGCTAACGGCAAGTACTCGGCTTTTCAAGGCGAATACGGGTCAAGTCACGAGTATAAGGCGAGTATCGAGTAATGATGCCCAACCCTTGATATAAGCAGGATTTTTTTCGGCAGACAGAAACGTTTAAATCTCTCTATCGTAAAATCAAAACTCAGTACAAACTTGTTCTTGAAAACTCTATCCCTAGCAAGCCAGAAAGTGTTTCCCTGTGAAGACATCTGATTTGGCAGTATGAGGAAAATATAAACAATATATATATATATATATATATATATATATATATCCAAAGATTATTGGATCTAGCGCATTATGTTTTAGAAGACTTCCCAAAAAACTTCCCAAAAGTTTTCTAAAAAAGTTCAAATGACTTCAAAACTGAGAAAATGAGTGAAAGATAAGGTAAATCTACCTTTAAAGAACACACCAAAATATATATCCAAAAATTTTAGATATACCTTTAAAGGAGTAGAAGATGAGAACCATGTGATAAAAAACCTGCAAAACAAGATGAATTAGTTCGAAAGACATGAGACAGAAAATGATAAATTTGATATAAAGTTTGGTGTTTTCAAGTTCTAAGAGATTTAGAGAGGTTGGAGAGTTTTAGTTTGAGAAAAAGGTAAGAGCAACCAGAGGTTATCAAATGAAGAAAAATCAGACATAGAAACTTACCAAAACACTCAGATCTATAATGAAAGAGAAGACATGGGAGAAGACTCCGTCGGAAGACTTCCAGGAAGTCTTTTAGTACATTATATGTTAGAAGATTTCCGAGAAGACTTCCAGGGAAGTCTTCCAAAGCTTAAGTCTTCCAAAGCTTGGCTCAACTCTGGAAAAAAAAAACTGCATATTCAAAAGCATTTAAATGACTTTAAAACATAAAAAAACTTTAAAATAAGGTAAGAGCTTTAAGCAACAAAAAAGTTTTCAAAAGGGAAGAGTTTTAAGCAACACAAAGTTACCAAATGAAGAAAATTCAGACTTACAAAATTGCAAAAATATGTTATGAAAGAGGAAACATGGGAGAAGACTCCGCCATAAGACTTCGAGAGAGTCTTCTAGTGCATTAAATGTTAGAAAGACTTCTGAGAAAACTTCCCAGGAAAATTTCCAAATTTGTCTCAGATCTGAAAAACATGCATAACCAAAAGCATTCAGTGGCTTCGAAAAATTGAAAAGCTTCGAAAATAAGGTAAGTGCTTAAAACAACAAAAATAGTTTTCGAAAGGTAAGAGCTTTAAACAACAAAAGGTTACCAAATGAAATTTTTTTTATATAGATCTACCTTTAAAGGAGTGGAAGATGAGAACCATGTAATGAAAAATCTACAAAACAAAATAAATCGGTGAGAAAGACATGAGATAAAAATGATAAATTAATATAAAATTTGGTGTTTGTAAGTTCAAAAAAATTAGAGAGAGGTTGAAGAGTTTAAGAATGAGAAACATTACATTTTTGTTGAAAGCATTTGTGAGGAAGAGATAAAATATATAATTTTTCTTTATTATTATTATTATTTTTTGACAGCGAGATATTCACAGACTCATATTGACTCTGTAAACCAAATCGGCAACTCCGCATCCATATGAACGACGAAAGACGGTTGTTTCCTAGCACTGCGTGCCAAGCTATCCGCTCTTTGGTTCTCCGTTCGGGGAACATGGATGATGTCTGAGTTGAGGAAGCTTCTTCGTAAAAGCTTGATGTCTTCCAGGTAAGTTTCAAATGCTAGCAATTCTTCTGGTTCCGAAACCATCTTCACCAATTGAGAACAGTCCGTTGCAAACGTAACCTGAAACTGTCTTAAATTCTTCATACATTCCATTGCCCAAATCAACGCTTCCACCTCCGAGTGAAGAGGTGATAGACATGCCCTTACATTCCTTGCTCCTAATAAACCATCAAAACCTGGTAAGGTAGTATACCATCCTTGTCCCGAAATAGTTCATTTTCTTTCCACGAACCATCTATAAAACACCATCGTCCTGTAGTTTCTAATGTAGGTTGGGTCTGTACTTGCATCTCCCTTCTTTGATCAGTGATAACCTGTGCTTCATCCCAAAGTGTCGATTCCAGTTCCGCTAATCTAAGTGTTTCCCTTGGATCAATATCCAGATTACTAAACACTTTATTGTTCCGACCTTTCCATATATACCATAATATCCATGCAAATTGGTGATTATCCATCTGTGGAGTAACTCGCCAAAAGAGATGATCCATGTTACCAAAAAAGGAACAAGTAGGGAAAAAATTCGGATTCGATGGTATTTTAGATAGTGCCCACACCTGACGTGCTGGAGGACATTCAAAAAACACATGATTAATTGATTCCTCCGGGTCTCCGCATCGAGTGCAACAAATATCCCCTTGTATTCCTCTCCCACGCAGATTCTTCAATACCGCTATACAACCTGAAACGAGTTGCCATAAAAAGTGCTTTAACTTCGGCGGGCACCGCACTTCCCAGCATAAAGCTTTTAACGGATCCACTGTGGGTCCATAAAAATCTGGTGGTTTTTCCTTATCAGGATAGACTCGTTCCACCTGATACCCTGATTTGACCGAATATTTCCCATTATTAGTGAAATGTCATCCATTCCTATCATCCATCTGATGTCTACTTAATGGAATACTTTCAATAATTTGTGCATCATGATGATCCACCAAAGCCCTGATTGCCTCAAGATTCCAAGTTTGGGATTCCAAATTAATGAGGGAATCCACTGTGAGATCCGGGTAACTGTTGTGAAGATTTTTGTTTGCTGGTCTCGGGCGAGTAGCTGGGATCCAAAGATCATTCCATACTGAAATAGATGAACCTGTTCCCACCCTTTTAATTAGTCCTTTACAAAGCAGAGATCAAGCAGAGATCATACTTCTCCAGCCATATGACGGGGAGTAAGATCGGATCGGTTCAAGGGGTGAAGCATTCCTATAGTACCGTCCTTTAAAGACTCTAGAGAAAAGAGTGTTTGGTTTCTCAATCAGCCTCCACAGTTGCTTTCCAAGCATCGATCCTCCAGGATTCTGAATACCCAAAATATCCCTTAAATCCTGTCTTACTGATTCTTCAATCGTATGTCCAAATTGAATTGAAGACTTTTCAAAATTTATTAACTGTCCCGAAACTGCCTCATATTCCTTTAAAATCCTAAGAATAGTTTGACACGAATTGAGCTACTGCACTCTTTAATTTTTTAACTGTAGCTTTTGGTAAACGATAAACAGACATGACATGATTTGGCAGAGCCGTAACCACCGACTTAATAATCACCTCTTTCCCACCTTTAGTAAAATATCTAAAAGTCCATCCATTTACCCTATTATTCAAACGTTCTTGAACAAATCCGAACACTTGGACTTTAGATCCCTCGTCAGTTGTTTCCCCCTCTCTGCCTTTATTATAAGATCCTAGATAAGATCTCATTCCTCCTAAATTCTGAATACCCAGAATATCTCTCAACTCTTGTCGACTGGACTCTTCAATCTTGTGTCCAAATTGAATTGAGAATTTTTGAAAATTAATTTGTTGCCCGGAAACAGCCTCGTACTCTTTTAAAATCCTGAGAATAGTTTGACATTCTTCTCTGTTTGTCTTACAAAAGAAAAGGCTATCGTCGGCAAATAACAAATGAGATATTGCCGGACAAGCTCTCGCTACCTTCATACCGGTTAATTGTTTTACCCTCTCCGCCTTCTTGATATTCACGATTAAAGCCTCAGTACACATAATAAATAAATACGGAGACAAAGGATCCCCTTGACTTAGACCTCGCTGGGGAATTATAAGACCTCGCGGCTGGCCGTTGAGGAGGACCCTATATTGAACCGAAGAGATACATTCCACCATTAGAGTGATCCAGCGAGGATCAAACCCCATTTTGTTAAGAAGGGCCTCAATAAAATGTCACTCTATCCTATCATACGCCTTGCTCATATCCATTTTAATGGCCATAAATTTATTTTGACATGACTTATTTGTTCTTAGACCATGAAACATTTCCTGCGCTATAAGAATATTATCCGATATTAACCTTCCTGCCACAAAAGCCGATTGCGTCTCCGAAATTAATCGGGGGAGGCAAATTTTCAGTCGTTGACACATAACTTTTGATATAATCTTGTAACCTACATTGCATAGACTTATCGGCCGGAGTTCCATCATCCTTGTAGGTCTCTCTACTTTTGGAATCATGCAAATATTAGTAATATTTAACCGTGGGTCCAAGTTGCCTGTAACCAAGAAATTATTCACCATCTCAACCAAGTCCTTCTTAACAATATGCCAGGAGTGCTGAAAAAACAGGGCTGTCATTCCATCCGGGCCTGGCGCTTTCTCTGGATGCATCATGAATAAAGCCTGACGAACCTCTTCCTCTGTTGCTGTTCTCAATAGTATCTGATTCATTTGGGGGGAAATAGACGGCACTATCTCATCCAGAAAATTATCAAAGTCCGTTGGATTTGTAGTACTAAAAAGATCATCAAAATAATCCACCGCCACCTTCTCAATTCCATTTTCCTCCGTAATCCAATTACCTTGATCATCATGGAGTCCCACTATTTTATTACGGACCCTACGCTGCTTTATAAACTATTTATAAAGGTTTAAAAATCAGTTATAAGAATATATAAAAATATTTATAAAATTTTATAAAATATTTATAAGGATTTGTAGAAAACTTTTGTCTAAATTATTAACTAGTTTTTAAGGGGTTATAATTCATTTATGTGAATATATTAAAACTTTTTATAAGGGTCTATAAATCATTTATAAGAATATTAAAAATTCTTAAAAGAAAAAAAAGAATATTTAAAATTATTAATAAGCGTTTATAAAATCAGTTACAATGATTTGAAGAATTTCAAAAGGTAATTCATATATGAAGGGTCTTAAAACATTTTATAAAGGCTTATAAATAATTTATAAATCATTTATAATTATTTTAAACTTTATTCATAAATATTACAACATATTTTGTTTTTATTAGTTATCTAACATAATTACTTAAGAATATTTGTATTAAAAAAAACGATTTGAAATCGACCGAAAATCAAAATCTCATACTTTATTAGACATGACTTATATATTTGAACAGTTATTAAAATGTTATATCAAAAAAAAAATATCAAATCTTACCCGCACCGTTAGCCGAACAAATTTTTTGAAAAATGTTTAAAATTTTTAATTTATATATATATAAATGGGTTAATATGTTCTTCACTAACTTTAAGTAAAATCACATTTAATAAATATTTTTAATCGAATAACCTATTTAAAACCCGTTATACTAAATGAGTTTATATGAATATTTATTTCTATTAAACTTCACTTAAACCCTACTAACCATATTTTTAACATCAAGTGTTTTGTTAATTGATAAACTTAATGTCTGTGTAAAATATTTAAAATTTAAAAACAAATAATGTCTAGTTGAATAAATCCTAATTTTTTGGCTGAAATGTAAGCTATGTTGTTGTAGTGTAATAATTATTTTTGAAAAAATATATCAGATTTTATTATAATTATGAGGAATAATTATGAGGAATAATTATCATATCATTATAGAAAGATATGTCAATAACGTAACTGTATACATAATTATGTAAAATAATGTGTTATATTAATCAAATAAAAGGTTAAAATCCTAAAAATAATTTTTATTTAAACACCCAATAACAAAAAAATACAAAAATATATGGTAACAAAACTGTATTTTTAATGTCGAGCATTAGTTTTAACCTTTATAAGGGTTTATGTTTTTATGGTACAGGACCAATTGTATAAGAGTTTTTTCGTATTACACATTTGTTGCCATATGTAAGGGTTTATTTAAAAACCCAATAATAAAAAAAATACAAAAATATATTTTTATAAAAATTTTTTTGCCATATACGTAGTTCTTTAAAATATGACTTAAAGTGGTTATCCTTTAAAATAAGACTTTAAAATATATTCATTTAGATGCAGTTATATAAAAATTATTATTTTTAGTTGGACATAACTTTTTATCAATTGGTCATGTTGCTATTTTAATAGAATAGATAATAATCGAGTATAGTTGCAATTTTATTTAATAATCAATATTATTAGTCTTCTTCTATTAAAATTGCAATCAGACCAAATGTAACAAATCAGTTGATTTTAAAAACAAAATAGAGGCCCATGGCCCAATTTTAAAATCATAAGACCGACAAAAACTCCTTTTTTGTGTTGTCTTTTTGCGTTGGAAGAAAATGTAATTGCTTATTATACAAGAGAATGTGCTATTGATTTAATTGAAGTAGATACATTTATTAAAAAAATCAGTTGGACATAACATTTATCAACTGGTCATATTCCTAATTTTATTCATAAATTTAAAATTATCCATAAATTTAAAATTATCCGAATGATTCTATATTTTATTCAAACAGTCTGATATTTAAAGTTGGTATAGTTATTTATTTATTTGTAAACATAGTTATCGATACTATGAATATAAATGCTATCAATTGTTATTGATAATAAAGAATGGTATCACGCATGGGGAAATCAAAGTATCTAATAGATGAATTGCATGCTGCCAATGATTGTAGTCTAATATTAATTCTTTGTTTAGATATATAGTTAATGTATACGTAATTTTTTTATACTCAAAATATAAAGCAACCCGAAATTATAGGAAGTAAAAGGGAGAGGAAGTTATAAAATACTAAGTCACGTTATAGATATATATGTTAAATACTGACAGTTAATTAGTTTTTTAAAAAGTGGGTTGTAAATAAGTGGACCAAACATTATCAATTGAACATGATCTTGTTTTATTAGAATATACTATATTCTGATCCGTCTTTAAAAGGACGGATATATTTTTTGTTTTACTATATTTTTTGTTTTAATAATTTTTTTTAGAAATTTAATTTTCATATTTGTGTTTTTTAATATAATCATATTTGCGTTTTTCTTTGTAATCATATTTATATATAAATCTTAATCAAAATCTATTTTATAAAATAATAGAAATTTAAAATTTGATTCGGCATACGTTCGGGTCTTTGTAATCATATGTCTGTATACCCGTTCTTTTTTTGTAATCATATTTGTTTACTCTAAATCTTGATCCGTGGGTATAATATTGGTTTGTAATTTTTTTTGTTTTTTATGTTTCTATAAATATGTAATATTTTTCTGTAATTTTTTCTTATATGTTAAAAAAAATTAATTTATATACAATTATATAACATAGGGTATCATAACGTAGTGGGTAGTGTGTATTTATAGAAAAACGTAGGGTTATATCTATAGTTAATAAAAAAAAATTAGTTATAAAGGGTTTTGTTTAGAATTCATTCCATTTAAATCATAAATACGTTAGGAACTACAGTGAAGCCTGTATAAATTAATAATGTTGGGACTACACCAAAACTATAATTTTTTATTAATATAGAGATATTAATTTATACATATATTAATTGAACCAAAAACTCAATTTGTTACCGAATTCAACCAATGTTCGTTGGATAAAGTTATATTGTAAGTCTATGGTCTTATCATATTTTCGACATTTATTGAGATGTGTGCACATTATTATACAACTGGAGTTACATGTGAATAGGCATGGTCTAGACCGATGACTAATTAAACCAGAAATTATTTGTATGCAAAGAAACATCAATATAATGTGAACTATCTTACGTGTACTAACCAGATTAATGTAATTATGTATGATTTAATTAGTCACCAGTTTAATGTAGTTACATGTATGATTTAATTTGTCGTGGTCCAACTGTCCAAATAATAAATTACGGTAAAAAAGACATAACTGCATTTGATATTCTCCATTGACATTAATATCAAACGGTTAAGATTAACTAAAAAGAAACGGTTATGCAAATTGGCGTTACATAGTATGTGTTTCCACTAAGCAAATTACCATTATGCCTTTAATGAGAGGTATAACTCCTTAAATAATGAAAACTAGAGCCGCGCCCGCACGGGTATTTGTTTTACGATATTGTTACTAACATTTTAAAACACAACTATTACTTAATGGTTGCATTAGTATTACTTTCATTTATAGGTATCTACCATATATTATATTACTGGATCATGTTGTGGTGTGTGTAGGAAAATATTTGATACATAATTTTTTTTTAAGTTTTATTGTATGATTTATATGTATTAATAAAATAATATGTCGTGTTAGGTTCAGTTTAAAATCAGTTAAATCCAAAGATCAGCTTGCAAATGTCTAATACATAAATGTTAACAAAAAAAAACTATCAACAATTTAATAAGAAATGTGATTTTTTTTTTCAAACGTTAGTTTCTAAGTAAAATGGGTCAAATCATATTACATTTTCTATGTTTTTATGGGCTAAGCTCACAAAATAGTAAACAGATTAGTCAGGGAAACTAAAGAAGTTATATAAAACCTAACTAAATATTTGCCTTATTCTAAAAAATGATAGACAAAATCAGTATGTGTTTCAGCTTCTCTCAAAAGTTTTGGGATATTTCTGTGCAAAATCCATAGACAGAAGAAAAAAACCAAAAAGTTGTTTCGGGTCTATGAGCTGATGATCCGAATGTGTTAACTCAACACTTCGTATTCATAAAGGTTAAATTCTTATAGTTATTTTTTAGATAAAGCTATTATGTTATGCATATCTCTGAAATCTTAGATTTTTCATAAGATTAGATTTATATACCAACTCGTTTATTTGCAGCTCGCAACTAAACATCTGATTTCTTCTGCAAGATCATGAATTTTCATACCTAAACATAAATCAAATATCTCAAATTAATATTTTTTTCGTATTCACAATTACAATATATACTTATATTGTTATAAAATATGACCATAATCGAATTATATATAGCTAATTTACTTACAGTTTCATTAGCAAGAACACATTCAAGACATTCTCCGCCATAAGTTGTATTTTTGTTTCCACGTGTGAAGCAACTTCACAAATCACATGTACTCACCAACCTATCTTGAAGGGGTTTCACGTCCTTGAGAAGAATAAAATTTATGTTGGTGGTCATGGTTTTTTCTTTGCGTGTTCTGGATGTGCAGAAAGTAAAGGGAATAGATATATATATATACAGTATAAGGACATGACGATTTATAATTATTGAGCAAAATAATTTTGTTTTTAACCGTTAGATTTTTTATTGTTTGTAGGGATTCTATATCTTGGAATATCTAATCTATAAAACTTAAACTGGGAAAGAAATTTAATAAAAAAATATAAAGAAAGAATGTTAAAATAGAGGGAATCACACAAGATATACGCAATATTTAGTATCGATAGTAAATTAGTTGCTATGGTTGAGAATATACCTTTTTATTTGCTCCTAAATATTTTGATATATTTAAGAGAATATAGAAAGAATTAAGGTAGTTAGGACTTAGGAGTGAATAACTTAATCTTATTATTTACAGAATTTTGTTGGTGAAGGGTTTAGGTATTGGGTTTCTATATTTTCGTTCTTATAGCAGTTTGTTAAAATATGATATTTGTTTTTATTCGCTTATCTGATTTTTAAAGTTTAGATTTTCAGAACTAATTTAGATGGATATCTGATTAGGATAGACGATACACAACTTATTATTAATTTAATTACTGTACAATTCAAAAATAATTGAACCAGTTTATAAAATTGTTGCAATTACAAAATCTAACTCTTAAGATTAATAAACTGGTTTATAAAATTGTTTTCATTAAGAAATCTATAAGCATAGAATTGATAAAACTAATTACTCTTTTTGCCATATAATCTACATAAAATGCTAACAAACTATACAATGCTGCTCATGCTCAGAAAAGAAAAGCAGCTATAGAAAACAAATGTAAAATTATAGGCAGCATCAACTATGTTTTTGGATGAAGCAATAATACAGTCTGGGAATATCTTTTTTTGCAATCTGGAAATCATATACAAAACTTGCAAGTTCGATATATAATATGAGCAGAAGCATATACCGATGTATTCAGAGTTAAGAGTATGGGTGTAATTTAAAAACTCATTGTTTTGATAAATGATGAATTAACTGACCACAACTCATAAATGATATGTTTGATCTCACCACGTTTTGCTTAAGTAATTTCAAATTTGTACTTCACTTTTAATAGATTAGACTAGATCTCGATCCGCACAACCGCGCGGTTTTTGTTTTCATTTATTTTTATATAAATATTATGTTTTTAATTCTAAATTGATATATATTATAATATATATTTTTCTATCAATTTTTAAAATAGAATAAGTTTATTGTATATTTTTTCATTGAATAGATTGTTTCAAACTTTCACATGTATTTGTATCTTCGTCTATATATATATTTTCGGATTATTATTTCATTATTAAAATCGTAACTATATATATAAAGATTAGTAAAATGTTGTTTTATTGTCATATTCAAATATATTGTAACATTTCACAAATTTAGAAAGTTTTTCCAATTATTGATAGCCCAATAAAAAATTTTGGTAGGCACAAAATTTAAATGATAAGATTAGATATTAAATGTAACATGACTTTCTAGAAATAGGTCTATTTTTAATATTTTAAAAAAAAATCACAAATGAATCAAGGTTGTGACTTCTGTTTTAATATATAAAAGATAATTAGAAATTCTTTAATAAAGAAATATAAATTGTTAGACATAATATTTATCAATAGTTGATGTTGCTCACGTTGCTGTTTTAATAGTATAGATATGAGACATAGCTGTTGAAATAGCTTAATTGGTCAAGGCGCACCCACATCTTTTAAATAACCTGAGTTGATGCCCCATTATATCACTAAATTTATTAATTATTTTAACTTATATCAATTGTATGCACTATGCACCTGGGAAAAAAAAATTGTCTGGCTTTCTTGTCTTTGTTACTCGCTTGATTTTCAACGATTCAGTAATTTTGTTTTAACTAATTGTCTATTTCTGTGATACAAGGAACCACGAAAAATAATGCATTTTCTAACGTTTCTAAAAAAAATCATTATTTATAAAGAATAATTTTTCATTTTTATTTTTTACCTTCTTTTCTTTCTGCAGAGAAATAAAGAATAAAGTTATTCATTATTAGATATGGGATAGAACAACAATTGCTTTTTATTCCTGCAATTTTATTCCTATTCGTTATTTTCCTATTCGTTCTCCTTGTTGGTCATATTTGTTTCCTTTTACTGTCTTACATGTCGGCTTCAGTTATTTTTTGTTCGGGCTGTTTATAATACTGGGCTTAAGTTCCCAACAAAACATTTATGGTTATGCTTGTGAACTTGTGATGGGAGATTAGGCTCGACTTTATGGGATTAAACAAGTCTTTAAAGTCTATTTTTTCACCAATCATATTTTTCTAATTTTAATAATTAAACTAGACATTGATCCGCGTAACCGTGCGGATGTTTGCTTTCATTTTTATATACGTAAAAGTTTTTTTCTACATCGTTAATAGTAAATATTCTTAACATTAACCATATTTTCAAACGTTTATGTTTTTTTTGAACAAAATAATGTTATAGTCAACATGTATGTTTTTCTCTTACTCTATAAAAGTTCGTAGTATATATTTTAAATCAATTTTCACAAACAAAAATGTTTATCACAAAATAAAGTTGCCCATTCTATTCAGAAATTTAGATTGAAAAGTAATATTAAAATTTTAATAAAATATTATGATATGAATTTCAGTTATTCATACTAAAACATTATAGGGTTGGGTCATAAATATTTATAATTCCAAAATTTTAGCACCCCTTAAAATAAATTTAAAAAATTTGGAATTATAATTTCTATTAAAATAAATTTGTTAAACAAAAATTATCCCGCGATGTTATTGTTTATTCTTAGAGTTTGACCTATGACCGTTTGAATAATTGTTTTCACTTAAATTTTTTTTTGTACTAAATGGTATAATATATATTTGTGTTGTAAACTTAATGATTTAGAATCTGTAAGTTCTTATTATTATTCATAACATAAGGTGCCCTTATATATGAGAATTACAAAGAGATAAATGGAAAGATACAAATATGGAAAGTATACAAATACAAGTAAAAGGAAACTAGGGTTTGCTGACTCTCCTAGCCGCCTCTCTCTCTCTCTCCTCTTGCTGCGGCCGCCTCTCTCTCTCTCTCTCTAGGTATTGGGCCGGCTTATGGACCGGGCCGGTTATGGACATCCATCATATGGTTTATAACAATTTGTAAATTAAAATGTATTAACTAATTGTTAGTATAACAATTTAAAACATAAATTTTTATTTATTACTTTGAATAATTATATTTTTGTTATTTTAGTCGTTTATTATATCACACTGTTTATGAAAACATTATACCAATAATTTATGAATAGATTATTTTATATTTTATTTATATATTATATAAATTGATTATGATATGTGGTTGTTTACTTTATTATTTATTACTAATAAATATCAGAAAACATTTAATACGTTAATACAAAATATATTAGGACATCTTAATTTAAATTAGGAAAAGACAAACATATTTAAATATAGATTTAATAAATATCTCAATATCATGCCATCGTAAATAAGTGGTAAAAAGTAAGGCGTAATCTAATTTTATACTTCCCTTTTAATAGATTAGAAGTTATCAAATGTTTTTTTTTAATTTTCTTTTTTTTTATTGTAAAAATACTTTTTCCTCCTCCCCCACAATAACTTAAAAACTTATTCTACTTCATATTAATTCTATTATAAACTTTATTTGATAAATTAATCATTGTTATTTTTCTTGTTATTTTGAAATCCATATTGTATAACTTTTGGTTTCATATATGTTTTAGTATTTGCATAATTTTATATTTATAATGAAAAACTTAAAATATTATTTACTGTTTTTATGATTTTGATTATTAATTTTACTTTTTTAATACAAACATTTCTAACGGCCAAAATTTCTACAACCAACTAGGCATGAGACTTATTATATGGGATCCAGACTTATGACGCACATTAGCTCGCCGTCAAATCCTAAAGAGAAGAACTTTTCAGTTTGCTCAGCTGATGCTCCGGCGGTCGGTGCTTCTCACCGCCGCTGGGAGCGGTCCCGTATCATCATAGGCTTTAACTCTACGGTTTTAATTTTGGAAAAGGTCATCCTTTTTGTTAGTGGTTTCAGATCTGGGCTTAAGAGGGGAATCGATGGTCTGGTTTCGGTTCTGGTGTGCTTTGGCTCGGTGGGAGATTCGCTAGGTGGTGGGCTCGTCGGCTTCTGTGCGGTAGTGGTGAGATGGTCAAGCCGGTTCCAGAGCCATTGAAGGTTAGTGGTCAAGCTCGAGCCTATGTCATCCCCGTTTGTGACCATTCCGAGGATGGCTTGTAGCTTGTGTCTCTTAAGTCTTTGTCCGTTGAAAGAGTCTTTGTAGAGAAGACAATTGTGGTGGTAGCTGGAGCTTAGTCGATTTGATTTTATGTGCTCCTTTTTGTGTCTTTTGCTAGTCTGGATCTCTTTGTTGAGGGGTGTCTCCAGCTCTTTGCTTAGTTTCAGGTGAGATTTTGGTTTGAAGAGTTGGGTTATCTGGCGCCATATGTCAGGTCGAGGACCTGTTGACGGTGTGGCATAGCTGCTGGGGCATTGCAGGTGCTTTTGCTTACGTCTTTTCTGGGCTTTCTTCAACTCTAGCTCCTTTGTTGCTCACCGTTGCTTCAGAGATTTCAATTCTCGGTTGGGTCGTTGTTTCGACTGGGTATATGCATGGGCATGTTCAAGTGCTTCTATTCCGAGTTTGGATTCTCTCGTCCATTGTTGAATTCTCAGGTAGTGCTTTCAAGGTTATGGCTTTCTCTACGTGGTTCTGGGTTTGCTTGGAGATGTTTGTGGCTCTGGCTTTTTTCTTCAACGGTGAAGCGTCCCGAGGTCCCTTGTAATGCTTTCGACTTCTCCTCGGTATAAAGGTTTGGTTATGAGGCGTGTTTCCTCGCTCTGCTGTGAATTTTAGCGGATGGACCTTTTTTGTCTCTCGGGTTGGTTGTCTTGCAGTCCTTGTGTTGTTGATCTATCCTGATTGGAGGCATGTCCTCGTTTCGTTTGGCTGTCCCTTTGAAATCTCCGGTAGTCTAAGGTCCTTGGTATTTTTCATCTTCTTCTTTGTCTTAGAACATTCAGTTTCTTAGGTCATCAAGTTTAGTATTTCAATGGTTTTTTAGTTGTCCGGGTGTGGGTTCTAGCTTCCTTTCTTTGGGATTTAGCTGCTGATGATATTTTCTTGTTCATTCAGCTTATGTATTAGACTATTAGTCTTTGTATTCCAACCCTTTGAATGAATTTCATTCCATTGTGACCAAAAAAAATATAATCTTTGGATTCAAAGAGCTTTGTAGCAATATTGTATTTCCATACATAGAATAGAACATACCTTATGGTACATTGTGCACATATAATTAATGTGAATATTATCCTATAGATTGTTCAGGGGGAACGAAGATGCGTTGTATTGTATTTTAACTGATTTTTCAATCTCAGCTCAACACTCTCTAATCTCTTCTTTCCTTACAGCTTTCGGTCTTTCTTAAAGTGTCTTGCTTTCAGTCTTTCTTAAAGTGTCTTGCTTTCAGTTTTATAGCTATTTTCATCAATCTAGATCTGCCTTGCAGAGTTGAATAACAACAGCAGACAAAAAAAAGAGTTGAATAACAACATTTATTCTTACATCGGGAGTAGTTTCTACTAGTTTAAACTTTGTTGTCAGTGCTAGTTCAAATACAGATCAAATTTTGCTGGTAAATGGGCCGTGTTTTACAAATTTTAAACTAGATTAACAAATGGGCCGCAGAACTAAAAAGGTTGAGTATGAGCCAGGTCCAAACAGTTTCATTTAATAATTAAATCTATATTATAATAGATGAGTTTTTGCTCACTACTCAGCGCCAAGTCAGCGTTTTGTGGGCTTCACTTTTAAAAAGTGTGAAAAATGTCAAGTCCATGGCTCGAACCAGGGTTATTGAGATATAAACACCAACATTTATACCACTAAGCTAAATGATACTTTGTACATTGATGGTCGAACCTAATATATATTTATGAAGGTCGGAAGCTCTTGCCTCTTCGGCTTCCTCTGAGGGTCGGGCCTATAAGTGCGTTATGAGTTTCATTTTTAAATAAGATTCATCACGTTATATGAAAAAAGCTCAAGTTTACAACAATTATAGTTTTCTCATATTGTAAATTGTTGTCGTTTAACATGAGTTTGAGTTCTTTTCATCACTGTTTCAAACAAGTCTGAGTTACAGAGTTGCGCCATGTGTCTGTTCGTAATCTATTTTTTCACCGGTGAACTCTTCATGTCCACATCTTAAATTGCTTGATCATAAATGTTCCTGATTTGTAGCCCCTATATAAGCCCTATATATATGATTCTCATCTTTGATGAACCCAATCTGCATCTCCATAAAACTCATTGATTCCTCTTAGATTTAACCAACTTCTAGAAAATGTTTATCTCTGCCTCTCCAATTCGTCAAACCGGCGTCCCGGCGTCCATCACTCAACCTTCGAATCTCTCCGCCTTGGTCGTAGTAGTCAGAGCATAGCCTCTGGCTTCCTCGCTTCTGGGATTCCCTGAACTTCAAGAAAGACAGAGAGTTTGTGGGAATCACAGTTCTTTTCCTTGATGAAAATGTAAGTTAATCTTCGATCTATAACACTTATTCAACATAATTGTTTTAATTTATTTCCTGATTCTTTGTTGAATAATATTATTTGCAGATTCCGAGATTCATGGGTTTACTCCTGTCGGACGTGCTAATCATTACATGCCAT
>NC_027750.1:11115230-11143609 GCF_000695525.1 Brassica oleracea var. oleracea | reverse complement strand
TTCTTATGAGAAATACATATATTCGTTTAAAACCCGTTAAGACCTCAATACTAATTGTCACTCATTTATAGTTATTTCTACAAGTCTTCATATATTTGTTTTAAAGGTCCGGTAAAAACAACAAGTTTAAAAGTAAAAAAACATATAACCAACATAATAAGAATAAAAAAAATTATTACTTAATACACACAACTAAACTGGAGAAAAAATATCCAGAAACAAAAGGTACTGTCAACAAACTTAATATAATTTATGTAATCTCAACAGTATAAGTAACAAATTAAAAAGACAAACAAACAATAAGTCTCTGTGACACAGTAAGCAACAACACGAACTATATCAATCACATTACTAACACAGTTTAGTCCTTCATGAGTGGAGAACAGTGCATACACAGTACATCATCACAACTCTAACTGTATAACAATAAAAAACTTAGAAAACAATGATCAACCAAAAACGTAAAATTCACAGCTACAATAACCCTAACAAATATTGAAATGAAACAAGAAATATGTTTACAGCGCGGAGGCAATACCCCTAGTAATAATAATATTGAACCAATTTACCGATCCATCGCCTTTAGACCCGCTTACCAACTTGGTACAGAAAACATTATCCGATGCAAATATCCAATTCTACTAAAAAAACAAAAACATTACTTTATTTTCCGAAAAATGTAAATTCATAATTAAAAGCCAACTTGCATAAAAAGAAATAAAAGGAAAGGACCGAAAAATAAAGTAGAATTTCTAGGAAAGACGAGATAAGCTTCGACAGGGAGGGGCCCAAGGTTTCAATTATTGACATTTTCAGCTCCACCGTTGAAAGGAAAGAATAATAGCATCTTCCGTAACGATCGTTAACTCACAACGTCCGGCTTCTGTTACGGCCGTTAGAAAGTGTGGTTGTCGAGAAACGACGTTAAAATACAGGTTGGTGGCCGGTACACGGCTCGTAGTTATCAACTCAAAGGACAAATACTTTTCCTTTACCTAAAACTAAGGCAACAGAAACGTGTCCACATTGTATTGGTTATTGCTTGACCGCCTTTTTACCTCTCTCATGACTTGGTCGGCTTCATCCTGTATAAATCAAACCTTTGAGACCTCAACTCCTTCACAAATTAAAAGTTTCGAAATTCGATAATCATAATCAAATTCTATCTCAATCTCAAGCTTCGATCAAGGTGAGCTTCTTGATCTCTTCTTCGATTAGTTGTTTCGTTTGAATCGCGAGCTGTTCTCTACTCGTTGAGTTTTGATTCGTCGTTAAAAATCGTCTTGTGTGTTCATCTTCGTTGTTACGCGTCGATCTGTTGTTTCCTTTGTTGATCTACGGTCAGTTTCTTGTTAGGATCTGATTAGTGATTGTTAGTAGTCGTGGATCTATGTTGATAAGCGTCGATCTGTGATTTTCATCTAATTGATTTTGTATCAATTCGTGGATCTGTGATTGCTGTTCGCAATTTGATCTGAATGGTTCGTTGATGATTTGATTCTATTTAATTAGTTGACTTATTATCCTTGGTTAATGTTTATACTGTGATTAGTGATTGTTTTCGGAATTGATCGCTGCTGTTTGTGAATTTCAGATGCAGATCTTCGTGAAAACTCTCACCGGGAAGACCATCACCCTCGAGGTGGAAAGCTCTGACACCATCGACAACGTTAAAGCAAAGATCCAGGACAAGGAAGGCATTCCTCCGGATCAGCAGAGGCTTATCTTTGCTGGAAAGCAGTTGGAAGACGGGAGAACCTTGGCTGACTACAACATCCAGAAGGAGTCTACGCTTCACTTGGTCCTCAGGCTTCGTGGTGGTATGCAGATCTTCGTCAAGACCCTTACCGGAAAGACGATCACTTTGGAGGTGGAGAGCTCTGACACCATCGATAACGTTAAGGCCAAGATCCAGGATAAGGAGGGAATCCCACCGGACCAGCAGAGGTTGATCTTTGCCGGCAAGCAGTTGGAGGATGGCAGGACCTTGGCCGACTACAACATTCAGAAAGAGTCGACCCTTCACCTGGTCTTGCGTCTACGTGGAGGCATGCAAATCTTCGTGAAGACTTTAACAGGAAAGACGATCACTCTAGAGGTGGAGAGTTCCGACACCATTGACAACGTGAAAGCCAAAATCCAGGACAAAGAGGGTATTCCTCCGGACCAGCAGCGTCTCATCTTCGCTGGCAAACAGCTTGAGGATGGTCGTACTTTGGCTGACTATAACATCCAGAAAGAATCAACTCTTCACTTGGTGCTCAGGCTCCGTGGTGGTATGCAGATTTTCGTTAAGACCTTGACCGGCAAGACCATCACACTTGAGGTGGAGAGCTCCGACACCATTGACAACGTGAAGGCCAAGATCCAAGACAAGGAAGGTATTCCTCCAGACCAGCAGCGTCTCATCTTCGCCGGAAAGCAGCTCGAGGATGGTCGCACCTTGGCAGACTACAACATCCAGAAGGAGTCCACCCTTCACTTGGTCCTCCGTCTCCGTGGAGGTTTCTAAAACTCTTGTCCTTTGTTGGTTCAAAAGTCAGTGTCTGCGTTTCTTTTAAATACTTCTTATGGTTTATGTTTTGGGGTCTTATAAAGCCCCTTATGAATAATTGATGAACTCGCTTTGCGTCCTTGTTTTTCTCTTCCGTTATGAACCAAATCAGATTTCTCTATTGTGAAATATATTATAATATAGTCGTTGCTCTTTATGTTTCCCTATTGTGCTTTCTACGTGTATAAAAGTTGTGCCGTTTGCTAGCTAGTCCAGTATGGTTCGATTGAGAATTATCAGGTGACAAGAGTCGTTGCTATTTAATGTTGTGCCCTTTGCTGATCTCCTGTTTGCTTGGCTTATACTTCTGAAATCTTAAGCCTGAATGAGGCTGACGAATGAAAGTGGTTTATGACTTTCTCGCTCTGCTTGAATATGCTCGTGGAACTACAATCTCATCTCTTTGTTACTGTCTTTTAGCTTAAAGTCCAATGCCTTTATCACAACAGGTGGTCTTATAGTGTTAATTTCTCAAACAGATGGTTAAAAGTGTGGTTTCTAAAACAGATGGTTGATAATGTTGTTTCTCAACGGGGTGGTTGATAGTGTAGTTTCTAAAACAGGTGGTTGACAGTGTAGTTGCATAACTCGTCTCAATTGCTTCTTATTGTTTATCTGTGCCCACGGTTTGGAGGTGAAAAGAAGGTTTATAGCAAAATCTAAATCTGTTCCACTGGCCATTAAAAAGCTTCATCCTCTTTGGTCATGTCTTTTCTTCGGAACTAGCTCAAGTCTCATTATGCCTTTGTTAGCTGGTTAATAGTGGTTCTTACATTTGGAAATTCATTCTCTTTGTTATAGTCTTTTGCTTACATTCATGTGCTTTTGAAATTAGACTTGAACCCATTGTGCCTTTGTTAGCAACAGATGGTTTGATAGTGTACTTTCTCAAATTTAGTCTCAAGTGGTTCTTACAGACCTAGATCTCTATAATGCTCGAGTTGCTTAAGAGGAAGATGATTCTTGTAGATTAAGCTCTCTGGTAATGAAAAGAGTTGTTGTAATGGAAAATTTGAGCCTAGTAAATACCAGATGTTCTCCTGTGTCCATTTGGTAACCAAACATAAAAGTACGAAACTAGGCCAAAAGGGTGAAGGCTTTCTTTAATTTTCATCCATCAAAGACAATATAACACAATGTGTACTGTACTCTGTAAAATATAACCATCGGAAAAAAAAAATATTACAAACAAGAGTCTCCTGTGGGAAGATCTAAAAGTGTTCCAACAAAAGCGTGTGCAAATTATAATTTAATACACAATGGGACCTATTGCATATTATTGTTCAAGTGGCAACCATTCCATTTCCAGCTCTAATTCTCCACACTCTACATTCTGAAGCTTGATCTGAACCTCTTGCTTCACTTTCCCATCAACAATGTTAATGATGCTGTCATCTATAAGCGGATTATCATGCGATTTCAGCCATTTTCCAATCTGCATATCCCCAAACATCTCAGGATCCCCAAAAGCCATTGCAGATGTGATAAGAGGTTGGATATCAAGTTCAGCTTCTCCCATTATGTCATCAGCAGAGAATGTGTCATAATCATACACTTGCTGCAATCACAGAGAAACCACATAAGATGCATTCAGAATAAAAAACCTCCAAATGCTTTAGGATGGGTTTACCAGTTTCACTGGACCATAGCTCTCAGGAACAGATAGCATGAGCTCTTGGTTCCATATTGGGTTCAAGTTACTATTCACAACTGTTGTTTGAAGTTTCTGAACAATCAACATGAACAATAGTTTTAAGATCCAAAAGAGTCCATTGTATAAACAGTAAACAAAGAGATGCACTTACTTGCTTCCCAAGATTCAAGACAACATAAGGATCACTTGACATCATGTCTCTGATTGCTAAGTTAGTACCTTTCTTAACAGTCACCTTCAACAATCCAATAAACTCTACCATTCCTTCCTCAAACTGTCAAAACTTATAAATCTCATTAAGAAGATTTTATCAAAGAAGAAACTGTTTAGAAAAGGTTGCAAGTTAGAAGGTTTACTATCTTCTTTGATGACGAATTTGCGCGAAAACTATCCATGAATTTTGTAGAAAGAGTTGATTTAAGAAATGATGGTTTCTTTGTCGAGGAGCACTTCCCTGATGTAATCCGCAAGCTTGGTTTCAGAAACTCTTGGAGTTCATATTTGGACCTAACCAAAGATTGAGTAACTCATTAGAAAGAATGATAGATTTGTCCTGTCACAAGTTCTTTTTGAATGAGTACCTAATGAATCTCATACGCTGGTCATGACTAACATCAGGACCAGGCTTAGAGCTTCCTTCAGGTACAAAAGCTTCGTAAATAGAATTGGCAGAAGCATTTCCTCCAATTTCAATCATGGAGTCGACTTCCTCATCAGACCATTCATCAAGTGTCACAGACAAGACCTGGATCAACCAAACCAAGCTATATATGAATAGATAACAAAAAAAACGATCATATTGTCAGAGTAATAAAAGCTATATCACCTTTGAGATATGAGTGCCGAGGCTTCTGTGCACACCGCAACATTTTAAGCAAATGAAGACTCCAATATTTGCTGATCTGAGAAAAAAGAAGACACAAAGATGCCGCATAACTAAAGACACAAGTATATGTGGAGATACAAAGACACAAAACAATATAGTAACTTGGTTAGACATATGATCAAACTTACGCCCATTTGGGATCAGGAGCGGAACAATCAGCGCAGACTCGGTTATCAGGTTGTTTCAAAAGATCTTTTATTCTCCTTTTACCTGTTAAACACGCAACCTAATAATCATCAGAAACCCTAAAGATCATTTTATGAATTCTTCACCCATTATTGTAACTACAGAACACAAAAAAATCCAGGAATTTTCTCTAAATCTATAGAATTTCATCACATTAGTGAAAGCCCAAAAATTAATCTTTTGATATACCTGAGGCAGGCTGGCCGAGTCTGGCTGCATAATTGCTCATTTCTCTTCTAAGAAACAACAATCATCAACAAAATGATCCCTGCGTTTGAACAAATAAACAAAATAAATGTGAACATTTGTTGAAGACCATTTCTTAAGGTAATCAAACTGATTAACGGTTAAACTTGAACATTGCTGTATTTTTTTTTTTAAATTGATCTTTTCAACATTGATGAAGGACAAAAGGTGTTCCAAAAAAAAAAAAAAGATGAAGGACAAAAGTTTCAAAAAAAAAAAAACATTGATGAATAATAACATTTCAATGGAGGAAGAACCAGGGACAAGACTAAAGTTCCATTAAAAAAAAAAATCTAAACATACAGAGAAGGAATCTAGGGGTTGAATGATCTAACAATGTAACAAGGAACACACATACAGAATCAAAATTGAGAGATAAGAGAGAGTTTGGTATTCTTACAATCTTGGTATTCTTACAATCTTGGGAAAGGGAGGATAGATAGGGGAATGACGAAGAATACGTGCTCTGACTTTTATTTTAATATTTTCAAAAATATTCTCCCTTTTTCTGAAATGAAGAAATTAGTGCAAATTGTCAATTTAAGGATAATGAGATCATTCCCACCAAAGTCGGCGACTTTATGGTCTCCATTTATTTTAAGTGTGATGACAACTGCTTTGTGAAATCATATATTTTTTTTTTTTTTTGTGTTCATTATACCCAAACTTATGCACTGTAACCTTAAGTTCAACCACTGATGGAATCTATTCTTTTGAAATGCACATTATAGATATATGTGTTTATTTGTTGGGTTGACACATTTGCATACTATTGTGCCTTTCTATAGTTAGAATAGAAGACAAACAAAAAGAGATGCTTTAGGGAACTGAGACTACACGGATTATGTTGAAAAATTGCTGTGTTCATGGCTTCTTTTTGTAGACGAGAACAATTCTTCTGCGTTTGATGTCCTTTAAATCAAGAATATTGATCATCTTCTTACGCCAGAATGCTTCATGTTCATACGACAATATTAAGCAAATGATAATAGTTACTGTTCACAATGTGAATATGACTACTGTATAAAAGTTTTCCTTTCTCACCTACTCGAGAAATTTTTTATTTCTTTTACAAACATAATGGAGATGTTGGTTTACATGTAGTTGTGACTGCAACTTGTGATCTTTGCTATTAGTAATAATAATCAACTTGGTATAAATAATGTAATTCTTCATCTCTTTGATTCATCCGAACCTCAAAAACGTTAAAGTTCTCGTCTCTCTTGTAATAGAAAAATTGGGTACAATAAAACAAACAGAAGGGAGCAAAAACTTTAGGAACTGAAAAGACTTGTCATTACATAAACTTAAGACTCAAAAATAAGTACCAACTCTTCTTTCACCCCCAACAGAATACTTATGACAGCCTTAAGGGATGTATTGCCACACCATTTTGCGCAGACTTTATGCATCCCCACCTTCCAAATCTCGTCTCCTGCCATATCCATATCGCAAACACACAACAGTTTGGTATTAGCATTCACTTAAACAACACATAGAACAAAGAGAGAAGATGAGGGAGGATGATCACATACCTGTCCAACACCAGCAATCAGAAATTTACCGGATTTTGCAAAAGCCATAGAGTTCACAAATCCAGTCTGTAACATAATAAAAGAAACATTGTGAGATTACTACTTTATGATGTGAAAGGGGCTTTTCTCCTTGTATTAGAAACAACCGATGGATCAACACAACACTAGAGAAAGAAAATATTACCAGTGGAAGCTTGAATAAAGGTCGAATGGCACCTGCTTCAACAGCCATCAAATGCACAAAACCATTACCAGCTCCAGATGCAGCAAGGTCACTACCTCTGCAAACAGCAACTGAACTGACCCAAGAATTCGTTGTGGAAGAGTTGACATAATCATGATCACCATTTTCTGGTTTAGAAAGAAAGAATTAAGAACTTTCAGAGCTGCAATGCTAAAGATTAAAATGCATCAGACGAGACCGAAAATGAATTTACCATTAGTGGTGGTCCCATCAGCTACAACGGCATGTGCATTCTTGAGGAGAAACACCGGCTTCTTTTTCAACATGCCCCAAAGCGCAACAGTTCCGTTGTCCGAACCAGACAGGTACTCAGTGTCACTGATGAAACAGCAGCTCTCAAGAGAAGATGCAGGTGCGCGGTAAATCGTACGGCTCGTCTCAGGCATCTAACATCATATAAAACAAGACTTACTAAGTACAGAATAACAGAAACCATATGATGATGTCTCAACCCAATAGTCTATTACCTTGTGTAATAGCATGGTCCTATCTCTTCCAACAGTAAGTGCACGCTCCTTCCTAAGCGCATCAATGGCTAGAATCTCATCCTGGTGTCCAAAACTGTCTTGCACAAAAGCTTTATCTTCCACATTCCACGCCTTGACACTCCGATCAAAAGAACCAGAGTAGAGCTCCGTTGTCCCGTGTCTGAAACATAGGCAAGAAACAGTGTTCCTGTGACCTGGAAAGGCCTGCAAACACACATAATTATACAAAAAGCTGAGCCTAGACGGAAGAAACCAGACCACAAAACAAAACCAAAACAGGATTATATTCATTATTACCTGGACATGTTCTCTGGTACGAACGTCCCATATATGAACATGCCTATCAACTCCACCAGTCGCCAAGTAACGACCGTCAGAGCTAACGGCTAAAGCAAGAGACTCTCTGCTGTGTTTTTTACTCCGAGGCTCCCTCACTTTCATCCCGTGAGACTTGAGAACGTCATCGCTTGGCCATTTGTATTTGTCACTCTTGCCAGAAGATACATCCCAATGGACAATAGTGCCGTCTTTGGAAGCTGAGAATCCTCTAGTGTCGTCATCAGAGAGAGCAACGGAGACAACAGATTTTCGGTGCTTGACAATAATGCTAAACTCATCACTACTCAGTGGCTCCTGAACACTGATTCATGCAAAAAAAAAAAGGTTTAACCTTTTATCAGTATAATAACCAAACAAATGATCAAAAATCACTAACTTGCTTCACAATTTTCAGCCAGTTTTTTAAAACACTAGCTACCCCTAAAGCCTAATTGACAAAGTTTATCTTATCTTCAGTATAACCAATCTTCAAACCTAACAAATAATTAAAAAGTCACTAACTTGCTTCACAATTCAATCGATTCTCTAAACCACCACAAGCTACCCATAAACCATAATTAACCAAAGTTTCTTCATTTACCTGGATGCAATAGCTCTTCGAACCCGACCACTATCCTCCTGCTGCTTCTTCATCAAAGTCTTGACAATATCATCATCCTCATCGTCTTCATCATCATCACGTTCTTCACGCTGCCTCCTCTGAGCTTCCCTCGTTCGCAACAGCAACGCCTCAGCTAACCTCTTTCGCTTCTCTCCGGCCGTCTCGTCGGCAAACTCATCCTCTTCCTCCTCCGCGGCTTCATCAACTCCTTTCCTATCTTCGCCGTGAAAGCCGTTCTCTTCGGCGTCGGAGTCAATAGACTCGATGTCTTCGTCGTCGTAAGTACTGACTTTCCTCCGTTTCTTCGTCTCTTGCTCGAAGAAGGGATCCGAATCGGTCGAGCCCTTCTTGCCGCCTTTCTTAAAGCCTCCACCTTTCGGGTGCTTCATCCTTCTCTCTTATCTGTATCTCTGTAGCTCAGCGAAAGCAGGAGAGCTCGATTAGGGTTTAAGGTTTAGCTTAAGGGTTTAGCGGCGATGGCCAAGCAAAAAAAAACGATTTTGTTTGTTTGGTCGGAAAGTCCACAACTTTAAAATCTTCCACTTACGGCTTTTACAAAGGGAACCTAGGTTTTCTTCCCAAGTCGGGTTGACCCGACCCATTATTGGCTAGTCCACAGTGAGCCCATTAACCATTTCGTTCTTGTGTAGCACAATATTGGGGCCCATTAGTTACGTCTATATTATCAAAACACAATTACTAATAAGAAATAGCCCTAAAACTTACCACATATTTACGATGGAATGCCACTGAAGTATTTAATAAATCTAGCAATAAATATTCTGTCTTTTCTTACTTATTAATGCACTTTCCTAAATCTATTTTTAACTAAAATCACGGTAACAGTTTAAAGAAATCTAATTGCCATTGAGGAATAGGGCAACAATAAGAAAAATAAAAAATATCAAAACATGATTTGGTTGTAATTTACAGTCAAATCTTTTCACGAAATATGATAATTTTGTACTTTAATAAAATATTATATCATGAATCAGTTGCAACTTACAATCCTATTTTAAAATATATATTATACTAAGGTGTAAAAAATTACATCATGGAATAAGTGAAAACAAATCATTTCTAAACACACAACATCAACATATGAACCGTAAGAAAAACATATGCAAATATCCTCCATACGTTCAACAAATAATTTCCTAAAAATGATTTAGCCAAAATTTTAGGAATATTCAAGTTTAAAACAATTTTTAACAATAATATGTAATATTCTCCAAATATTGTATAATCCCACAAATTTAGCTTGCAAAGCATAAAATATATGTATTTCGAATATTCCTAAAGTATATGTTTAAACATTTCAGTTACTATTAATTATTTTCAACAATAAAATCTTTCAAGGTTAAGATTTAAATATCTTTGAATTACTTATAGAACAATATGAAATGTTTATAACCGAATATTCCCTTTTAATATATCTAAATCTCGCATAATATATATATATATATATATATATATATATCAAAAATTCCTTAAATACATTTTAACAATCTCGGTTACTATTAATTATTTTCAACAATAAAACTATCTACGCTAATATTTAAATATCTTTAAATTACTTGTAGAACAATATTTAATATTTATAACTCAGTATTCCTTAATGTATCTAAATCTCACCATATATAATCAAAATATTTGAAATATTACTGTACTTGGAAAACGATTCATGTTAAAAGAAATATTACTTAAACATATCAATGGGTCAATATTTATCGAATGTTTAATATGAATACGCAGGTCAATATTTTTTATAACTATTTAATTATTGTGTTTATAAATATTTTAAATATGGTAAATATTTAAAATATTAAGCAATAAATATATAAATAATATTTATGTATTAAAAGTAAAAATAAATACCCGCGCATCCGCCTGACCACATGTTATACATCAGCCTTACGTCCTAATAAGAAATAACCCTAAGACTTACAACTTAATTACAATACAATGCCATTGAAGTAATTAATAAAAATTAATCTAAATTAATTTTTGTTCCTAAATCTATTTCACAACAAATTCATGATAAATATTACACTTAATGCACATTAATACTATAAACCTTAATATGTAAAGTAGAAAACCTCTTTCCATAAATTTATGGGTATTATCATCTATTAAATAATGTTTATTACATTTTTCAAAATTTTATTGTTAATGAAATGAATTAACAATATTTAAAAAATTTAAAGGATATGCCGTAATTGAGAATAAAAACTTAATAATGAGAACATATTTAAACATTTCCATTTTACTTGATAATTCTAAATTTGTACCTAATTAAATTTTCAAATAACCAATTTGACTAATCTATTTAATTGATGATATTGCTTTAGATATATATATGACTAAAATGCTATTAGAAAATTATTTTTAAATTATGTATGATATTACATTTGTTCAATTGAATTTTACCTTAAATTATTTTTCTTTAGTAAGGATTTGAAATATTAAATTTGGTAGTAACGTGTACATTTAAGTATTTGTATTAAAAAATTAAAAACACCTAAGATTTTTCTTATGAAAAAATTGTAATAGAGAAAATTTCAAAAGAATATTCTTCAATTTTTGTATGTAAAGAAAAACATTTAGACAAGATAACAATGTTCTAAAAAAGAAAAAAAAATCATATAAAATAAAAATCCTACATATAATAAAATGTTAAAGTCAATAAGTTAAAATAAAATTAATTTGATAATAATATAAATACAAGAAATGAAATTACTCATTCCAACAAATTACTCATTTTAATAAGTATAATATAAATATTTTAGTAAAAATGCATGACGAATATTTATGTATCGGGTTGAGAAATTAAAAATTAAGACTACTTATATAACGGGTTGTAAATTTAAATATAGTTGTCATTTATGACCAAAAACCTATTAAAACATCTCAAATATTATTTTTGCATATATATGTTAGTTTATGGAAAACACACGCATAAACTAAAAATATATATTTTAATTATTATGCGTAATGTCATAATAAAAATACATAATACGTGAAAAAATAAATAAATATTATATTATTTTTAGAAAACAAAAGTATATTCTTAAAAAATGAAAAGTGGTTTCTCTTTTCTACTGGGAACTCAAATGTTGTAAATAATTCTTTCCAACGCGTATCAAACCCGACCAATAAAAGACTACTAGCATTTCCTTTACCATTAGCCAACTCGATATCGGGTAAATAAAAATGATATCGGTTAAATAAGAACAAATATTCGAGTGATATTTACAGTTATATAAATCATTTTACTTTTACTATTAGTGGAATTATGTAACAGCAATATATGTATTATGTGATGTATTTTTGTCACCATTTTATTATAATTTTTATATAATAGGTCTAGTTTTTTTTTTATAGCTGTAGACTAATCATCCTATATGGCATAACTAATCATCCGGTTGCATACGAACTCTCCTGCTTCCTCTCTTCCTTATCACTTTTTATATTATTTTGAGGTTTTTAGATGGTTTTAAAGCAAGCTAGATTCAGATCCTAAGACATGTTCTCAAGTCTGAACTTTTATTACATGTTGTTGAAGAGGGTTCACTAATAAACACAAAGATCGTGCTTTTTTCTTGATGTAGCAGTTTCCGTAAAGTTGTTTAGTCTATTGGACAGATACACTCTAGTGTTAGAGTGACAGAGAGGTGTTGATCTGTTTGCAGGGAAATGTACTCGAATTGAGATCCATTTGCTTACCCCACATGGTGTGGGCTCCAGGTACTACATACATCTCTTCTCTCTCAGGCTTTTGTTTCATCAACAAGGAAAAGATGATATCTTGTTTTTTCATTCTAGTTTACAAATTTTATGTTTCTTGGACTTTTAGAGTATAAATTTTAGTACTTTGTTTTGTTAGTAATATAACTCTCAGCTGGATGTTCTTACATTGCAGCCTATACTAAAGCGTGCGGAAGAGTTGATGTGGATGGCTCTAGGCATCTTCTTGGTGACCATGCTGGACTGATTCATCTGCTTGCTATAACCACTCACGAGAAAGAAAAGTAAGTGTACTAGCTCTTACACCCTTCCATATTCTAAACAACTGAAAGCTCTATTGAACTTATTTACTCTTTTTATATGAAGGGTCACTAGCCTTAAAGTGTGAGCTTTTGTGTGAAACTTCTATTGCGTCCTCTATATCATACGACCTTGACTATGCTGTTGTCTTTGTCGGCTCAAGCTTTGGCGATTCACAGGTGTGTTGAGAATAATTATGGTCTCAACTCTTCTTATAAGTTTGTTCCCCGTAGAATGTAAATCTATATAGTCCATGTGTTAGTTGTACAATGTTTTAATTAAACCATTGGCGTGTTTCAATGTTTTGATTTTCCAATTGCAGCTGGTAAAGCTACATCTACATCGTGATGCAAAAGGCACATATGTACAAGTCCTGGAGAATGATATTCTTGTCTTTCTTTCGGCCTCACAGAAACGTAAACTGTCTCTCTTATCTCTTAAACCACGAAGAAAAGAAAAAGATTCATATGTTTTTACTTGATGACAAAGTATCTCATGTTCTTCGAAATAAATGTTTCAGGTCACGACTCGGATGCCAAGTCATTGCAAGACCAGAGCTTGATGGTTTGCGTTTGGCCATTCCTTCAGCCACAAGAAACTTTGCGGTTGATAGGTTTGTTTTATATAGTGGAACATTGGAACCTGAAGCAGCACAACCCCATAGAGATGATTACTGTTCCTTTGATAATTTTGATGGCTGTTTACTGAGAGAAAACAGTGTTATTACATATCTTTGGTCTTGTCTTTGCGTTTCCTTTTCTGTCTGATTTCTAACACAAACCTTTAAACAATTTTTTCTAGACGATTGTCACTGGCAAAAGGCTTGATTCCTTTAAATGTTGCAGAAAAAAAAACTCACAAATTTTAACTCAAAGAAAGATAAAACAGTCACATATGCTTGTGCTATTAGATAAAATAAGTAAAGGAGTTTTAGAAAGCAAAAGACTCATGGCAAGGACACGAAAGACCTCCAAAACTACTTAAAAGAGATACATATAATATGTCTTCAGCTAACCCGATGCACCTAGAAGTTGCCGGCTATAATATTCGGATTATCGTTCATCATACAGGCCACTGTAAAGAAAGGACTGCAAGTCGTCAGTAAGGTCAAATTCTGGAAAGTCAAGGATTTCAACATCTGGCTGGTCGACATCATCAGGGAATTCATACTCAAACGAATACATTTCGATAACCGATGCATCATATGGGTAATCATGAATAGAGTCATTAGATCGTCTCAAAACTTTGATACTCTCGGAACACCTGTTCTCCAGATCGCCCACAATGTTAACGTTAAAACACTGAAGTAAATCAAGATGTTCCAGGTTAGGACAATTATCAAGAATGGCATTTAAACCGTCGTCTGTTAAATTGTTTCCAAAAAGCTGGAGGTGACGAAGTCCATTCATTGTTGCAGCGATAGCTAGAGCATCATCGTCACTAATGAGTCTAGGATACTTATGTGACACCCCGATTTACATAATAAAATGTTACGATAAATAAATAGTTCTGATACCAAAATGTGACACCCGTCACTTTCGAAAGATAATAAATAGATAAAAACGAAAATAAAATAATAATACAACTCAAATAATAATAATAATTTCCACCATAATATAAAAGTCATATAAAAGTCAATACGATACCAAAAGGCCTAAAAGCCCAACATCGATAACATCCGAAATATAAAATACGACATAAACCGAAAGTCTGAAATAGGAATAACATAAACGATAAAAGTCCAAAGGTCTAAAGGCCCAATAAAGATAAAAAGCGGTAAAAGCGATAGAAGCCCAAAAGCCCAATAGCACCGGTCCGATAATCACTCATGCTCGTCGCTCTCATCTGAAAGGGGGAAAGAAGGAGGGGTGAGCAACAGGGGAGTTGCCCAGCGAGGTATGGGATGCTAAACCGCAAACCACAGACTGAGTTCATAGCACTACTAAAATGTAGGCCTAGCTCTAGCATGAAACAAACACGGTGCCTATTACACCACACATAACAATCAATATTCGGCTAGAGGACTAGCCGTTACAACTCATGCGCTTATAGTACATAGCTACTCTCTGCACCACGCATCTCCTCATAAGGATATATACATATACTCGAAGCGTCGCTAGTACAGTCTGTCTCTGTACCCCCGCCCATCGTAGCGTCGAATGCAAACGTCTCTGCACCACGCCCCAAACAGTAGCGTCGAAGCTCAAACGTCTCTGAACTCACGCCCATATCACACCGTAGCGTCGAAGCTCAGACATCTCTGAACTCACGCCCTCATCACATAGTCCCTACTCATAACTATGTATATACATATATATAGCAGTTCTTAGCATCAATCATTTCACACAATCGTTGAATCCTCTATTATCCTAATTCCAGTTAACAATCAATATCAATAATGAACAAGCAAGACTCTCAAATAGACTCGATTCACAAAGACGGATCATGTTTCGAAACTAAACTTTCCATAATGGTAGTACTAAACTAGCTCGGGATTTAACGGAATAGCCCTCACCTTAGCAATGAAGAGAAGTGGTATATATGACCTCCAGCTGCTCAAATGGACTCCAAATCTGAAATCAGATCGAAATTTCGAGTCAGAACGCCTTTCGAACGGTTTAAAACGGAAATCAATTTAAACCGGCTAACCGATCGGTTAACCGAGTCAACCGAGTTGACTCACTGAGTTGACTCGGCCGAGTTGACCGAGTCGCCGGCGAGTCACCGGTGTCGGTCACCGGCGGAGCTGCGGCGGAGGACGGTGGTCCGGCGGTGGCGACGATTTCTGGCGGCGGCGCGTGTACCTCACGCGCGCAGAGGCGAAACTTCCGGAGGCGCGTACGGCTTCGTCCGGACTCCGATTGAGGCGTTTTTGGTGGCTATGAATTCGTATCGACGAGAGGAACACGATGGTGGTCTTGGATTCACGAGATTCATCACGGTTAGAAAGTTATGGGCGATTTACTAAACGGAAACGAAACTGAGCTTAAGGAATGCGGTTTCCGGCTGTTACCTAGGGTGTTTATCGGTGGTGGCAAGCTGAACGTGGTCACGGCACACGGTTTCTCCGGCGACGAGCTCAGGTGAGCTTTCTCCCTTCTTCTCCTTCTTTTCTCTCTCTTTCTCTCTCTCTCTACCTCAAGCTTTAAAGAAGATGGAGATGGTGGGGAAGAAGGTGGAGATGGTGGAGAAAAGGTAGAAGTGGTGGGGTTGGAGAAAGAAGTAGAGATGGTGGGAGTGGTGGGTCATTACAACTTAATTCCCTTGTGGTTTAGCTTCAATGTCTTCAGATTAGGACAAGACTGGGCTACAGATTTCAGAGATTCTCCTGACAATGAGCCGTATGAAACCTCGAGTTCTTCAAACAATGGAAGCTTCACAAGTGCTTCGGTAAGTCCCTCGTCCGTTACTAGATAGCATTTTACAAGTTTAAGGCTTCTCAGATTTCCTGAACTGTAAACAATTGCGTGTTATAATTAAAAACATGAAGCCACGTTAAGGACTAAGAACGATAAGAACTTCTTATTAAGAAGCAAAGCACATTTACAAATGAAATTTCCCTAGCAAAACGAGACTTCATAAGCAGAGAGAGAGAGAGAGAACCTATAAGCGATGTAGTTGACTAGAGAGTCAGTGCCGAAATCCCAAATTTCAATCTCAACCAAGCCTCCCTGGCTACGATCAACTGCGTGACGGTACATGATGTCGAGGTTGTACCCCAAGTCTTCTACGTTATGCATGACAATCTTCCGCCACATAGCAGGGTCTTTAGAGACGCGACGCCATGACGTACACACTTTCTGAGCGTTTTCCAATACTTCAATCGCGCCGAGCCTTTGCAAGATGGATGACGTTAGTTCAGTCGGAAGCTCTGACCAGCTACTATATTCTCCGTCTTCCATCTCTGGAGTCAAAGACGGAAACTGCGGAGAAGGAAAACTCAGTGATAACCGTTCCAAGGAAGGAGGCAAAGAGGAAGACGCCATTTTTCTCTGAAGATAAAATTAGTCTCAAAAGTCCAATAAATAAGGGAGTGAAGTAGGTTCAAGTTTCAAGAATTCTCGTAACTATTACACAATGACCATATGGTCCCAAGGAAGAGGGAAACGACGAATAGGAAAATACCATTTTCTCTGCATGGTCAAATTGTCTCAAGTACATTAACTAAGAGAGTGAAGTACATTCAATAAATGAATGAGATAATTTCAACTTTCAAAACTTTTCGATTTTCGTATATGGAGTATCACTCAGTGACCATATCTTCATCCTAGTATTACATATGGACTACAACATTGTTTAGGGCAACGTAACATTAGGGTTTTTGGCGGCCTGTTAACGTTTAAACCAAGATATCATTATTTTATTACACACGGCCGTGAATACCAGTGCAGTACCTACTAATTTGGTGGCTTAAACCACATTAACTTAGTGTGGCCTCATATTTTTTATTTTTTACTATCAAGTAATTATATATTAGAATAATTTTTTTTGTAATTGAATAGTATTAGAGCTATATATTATAATAATATTTAAAATATGTTTTTCAATGATGAATCAATATTTAGCAAGATAATAATACATTTATTTTAATTTAGTAGGAAACTTATAATTATGGCAGTTAAAGTTAGTAATATATAGCTTTAAAAATTTAAGCAGTAGTATAATAAAACAAGATTAAGAATTTAATTTAAAATAAATAAAACATATGATACAGAAAATTATTAAGGAATGAAAATAATCTAAGAGAGTCGTATTGTTTTTTTATTTGTCAACAAAAGAATCATATTGTTAAGTAAGCAATATAGTATATGAAAACTGACAGAAAAATAGTGAAAGGATACGTATGTTTTTAAAAAAGTGCATAATAGGAGTTGAACTCTCGTATGTCACGAGTATTAGCAAACAATCTAAACTACTACACTAAAACATCCCTAAAGTTTTTTGCAAAAAAAAAAAAAAAACATCCCTAAAGTGTGGCCTCTGAAACTATTTATTTGATTGTGGCCTAAAGCATATGCTTCATGAGCCTTATGCAAGGGACGGGCCCTGGTGAATACTAACCAAGATATCATATATGATAGATTTGTATGTGGATAATACTTGAATATATTGTAATAAACTTGATCTTTTTACTCTTAACCCTAAAAAAAGCTTCCTTTGACCTTTGTTTATAATATTTATGAGAAAGTAGCTATATGTTCCTGGAAAAAATGTTTCTGGTCATTAATCGGATGGCAAGTCATCACAAGACCAGAACTAGAAGATGTTAGTTTGGCACTATTCAGCCACAAGTTTCATTTTTTTCACTACAATCCCCTGGACTATATTTACGAAGTGATTTTGCCACATGTCCTTTCTACAATCAATTTCACAAAACAAATATGACATGGCTATTGAAATTGATGACATGTCTTATAGCTTAATATGACATAGACAATTGCATTTAATGTTAATTTATATTTTTGGTAAACTTTTTAAAATATAGTAATAACTCATATATTACATTTAATGTCAATTTATATTTTTGAATTTTTTTTTAGAATATGAAAATAACTCATAAATCATCATTAAAATAAATATATTCACATATGGCATTATAAATTTCGAAATATAATTTAATTATATATTTTTAAATTATACAATTTTATTACTAAAATTTTCAAAAATGTATACAATTTTTTTAGAAAATTATAAAAATTTAATCGTAAAATCCTTATTTTCTTATATATATACAAATTTTATACATTGTTTAATTTTATTTTTTTTGGTAATTATGCAACTTTTACAAATTTATTTAATATATTTAATTAAAATAAATAGATAGAAAAATCTATCTAAGATTATAATTTCAAATATATAAATTACAGAAAATTTACAATATTAATAAAATTTTATTTTAAAATATAATTTAAATTTATCTGTTAAAAAATATTTTAAATTTTTTTACTGCACATGGTGCAGGAAGACACCTAGTTTGTCTAAATAAGTTGAGAAAGCCAGTCAATAAATTAATATCTTACGATTTTGATTGAAGACATAATTTCACCAATATTAGAGGGAAGACATAATTTCACGATTTTAGCGAGAAAACATAGTTTCACGGTTCTAACGGAAATACGTAATTTCACAATTTTGGTGGAAAGACATAATTTCGCAATTTTGGGGGTAAAACATAACTTCACAATTTTGGCGGAAAACTCAATTTTGTTGAAGGAAGGGGGGGAGGCAACTGGTAACTCTATTCATATCCAACTCAATTAATGAGTATCCTTATGACCAAACAAGGACTAGCATACATTTCAGGTAGATTTTATCGATCCCAACCTCAAGCAACTTCTTGGGAAAAGGGTATATGATGATGAATTATCGATGGGACTGGAAATGGTAGGAAGAGTAACATTTGTCTAAATAAGTTGAGAAGCCCAGCCAATCTGAAAGACCGGTCGTCATATGAAGATCTCAGCAATGTGCAAAGAAAGCATAGTCAGTATTGTTTTCTATAAGAGCTTCTCAAAGACTCCATCCCTAGTAGTGGTGTCAACTCGGCAGACTGTTTGTGGGGTAGCCCCAGTTCTATTTATTTTGGACAAGCTATGGACGTCTACAATTAACAAATAGTCCAATCAGACAAAAGCCAATTGGTATGTCCATCTAGGCAAAGACTAAATGGACAAGAAAACACAGTGTTATAGCTTTGGCGAGAAAACCCCGTTTTGGCGGGAAATAAGGATATTACATAACTCATATATTGCATTTAATATCAATTTATATTTTTGGAAATTTTTTTAGAATATGGAAATAACTCATAAATCATCATTAAAATAAATATATTCACATATGGCATTATAAATTTCGAAATATAATTTAATTATATATTTTTAAATTATACAATTTTATTACTAAAATTTTCAAAAATGTATACAATTTTTTTAGAAAATTATAAAAATTTAATCGTAAAATCATTATTTTCTTATATATCTACAAATTTTATAAAATATTTTTTAATTTTAATTTTTGGTAATTATGCAACTTTTACAAATTTATTTAATATATTTAATTAAAATAAATAGATAGAAAAATCTATCTAAGATTATAATTTCAAATATATAAATTACAGAAAATTTACAATATTAATAAAATTTTATTTTAAAATATAATTTAAATTTATCTGTTAGAAAATATTTTAAATTTTTTTATTGCACATGGTGCAGGAAGACATCTAATTTTTTGATATAAGAGAAAACAGTTTTCTTTATTACATGATAGTAGTGTTGACCTTGACAATTTTTTTTGGTTATGAGTTTAGAAGATAACAAGCTTTAAAAGAAATGGGTAGTTTCACAATAAAAGTGATAAACACAACGTCTACATGTTTTCCATAATGTGGCAGAATAAACTTGAAAACGTTTTTTTTTTCTACTTGAAAACGTAGAAAACCTTCTTCTGTTTACTTTTGTTCAATGTTTCAGGTCACGACTCGGAGATCAAGTCATTGCAAGACTAAAGCAAGATGCTGTTCGTTTGACCTTTACTTAAACGACAAGGAATTTTGCAGGTTGATGAATTAGCTCTAAAACCTCATTAGAGCATGATTAACCCGGAGTTGTTACGATAAGGTTCTTAGCGAAAGTTAAGAAATTGTTTCTTAATTTTAAACAAAAAAAAGCTAAGAACCGGTTCTTAATAAGGACTCTAAGAACCGATTCTTAATAAGGACTCTAAAAACCGGTTCTTAGTTTTTTTAGTCAAAAGTTAAGAACCAGTTTCTTAACTTCCGCTAAAAACCTCATTCTAAGAATCCCGGGTTAATCGTGGTCTTAGTTTTGCAATTCTGATATTTTCGCAACCATATAAAGGAACGCACTACAAAAGAGATTATTCATGTTCCTATTAGAAAATATTGATGAATTGCTTACTGTTAGAAAAAAGCTTCCTAATTACCTTCGTTTTGATCTATAGATTTCTTGCTGTGTTTGTTTTAAGCAGAACAAGGTAGTTTTATGACAATTCTCCCAGCCGAATAATCAGTACAAGGCCTGATATCTATAATGTTCAAGAATAATCACAAACTTTAACTCAAAAGTCAAAACGATCACATAGCCTTCAAACGTTTCTAGAGTTAGAACTGTAGAAAGACAAAAAAAAAAGATATGCAAAAGCAAAAGACATTCTTAACAAAGCCACATAAGACCAAGGACACTGAAACAATTAGAAAGAGGTTATTGAAATTCTCAGAGGATCATAAATATCATATCAATAAAAGTCAGTCATAATTATCAAAGTCATAGCAATCAAAGTAGTCCTCTTCATCTGAATCCATATGAAAAACCGTTGCATCAAACGGATAATCATGAGTCGAGTCATTAGGGTATCTCACAAATTTGATCCTCTCGGAACACCTCTTTTCCAAATCCCCAACAATGCTGACGTTAAAACACTGACGTAAATCAAGGTGTTCCAGATAAGGACAATTGTCCAGAATGGAGCTTAAACCGGTGTTTGATAGACTGTTCCCGAAAAGCTGGAGGTGACGAAGGCCATGCATCGTTTCAGCGATAGCTAGAGCCTCATCGTCATTTTCAAATCTTGGACGTCTGAGTCCCCTGCGGTTCAGCTTCAGTGTCTTAAGATTATGACAAGACTGGCCTACGACTTTAAGAGACTCTTCTGACAATAAGCAGTATGAGACCTCGAGGTCCTCAAGTAACGGAAGCTTCACAACTGCTCTTTCAAATCCATGATCTGTGACTGAGTAGCATTTTGCAAGTTTAAGGCTTCGGAGATTACCCGACCTGCAAATAATTGCGGTAAAAGTTAAAAACTGAAGCCACGTAAGAGACTAAGAACCATAACATGAAAAATATATTCACCAAAGATATCAGTAGCAACGTCATGACAAAAGCATAACAGTTAGAAACATATTTATGATTCCTACTCTGAAATGGAGAGTAAGGGAATAACAGTCACACACAAACACACTTTGATTTGCTTAAATTGGGACAATGTAGACAAAACAGACAACATTATTAAACACTTCATAACCAGTACTAGTGATTCAGCAAATGGACCGTTAACATTCCTACATATATTCATCAGAGATCTATCAAAAAAAGAAAAAGACAATCGTAAGGTAACAATAACTTCTCAATAATTTTATTTTGAGAGAGATATATATATAGAGAGAGAGAGAACCTATCGGATATGTACTTGAGGAGATAATCAGTGCCTAATATCGATCTGAATTAAGCCTCCCTGGCTAAGATCGACTGCATGACGGCACATGATCTCGAGGTCGAACTCCATGCTTTCTCCGAGGTCATGCATGACAATCTTCCGCCACATAGAAGGGTCTTTACAGACGCGACGCCATGAAGTACACACTTTCTGAGCGTTTCCCAATATCTCAATCGCGCCTAGCCTCTGCAGGATTGATGACGTCAATTCCGACGGAAGCTCCGACCAGTTTATACATCTTCTTCCCCTTTTCATCACATGAGTCAAATCCGAAGATGACGGAACCAAGGAAGAGGAAGAGGCCATTCTGTGATGGTCACGTTGTCTCTCAAGTCCAAGATTATATAAGGAAGTGAAGTAGCTTCAACTTTCAAGACTAGCATCATGACGCAGTGACCAACGGCCATTTTCTCTGATAGTCAAACTCTATCAAGTCAATTAAATAGGGGAGTGAAGTTGTTTCAACTTTCAAGACTCCAATATCCTTTACTAACAAACGGCCATATTAATTCTCTGATGGTCAACTTGTCTTGAGTCCATTAAATAAGGTAATGAAGTAGTTTTCAACTTTTAAGACTCTTGTTCGTATCCGTCACTCGTTGACCATTTGGTCCTTCATGATATTACATATCTACAACTTTAACTTACTAAGATTAGGGTTTGACCTCAAAGCCCCGAGATCAATGTAAGACACAAAGAGTTATCACGATGTGCCTTAAAGCTCGTTCAAGATCACAATGAAGCAACCTCAAAGCCCCGAGATGAATGTAAGACACAAAAAGTAATCACGATGATGACAATTCTCGACGATTTAACGACTCGAATCCAGAAAGCTCAACAAAAATCATCATCATCAGGTAAGAAGGAGCTTAAAAGATGTAACACGGAGTTGAAACCTCGTCATAATCCCAACAAGAACGATCCGCGTGATGTACAGCTGAGAAAAGAGCTAAGCGCTAGCATGGCTGCAAGAAAGAGTCTTCAAATGATGTGTTCAAGTTTAGGTAAGGAGAAAGATATGATGGCTCGATGAATTGAACCGAAGGGAGGATCTTAGAAGATTATTGATGGATACCGATCTCTGAAGAGGAGATACAAAGATGTTCAAGAAGGAAATGGATCGATGAGACAAGTTCTTACAGATTTTGCAGAAGAAGTGAATGTTGGGACGCAGAGACTAACTAAATTTCATGAGAAGATCACAAGAGAAGATGAAGTAAATCTTGAGAATGAGATTTCAGATTTAGACAAGTTGTTTCAAGAAAAAGGTAAAAAAAAAAAACAAAAACAGAGATTTGTTTCTGTATCACACTTCAGATATATAATCATACAACGATTTGTCACTAGAATTGATAACAAGAAGCCTGAACTAGTCTCTTCGGATTTAGCAATTTGCTCATAGGTTTATCGGTAGCCTTAGACCGTCGTGGGCAAGCTGAACTTGAATTCCTTCCCTAGAATATTGAACGTAGTCCATTAGTTTTCAGCAATGTGGATTTACCAAAATGATACAACACTGCTTTCATTGCTTACCTTAGAGACCATTCCGCAAGTATCTCATTGTATTCATGGTGATCAAAATAGTGTGTCATACCCGTTAAAAGCGCTCTCTTTGGACAGAGCCTCTTTATGGTCTCAAGAGTCTAAAGAAGATGAGGCTCAGAAAATTGAATACATTATTCTATCAATGTAGAAAGATACTGAAACAAACCTCAGGCAAACATAGATGTGTAGGTTGTCGTCCTCTCTATTATCAAAGAGTTAGTCAGCAACAATAAGTTTTCATGAACAAAAAGTGGAAATAAAAGTTATTAATTATACCATAACCATAGATGGTACATTTGTATCCAGGATAAGAAGATCTAGCTGTCCAGCTCCGGCTTTAGAAATAGCTTCTTAGTCAAGATTCGTAAGAAGATCAATCATAGACAGTGGCAGAGCCAGCCACAAAGCTTATTGGGGTCAACAAAACTGAATCATGGGTTTAAGTTAATTTTGAACAAATGTTACCGGGGTCATTGTACTAATTTTACAGCATTTCACCAGGTTTTTAAACCAGAAGTACAAGTAAATTTATATGTAATATAAATTTTGTAGGGGTCAACTGACCCCCTCCCTAAGTGCTACCTCCGCCACTGATCATAGACAATGTTAATTAGCTTGTGATTTCAAATGATTTAGCAAAAATATTAATAGTTCTTACCATATTCAGTACTAGGTGGGATGCGTGATATATCTGATATATAAGCCACTTTACTTTTATTGCCGAAGAGGAAACCTAAAGCAACGTAATCTTCTCCATGCATCACCTAAAGCAAAACGTGGAGTCCAAGGGATCAAGTTCTCCTGGAAGAATCACTGTTTTTATTTACTCAAAAGATGGAAGGAAGTTTAACCGGAAGAGGCGTGAAAGATAAGCCCGAGGCAGTGAATGGTTTGTCACAATTCTCTTCGATGATTCTCCAGTCAAGCTGTGAAACCCGTCTAGGTACCTCTTTAACCTTCTTTTCAACCAAATAAGGAAACCTCGTAGAAATGCTGTACAAAAATGCCTTTTAAAGTCTCATTAGAGAACACTTACTAATAACAGGAAAAAGGTCAAATTAAATTTTTACCTTTCCATTGTAAATTGAGATAGAAAGACGGGAAGTGGATTGGTGTCAATGGCTGAACCACGAGGTTGAAGAGATCGAATATCATCTAGGCCATGAATTGCGTCTGCGTGGTCATGAGTTAGAATGATCTACATAACATGATTAGTAGTAAAAGTTAGATTCCATATCAGACAAAAAGATGTAAGAACTCAAGAAAATTAGTATATAAAAAGAGCTTAACGGAATCAATTCGAGGAATCTTATAGAAGGTAAACCAACGAAGGACTTGCTCTCGAAAACTCTTCCCAACATCAATAATCATGTAATAATGTCTACCATCTTCCTCCCCGCAGCAATAATCGATCAAGAGAGATGTATTGCATCTGCCAAAGTAAGAGTATCAAGATTCAAGAATGGACCAAAGAAGATCAAAAGGGACAAGATTTAATATTTTAGTATAAATAAAAATTAAGATTCAATGTTTTTCAATCTTGACAGATTAAAGACCAAATAACCCATAGATAAATTGATGTTGGAATGAGACAAAATATACCTGTAATTAGGGTTGAGGTGAGGCAGTAAAGTGAGGGACTGAGAACAGACATGGCAAGGAGGATCTGAGGGCTGGAGTAAGCATCTGAAATGGGGAACTGCGGCGGAGCAGCCTGTTCCGAGAAAGATAAGGGCCGTTCGATCATCTTCACGTTCATTCTTCTCCATGCTCGAGACTTTGATCTTCCTAATAGTTCAGTCTAGCAAAAAGATGATTTTAAAAGCCAACAGATGCATGTTTGTTTATTGTATTAGTTGAGAATTTGTGATCGCTCATGTTTGTTTATTATATTAGTTGAGAATTTGTGATCGGTCATTTTTGTTTATTGTGAGACAGTGGAACAATGGATCAAAGAAACAAGAGGGTTGTTGTCTTTTCTTTTTATATATATTTTATTAGACTAAACTAAAAGTATAAGTAGCCGCCCATGTGAATTGTGGGGATCATGTTCATAATCAGTAGTATAGTTTAACGTATTTTAGTGTTACAAAAAAAAAGTTTAACGTATTTATTATTACCATAAATAATTTAGTTATACATTAGCACTAATACTAATGGATATCCTCTCTTACCTAGACCTCATTAATAAGCTACTTGCAATCTATATATCCTACTATATAATAAATTGAAAATCATATGTCATTCATAAATAAAATTTTGAATTGATATTATAATTTAATTAGTTCATAATTATATTTATTTTTAATTTATTTAATTTGATTACAGAAAAATATGAACTAGCTTACATCAGTTACCAAACAATTCATAAAATATAATGAATAAAACTAAATCTCAAATATATGACAAATTTATTACCAAACACATCCAATAATAATAAGAAAAAAACTAATGTAAAACATCCGCTTTTGTTTAAAAATTCATTCAAATATTTTACATCTTTTGAACATTTATATTTTTGAATCATCTATATCATTTTAACACAAGAGAAATATAATTAGTAGTTAGTAACTTTTTATTTGCGTACTCTAAAGATAATGATATAAAAAGAGTATATATTTAATATAATTTTAAGTAAAAACAAAACTAATTTAAGATAAACAAAACATATCAAAACAATTTCCCTCAACATACTTAAAACGCATTAGCTATTGTGAAATGTGAGAAATCCAAATTTTACCATAAATCTGATACTACTACTTTTTAAATGTACTTTTTTCAGGATAATCATTTTCCTAAATACTTTATGTTTGTGATGAAAATATTAAACTAACCCTCTTAAATCATTTATAAATATTTAATAATCATTTAATTTATTTTATAAACTCAACCTCACCCCTTAAATACTAAACCATAAACAATACTCACTACACAATAAACCTAAATGCTAGAGTACTTTGATTGGAAGAATTTTAGAAAAGTGATAGCCAATTTATAGTGTTTCAAGCTATTCCTCTTGTAAATGAGAATTCACATAAGTGAATTAAAAATATATATATATCATATTGAGAAACATCCTTTCAATATATATAATTTTTAAAAAGGTTTTTTAAAATAATATTCTAAATAAAATGTTATAGGTTCAATATTATTAATTTATAAAGTTCATATTGTAAATTTTAAACAAAAGTTATAATTATTAAATTAATAAATTTTACCAGCAATTTGTTTTGGAATCAAAAATATTAATATTAATATTTTATATTTTATAAACTTAATTTCTTTCAAAAACAATAGAAATGAATCATGTATAACAAATTTTACTATAACTGTTAAAAATATTTTAACATAGTCATATCTATTTTTTAAAACAATAAATAATAAAAATGAATAAATGTATAAAATACATTTTTAGAAAATATATAAGAAATAAACAATCTGACACCTCACTACAATTTATAATATTTGTAAAATCTTACACATTTATTACTTTCTTATTATTTAGACCAAATATTTCAACAAAAATCAAATAGTCCATACATATTTTATAATCAATGATAAATTTTAGTATAAACCAACTGTAATTTTTTTAATTAGAAATATTTGTTTTAATATATTCTAACAAATAATAAAATAATAAATTTGATTATACCAATATATTTGTATTTTTAATTAAAATATTATCACATGCGAGTTTAATTTTAATAATAATTATATTTTAATTTGATATATAATATAGTCACATCCGCGAAAGCACATGCATTCACCTAATATTAACTTAAACATTTTCTTCTCATAAATTTATATTATCACCAACATTTGATATTTCTCCACAATTTATAAAATTTGTGATCTCACACATTTAAACCAAATATTTTAACACAACATTAAATAGTTCATAAATATTTTTTTCTAATAAATGATACATTTTTAGCTAAACCATTTGTAGTTTAAAATTATTAGTAATTATTTCAAACCATTCTAAAAATTATAAAATTAATAAATCTGATTATATCAATATATTATATTTCTAATTTTCTCCAAACTTATTTTTATAAGAAAGATAAATTTGATAATCAATATTATTATCTATATGAATATAGATGCCAGTTTCTTCCCATCTTTTGTAGACTGGTTCCTCAGCCAATGCCTCAATAACAAAAGTACTGGATTGCTCTCAGCCAGTCTTAGATATGCTCTGTCCAGGGTCAAACGTATTTAGATATTTTTGTCTATCATATCGATTTGGCTTCGAAGGTGTGTATGCATGATATTAGGGATGGGTACTGATCGAATATCCTTGTTCTTAGAAGTATTGTGATCCGATCTGTTTCGGCTGAATAATCAATTATACGATTCGATTCGATCAGTATCCACTTGGATATTCGGTGTCCCGTATATCAGGTAATTTTTGTATTTTAATCAGATGTCATATTCGATCTGTACAAATGAAATAATAAATAATAAATACAGTAGAAATTCTATAAATTAGTATTTTATAAATTAATAAACACTATAAAGTAATAAATTCTTCTGGTTCGGAGTTAGTCCAGTTCAAAATATGACACAAATCAATAAAGTAATAATATAATTTTTTAAAACTATGTGTAAATATATGAGCCCATTAAAATCATAAATTAATTATATATATATATATATATATATATATATACATTTTATATATGTACAAACAAAACATTATGTTGTTTTCAGGGTTGGCTGCCTAAAACCCACTGCAGACTTGCACACCCTATTTATTCCTCCCCAAACTTCTTGGTTCTTGACCAATCCACCTAGAAATACAAATTCTCTTCATATCT
>NC_027750.1:11107377-11115065 GCF_000695525.1 Brassica oleracea var. oleracea | reverse complement strand
CCCCCCCCCCCCAAAACTTTTTTAACCCCCCTCCCTAATCAATTTCAAAATCGAAATTAGAGATAACTTAATTGCATTTTGTAAATTTCGATTGCCCAATTAAAAGGAAAGCCCGACCGACACTAAAAATAAAACCCGACCCAAGTTAACTTAAAAAAATTTTGGAGATCAAATTGAAATTAGGTTTCCTGTCTCTATTTCACGACACAAACGCAGAACATGACAGAGAAAGAGAGAGAGAGACAGAAACGACAGAAGAGAATGCAAAGGAGAGAGAAGATAATGCTGGGGAGAGAGGGATAATGAGGAACGATGAAGATGGTACCATGGACGAAACCCAGACACAAAGTCACGACCTGAGAAACATTGAAGAACCGTTCGACAGTGTGAAGAATGTTGAAGGATCTGTTGTTGTTAGGTATGGAGAAATCAAAAGTCTGGATTTTAAGCTTGTTAAACTTAAATTTCTTATTTGTTTATGTCTTGGCTTGAGTTTGAGTTGTTTTAATTTGATAGAGATGAAAGAGGTGAAATTGAAAGTGCTGAAACCATGGTTGAAACAGAGAAAAAGGACTTCGAAGAAGGGTATGAAACTGAGTATGAGTACGAGGAAAAGAAAAAATCTGGGAAAAAAGATAAGGTGGATGAAGATGAGGAAACTCTTGGTCGATATGAATTTGAAATCGAAGAATCAGTCGCTGAATTTGAGGATGAGGAGCCAACTGAAAGAAACCAGATACCAGAGAGTTCAGATGACTCTTCTGAGGATGAGATTGATGTGCGTGAGAAGAGAATGAAAAGAAGAATAAGTCATGATAGATTAGCTTTGGGGAGTAGCTACTACACCTTGTATGAGTTTAAAGAAGTTATTTTGGAATATGCTTTGAGCAAGAGAAAAAACATTAAGCAAGACAGGTGGGATAAGACAAAAGTTTCATTTGTGTGTGGCATCGGTAAGAAGTGTAAATGGCGAATTTATTGCTCATATGATACTGAAAATCATAAATGGTTGTTAAAAACGAAGTACAAGTTTCATAGTTGCACTCCGGATGGAAAATGCAAGCTGTTGAAAAGTACGGTGATTGCAAGACTATTTTTGGATAAGCTGAGACAGAAAGCGGATTTGATGCCCGAGGGGAAGAAGATGAGGCTGAGTTGCTCATTATCGATGGATTCGTCTCTGTGTTCCTCGTCGTTGTCTCTCTCTCTCTCCCTGTTCCTCGCCATCGTCGTCGTGTCTCTATGTTCTCGTCGTCGTCGTCATTCTATGTTCCCGTCGTCGTCGTGTCTCTCTGTTCCCGTCGCCGTCGTTTCCCTCTGTTCTCGTCGTCGTGGTGTCTCTCCTTGCTCCTGTCGTCGTCTGTGTGTTCTTCGTCGTCTGTTCTTCGTGTTCAAACAATAAAGTCGAAATCCTAATTTAAATTGAGCCCCAATTCGATTTCATTTTGTAATTAACTTCTGTTGGGTTTTTTTTTTTATTCCGGGCCGGGTTTTCCTTTTAATTGGGCAATCGCAATTTACTAAATGCAATTAAGTTATTTCTAATTTCTATTTCAAAATTGATTAAGGAGGGGGATTAAAAAAGCTCGGGGGGAGATATGAAGAGAATTCGTATTTCTGGGTGGATTGTTCAAGAGCCAAGAAGTTTGAGGAGGAATAGATAGGGTGTGCAAGTCTACCGCGAGTTTTAGGCAGCCAACCCTTGTTTTTATATTGAAATAATATTAGAGTGATTAAGGTATGTGCCCCTTATAAGGCCCAAATTGGAAAAGTATACATGACGTGATGGAACTGAGCTGTGTGATGCCTTTTTGGTGTTGGATTGCCAAAAATACTCTTCCGTGTCTGACACATGATTTGCTGCGGGACTGACACAACAGTTCGGGTCTGATGCATCAATTCAAAAAGGCACTATGCATAATGTTTTTTTATAACTTCGACAGTTTTTTGGCAGTTTTTTTAATTTTTTTCTTCAAAATTTTTTTTTTGATGTAGGTCATACTTTTCTCTAACCACTTTTTACATAATCATAATCTTAATCAACATGTTTACATGGCATATTATGCTAATTGTTATCTATCGGTAATATGTTTTTTTAACGTAGATTAAACTTGGAATGCACACGTTATCATTAGTGTGTAACATCATTCATATTGGTTCGTAAATTTGTTTAGAGGTTAACATGCATAGTTATATGCTACGAATAAAAGAAATGTTAAATTATAGGCTAACTATTAACATAGACAATAACACCTTAAAAAGTAATTGCTAACGTAAACTGAAATCGGGGATTTTTACTGTCAGAAATGTAAGTTCGAAGTCATTCCTTGACAAACAAACTGATGTTTTGACGGTTAAAATAATTTGTTAGATGCTACTGATAAGCATAACGCTAACATGAGAGTGTCGCAACAGTCGAATAGGTTCATCACTTCTAGGGATGTTAAGATGGGTTTAGGTTAGCGGGCTTTTAATGGGTTCTGAAAAAAATAAATGTCTATTTAGACCCATTAAACTAGTCGGGTTTTAAATGGGTAACCCACTTGAAACCCATTTATTAAATGAGTTTTTGCTAAAATAAACAGAAACCCGTTTAACCCACTAATGTTTTTTTTAAACGTTGTCGTTTGGTTTTTTAAGGGCCTTTAGTTTTTTTTTCCATTTTCATCTTCTCTTCCGTTTAACCCTCGCGATATCTCTGACGAGATAGGCCGTATACCGACCCTCGCGATATCTCTGAACCTGAGCTGCAACTCCTTCGCCGGAGCAATCCCGTCGCGGTTCTCTAGCCTCGTCAATCTCGGAACTCTCGACATCTCTCACAACAAACTCGCCGGAAACCTAAACGTCTTGGGCTCTTGGCTGATCTTCAGAACCTCGTCTCACTGAACATCTCCTTCAACGAATTCTCCGGCGAGCTGCCCAACGTCTTGGCTGATCTTCAGAATCGAACAGAGGACTCTTTATCTCCACCCGACCCGATAACAATAACGTCTCTCTTCTCCTTCCGTTTTTGAATTTGATTTGTTTTTTGAATTTGATTCGTTTTTGAATTTGATTCCGTTTCTGAAAACCCATTTGGCCTTTGTGAATCATCTCAATATGTAGTAATCATATATATATAGATAGTGCAAAGTTTATAGACATGAATGAAGAAGATGCTCTCGCTGAGATAAATTTGGAAGCTACACAACTAGAAGAACAGCAAAGTGAAACTCATTCTGGGGAATCAGCTCAAGCTCAACGCAAGAGACGTAAAACATCACGGGTTTGGGAAGATTTTGTATCAGTGGGGATAGAAAATGATGGCAAAGAAAGGGCCAGATGCTTGCATTGTTGTATGAAGTTGGTGACACGTAATGAAAAGAATGTGAGCTGTGGAACTCATCATCTACAACGCCACTTGGAAACTTGTCCAAAGAAGCCTCCAAAATAGTTTTACAAACATAATTAAAACGAAAAAATAAATAAAAGAATCTAATTTAAATGGGTCTAAATGGGTTTAAATGGGTACATGTAAATTTCACGGGTTCTAAATGGGTATCCCTAATAGACCTATTTTTAAATGGGTCTAAACGAATATGGGTTCTAAATGGAGTGGGTTCTAAATGGGGTGGGTCTAAATGGGGTGGGTTGTACCATTTTAACATCTCTAATCACTTCGTTTTAACGGTTAACATGATTAGTGATATGCTACAAACAAACATAACTGTAGTGGTCCACTGACTTATCCAACGGCCGCTCCATCACTTTAGGGACCTCCATCATAACATTGTCGGTTTCAGTTTCTTTTTCTTTTTGCTTTTGCTTAATCCTCGTAAAAATCAAATGTGCGCTTTTGAATCTACCTTAAAAACATTTTCTTTCCAGAAAACATTATGGGAACAATGTTACCCACCAAACCATCTTCCTCTTCATCCAACCACCCAAAGTCTGTACCCCCTCCACCAACCTTCTTTTGTGTCATCCAAAATAGACTTCAGATCCATTTATGGGATCATCCAAAATATACTCCGTTGTGATAATATTTTGACAATAATCTAACAAGAACATATCAATATTATTAGTTAATAGACTAGCTACACTGCTACTGCTATTATTTGTTAACACAATATATAACGAGTAAACAAATTATGGTTGCGCTGAATAATGATATGAGCAGGTAAATGCAATTCTAGCAATCAAATGTTTCGTTGTAGACTAGAATTGTTAGAAAAGACAGGCATATCTAATAAGATGTTAATGGATCATAGGAGTGAGATACATACTACATCAAGTAAAATGTTTGATAGTGTGAAATCTCTATATATGACAAACTTCGAAGCTTCTTCATAGAGGAAACAAAGACCTTTTGCAGCACCTACTGCTATCTCATCCGAATACACCAAAAATGTGGCAACAACATTTAAAGAAATAAATTTTTAGAAAATGGTGAAAAAAAAGAAGGAAAAGAAGAACCTTTTGAAGCACCTACTGGAATCTTCATGCCTCCACATCACTTTTACTCTCTACAAATCCTAGGTCCATAACCACTGAGAAGTCGATAGGTACAAAGAGAACAACACCGGATAAGCGGAGGCAGCGAGGCAACACCTCGCCTACGGACCCTTGGACCAAGCTGACCTCGTCGGAGCTCCAGAGAAACCACATGCAGCCATGGTTTCCGAGTAGATTCGTCGTATAGAACCGAACAAAAATTCAGATGCACATACAAAGATGAGAGGAGGGGACGAAGCGGCTAGGGGCTGAGGCAATCGAACTAAACAGAAAAAAAAAGAGGTAGAAGATCCCATCTCGTCAAACACAAAGACTTTTTTTTGTTTCATTTTTGGGTTATGCGACAAAAAATATTCTCTCTTTCTCAATAAGAAACTCCACTTTCGAATCTGAAATGAAAAAGTAGGTTTTTTTGCATAGGTTAAATATTACTAGTCTGACATTTAAACTTATACACCTATAACGTAACTTACACGGTACAAAGAAGCTGACACACTGACACACTACAAATCTAGGAAGATAAGGGTAAATGTGGAATGAAAAATATGTGGGATTGGGTATGGTTAAGGTGCCAATATGAAGTCCAATCAGGGGTACGTAAGTCAATTGTCTTATAATATTATCTCTATTTTTTCTAAACATTTCATAAATTTTGATAGTATTTAGTAAAATTATATTTAAAACCACAATTAGTTTTTATAGATCATATTTCATATACCGGAAACAATATAAGAAAAATAATATTAAAGTGGAATTTCAAAAACTTAATTAATGTATATACAGTAAAATTAATTATTTTCTCATTTCATATTAAAGATATACTCTAAAATAGAAAAATCAAAAAAGAAAACTTTTTGTAAATTAATAACTCTATAAATTAATAAAGTATTATAGTCCAAATATTATTAATTTATAGAGTTTCTACTGTATCCAAAAATAATATAAAATGATAATATTTTAGTACAAAAGTAAAATTTGATTTACCTTTTTAAATTCTAATAACTAGTATAATAAATTTAATAAATAAAAATATTGTAAAACTTATACAAAATATAATGGTTTAAATATATGTATGTATGCATATAATGGATCAGATAAATGTTTCTAAAAATATTAGTATTTGATGAAAAAATATATTAGTATTTGTAATTTTTTTGTTTTTTACTGATATTGCATATTAGTATGTGTTTTCCTTCATATAGTTACGGATATCTGGTTTTTCGGTTCAAAATGAATAACGAATTGAATCAAAATTTACAGACATTTTGTCTAGCCGTACACGATCAAGAGCAGATCTACTTGCATGGAGTGTGGGGCACGTGCCCCATACTAACTTTGTAATTTTTTTTGTTTCTAACATAATTTTGAGCATGTAAATCTAGCATATTTTGTTAATTAAATGGTGTCACACACTCGTTTGACCATACTTTCTCCCATCTTTTATTTAATTTATTTTGTTAATGCCAAATTTAATGTGTCTAATTACTCGTTGTTCTTTAAATTTTTACCATTTCTTGTTCTCTTAAACTTTATTAAATTAGTTATATTTGTCTGATTTGGTCAGTATTGTTGTGTAAATATCAATCTTGGATTTCAAATTTCTTATTTTATACACCCTTGTTTAAAAATAAATATTTTATATTTTATGATTAATACAAATATATTAAGAAATAATAATAGTAAATATATTATTTCCGCGATTAACTAACAACAATTCAATATACACAATTAATTGTTCAAAATTTACATTTTATCATTATTATCTTATATAAAATGTATTAAAATGTAAAATATATATCTTAGAAATAACATTTTGTATTTATCAGAAATACATATCTTAAAAGAACTTTTATCTAACGGAAAGAATATTTAATTAACTAAGTATTTATTGTAAGCGTATATTATTTATAATACTATAATAAAATTGTAAAAATATTTTAAATAATTTATTCATCATATTTCTTTGGAAGTGCAAGTAAAAAAAATTTGCAAAAAATCACATGGGTCATTTGACCCCCCCCCCCCCCCCCCCCCCACACATGTGTATAAATATATGATATGAATAATTAATTTACCAATCTCATCAAATGTTTTCACTGAGCTTCTATATTTACCAATATCTCTTTGCTCGCTTGACTTTCTGACTTGTTTCTATGTCTTTGGATATGAGACTTGGCAAAAGGTGCATATCATCTGAATTTTAGTGATCTACTGGTTGTATCGTTTTTTAAAACGTATCTATAATATGTGTCTGTTTATGTCTTGTGATCATGATTATTGACACTTCATCAATATGTAATGGATGGAATCTTTTTGTAGTGCCATATTATCCATTATTATATTGATAGAGATATACACGTACGATACACATTTTGGAGTCCCAAGAATCTTCTACCTATGTACTTAATTTCACTCCTTTGAGACAAGGATTACTGGATTAGCATTGATTTCGCATTATTTATTTTGTTAGTCATATTTGAGGGAGTGCTCCAGTTTATAATAAAAGTTTTTTTTCTTGAATAGACGGTTTTATCAAATCATGCATACACAATGTCATCAAATACTATAGAGCAAAAAGGAACCAGTAGTACGTAGTCTGTAAACGTCATAAAACAGTTGCGACATGTGCCAGATACACACCACTACAAAAACGCATATATAAACACAGCATGATCTCTCATGGAGAATATCACACTTACAATACATAGCCATTCCGAACTACAAAAGGCCACAACAACACAAATGTAAGAGTTTCTAAGAATTTCATGATCCATTTTTCTTATGTTTGATATTCATTTATAAATAAATTGATTAAATACGGAAGAACCAAAAAATATTCTTAATGAAAAGATTTATTGGAAGAAATTTATGCTCAAACAATTATAAACAACAAAATAAAACAAACCTGTATATTTTTCTTGTGTGAATACAAACTTTATATATAAGCCTGTGATAATGGATCAAACCAGATTTCCTATTACTTTTGTTCTGCTATCAATATTCCATGCAAGTCTCTACATTTGCTATCTTGTGTTTTGCATCTTTGCATACAAACGCTCCTCCTATATGGCTAAAGTAGAACTATAGACTATAGTTAGAGCTAACAAAAATTATGATTTTGGAATGCGATTGGTACTCTTCATAGCAACATTAGGTTGATGTTTTTAGCAAAAAAAAAAAAAAAAAAAAAT
>NC_027750.1:11092537-11107279 GCF_000695525.1 Brassica oleracea var. oleracea | reverse complement strand
AAAAAAAAAAAAAAAAAACATTAGGTTGATGTATTGCATTGCACATCACAAATCATTATCAAGTAGCTTGGACCACGATCCATTTAAAAAAATTGAAAGCAAGAAGTACGAAATAAAGACCATATGACCATCAATTCAAATTAGCCTTGAGTAAAGAAAACTAACATTTATAACTACATATCCTGATCTTGCTTGGGACTTGGCCTGCAGAAGATGGGATAAGACTTGCGTCTTAATTTCTTGACAATCTTGGCTTGATACTCCACAAGATCAGTAGCTTCTTCTTCCTCAGACTCTCTTGCCATGAAAGTGATGTACGAAATCCATCTACCAGAAGACGCTTCGGTCACTCTCACAACATGATCCACTCTAACATTCGTTTTCTGAAAGAAAACATACCAACAAAAACGAAAAAAAATATTATATATACTGTAAAATGGTGATCGAACCATAAAAAAATGTATTTTGACCCAAAAAAAAAAAACCATAAAAAAATGTATAATTTACGTTTAAAGCATTGTATTTGCGAAGAGAGAGTTTGGCCATGTCTTGTGCGTATTGGAGCTGAGTCCTTCCTTTGACTGGAGAACGTTCACTGTCCAAAGATTTAAGCAGGATTGAGCCACTCCATACTTGACGTGGGCGAATCCCTTTTTGCACCAGAAAACCATATCAATTTCAACACAAATATAATATCATCTTTAACTCGTTTTATTATTATTATTAAAAACTAAGTTTTTGATCGAGAATATGAATATACGAACGTGGCTGAAGTGGAGATTCCGTCGATAAAGACGGGCTTTTCGTTCATCTTCTTCGTCTGACCAACCGTCTTCATAAGGCGAGCAATATTCTCTTTCGTCGTGGCTATCCACTCCCCATTCCGGTTGGCTGTCTGTTGAGTCTCCGTCGTCCACAATGCTATCTCCGTCGTCTTCGTTTTGATTGTGATCTCCGTCGCTTTTGCTATCTTCTTCTCCGTCGCTTACGTCAGAATCTTCATTGTGGTCGAAGGAATCATTCTCCTCTGGATCAGAATCTGATTGTTCGTTGTTCAGAGACAAAGAGACAACAGATTCAGTGATTTTCTCTCTGGGATCTGTTGTGGGAGCGGTTTCAGCCGTCTCGGGCACTGTCTTGCTTGACGCGGAAGCCATGATTGATAGAGACAGGAACCCTAGATTTTGCCTGAGCACAATATTTTAAGACCGATATATGGGTTGTATATGTTACTACCAATGTTTTTAAATCCGACCCGGACACTGAACCGGACCACTTACCGGGTCACTGGGTCACTAGGTCGACCCCGGATGAACCGCAGATTAATAAATAAATTAATTTTATTATATAATAATATATTAGCTATGAAAATAAATATATAAAAACCAAAGTTTAATATTTTCTAAAAGTTTTTTTAAAAAAAATAATAGTTTGGATATGTATATATTTTATGTTTAAAAAGTATTTAAAAAATACTTAACTTTAGTTTTTATATTTTTGTTTTCATTTGACATGCAAAATATCAAAAAATTATTTAGAGTATTTAATATTTTGTGTAATAAAATAAGAGTTATGACATCTTAAAAAATCAAGATATAAAATTCATAAATATTTAAATGTCTAATGTGAATAATAAATTAAATTTCAAATTCAAAATAAACCAAAAGTAAAAGATCATTGTAATAAATTGTCAATAACGGAAATAAACTAACACCAAATCACATCAACTAATTTTGATTCTCTCTACCATCGTTCATTCCATTTTCTTTAGGTGACATAATGAAATCTTCGTCAAAATCTAAAAATCACAAATATAAAACTGAAAAGGGAAAACCTAACTTTTTTTTTTGTCAGCACCTAACTTCTTAATTGGAAACTTAGAATATAAAATATAATCTAAAAACTTAAAAAAAAGTAAAAGTTATTTATTGGTTCAACCGATGGTTCAACCAGTGTCAAGTTCTAGGTTTTAGTGGATTTTTGCGGATTTCTAAATATTGGATTTTTCACAAAACCAAAACCATATTTTTTTGGGTTACCGGGTTTACCGGTTCAACTGCGGATCCGGGTCGGGTTTCAAAACGCTGGATATTACTGTACTGTGGTTTGTTAATAAATATGTGGGCCTTTGAACTTTACTCCTTTCATTTTATTTTTAGGGAAATATTTCTTTGATATCAACTCATTGTTTCATTAATAAGTTTATTATTGTTTAATTAAATTTATAATTTGTTTCGATGCATCCTATACCCCTAAATCATTGGTCATTAAAAACTTATTTAAAGAAATGTAATTTATTGTAATTTCTAACACAACAAAACATCAAAAATAAAGATTTTGCCATAAAACACCTTGTTTCAAAGAGTAAGGTCTCGATTGATAGGGTCGTTGACAAATAAGTACCAGTATGCTACATAAACAATATGTATTTAATATATTAATTGATAGAACAATAAATTATTTATATATAAAATTATCATAGAAAATTAGTATATGATATATAATTTGTTTATTTCTAAAAATATAGATATATTGATATTTAAATTATGTAGTAATTTTCATATTTTTATTTACAATAATGAATCATATTTAATTATATTTTTATTGAGAAATATTATTCTTTTAAACAATTTTGAAATATTTAAATACTTATTTTAAAATTTTTAATTTGACTTTTAGATATAAAAATACTTTTATGATATTATTAAATAAATTAAATTAATTATATTACATTATTTGTAAATTTTTATAGATTCTTAATGCAAATAGTCTATGAAAAACTTCATATGAAAACATAGGCAAAAAACATTCAGTAAGCATATGAATCTTCAACTGCTATTCTAAATAGGGCTAAATATTTTCTAATAATTATTGATTAGATAATAAACAGCATAATACTTATATTAATAATGCTCTCTCAGTCAGTCCCTAAATCTACCGGATGAACCCACTTTTTGTAGATGGATTTGTTTTTTTTGAACAACTTAGATGGATTTGTTTGGCACTAAGTTTACTTAATTTTTTTCGGACTATTGATAGAATTCTTGTGTTATACTTTCTAACTTTTTAGATATTTGTGATAACGATGCTCTCGCTGCTATTTTGTTAATTTATATATACGGCTCTTGATCACTTCATTTTTATTTTGTTTTAATCAAGAAGTATACTTAATTAGTGTAATTTCAAACAAAATTATAAGAAACAAATATTTTGTTTATTGTTTTGGCAGAATTCTAGATACATGATTCTCCCATAGGAGTAGACTACTGTCACTACTCCGAGTAATGTTCTCTGTTTCCAGTTTCTAGTTCTTTTCGGACATTTTCAAAAAATTTTCTTCCAAAAAGTCAATACGTTTTACAAAAGGGTAAAAAATCATTAGTCCATCATATTGTCATGACACCAAAGAGTACACGAAGAGGCACAAAACCATATAAACACAATCGTATCTTTTTTTCTTCACAAGGACGCAATCGTTATACTGTTAAATCTTCAACAAACAATTACACAGTTTCAGTAGAATCAAGATTTTGACCTTTTTACGAGCTATATTACGTATCAGGAGTAGAACACTCTGGTTTGCTGAGTTCATCACCCAACATGTGATGAAGAAGTGTATCAACTCTTTGACTCCGAGACTTCGACCTTTTAACCATTTCACAAACACGAACAAGAAAAAAGAAAGCTTTAGATTTTTCTAAGTGTCTGCTGTAAAACAAAAACAAAAGTCAAGATTTGATATCTCTCTACATACCCGGCATATCGACGCCTGTTTCTTCTTTCTTTGGAATCCTGCAACAATAATTAACATCCATTATGTTATTACACTTTCGTAATCTCCATGTCATATGTTCATTTCCCTGAACGTGAAGTAACGTTATGGCAATTCGAATAGTACTAGAATAATAACTAACCTGTCCTTGGCATTTTTCTTCTTCTTCAAGATCCAGCTCAGTAAAGAACGCCTCCAAGACAAAGGCAACGATCTGAAACAAAGAACCATGCATAGTTAGTCAAGAAAGTTTGGTTTTCTTACAACAATCACAACTAGTTTAGTGTTAGTGAATCACCAAATTCAACAATAGTAAAACAGTGATGATGTAGAAACTGACGAAATAAGTAATGCTCCACCACGTCCCTGTCAAATCTTTGTAGCTCTGAGGAAAACATCATCAAGAGTGGATTAAAGAGTTGCAACGTAGTGATTTAATTTGCAATTAATAAAAAGGAAGCTGTTTATAATCACATCTATTATGAGTTTGAAAAATTGGGACTAATAGAGTGGTATTACCTCCATCCAGGCTTGCCAGTTCCCCATCACTAGCAGGTTGAAGAGTGTGACCATTCCATTGGGATAGTCATTGAAGTTGAACAGTAGATAGCTGAGTTTCTCTAGTCAAGCAAAAACATCATATACTGGAATAGTTTTCTCCTAACAATCAAGACTCTCTAGCAAGCACAAGAACATTACACATGTACCAAGTAAATACTGGAGTTAGTACGTAAAAAAGTTTTCATAAAGCCAAAAAAAGGATACTCGTTCTCAGCCAACTCGGTTTCGAATAGTTTTTTGTTTCCCGCATTCACAAGCCCGCCAAATACCTATGAAAAATATGAAACGAATGAAGTTTTATTTTTTGTAAAGGGAAAAGAAGAGGAGCCTAAAAGGCTAAAACAATCCGAGGAACTATAATTTTTCAGAGGTAAAAAGGTAGTATGATTTACCTGTACACCAATGGAACAGTAGATACACAGCACACAGAAAATGGTGCCTAAGTATGGCATCAAACTTGGAATGAGAGTAATGAACGTCGCAATAAATGCTCGGTATTGTTGGACATGCATAAGAAGCCTTATCAGTCTTAACATTCTTGCAAGGAGAAGGTATCGGATCCTATAAATGACAGAAGAAAACAGAGTTAGGATTTTGTACAGATATATAAAAAAACCATTGTAACAAACATTTCATAGTTATTCCTCACCATTCTCCGTTTGAGAAGAAAGTGTTCTCATCTGGAGTTATGAGAGTAGCAGTTTCTCCAATAACTGCGCTTGCAAAAAGTATCAATCATCTATAGCATAGCCATCAATCAATCAACAAAAAAAAATGATGAAGTTGCTGCTTCAAAAGGTTTACCTATGACCCATGTGACTAGAAAATCAAACCGGTTTTGACCATCCCTCCAATAATTCTCAAATCCATATGAATAGATCTTCAGAGCCATCTCCATAACATATATCCAACCTGAGACAACATTAAAAAAATAATTAACTAATCACATTTACGAGTAACATAACCATAGATTGCACACTTCCTACAGCATCAAATATTAGAAACAAGCATAAAAAATGTAAGTGGAGAGAAGGTAATATTTAAGTTCTTACCAAAGACAAACTCTGCAACCTGCCAGGGCTTCTGAGCAGAGCTTTCTTCAATATCAAGCTACATACAAAAACATATGCTTGTGAAAAAAACTTAGAAATTTCATGTCAATGAGGTACACCTTATGGGGACAGGAGATACCGTTGTTTCAACAATGACAGCAATGAAGTTCAAAACAAGTATGAAAGAAATAGCGTAGCCAAAGTTTGGGCTTCGGACAAAAGCTCTTAGTTGTTGTGATAAGGCTGAATGGTAAATTTCCGGGAAATTTTCAAAGAGAGATGGCTGCAGTAAAAAACACAAAGGATGGTTAATGTAAACACATGATGGAGGTAAGTAAATTTCTAAAAGAAGAGTGAAATAGAGTTACGTAGACTTACAACTTCCTCCTTTTGGAATCTTAGAGCAATGGCTTGGCAGAGGTCAGCAAACTCATCCTTGTTTATCTACTCAACAGGAAACAAAAAGGATAAAGCAAAATTAATCTTTAAGGTTATCCTCTTATCACGAGTTCCTTGGTTGATTTATACCTTAAAATCACGAGTATCATCAAGCTCGTCAAATATTAATCCGAATTCTTCTTTTGATATCTTTGGTAACGTCCTGAATATTCAGAAAAGGAACGCATATCAGGTCTCACAAGTTAACAAAATTAAAAGGAAGAGACCATGAACAAAGTAGATAGATACTGCATATAGTAACATAGAAAAAAATACAGAAGATCATAATACCTGTAATTAGTCAACTGTTCAAAAAGCTTAATGCATTGCTCCTTATTAATCTCCCCGGTTCTCTGTTAAAACACACAAAATGGAAGATGACAAAAAGCACATATGCTCAGCTATGTCGTAAACTAACAAGGAACTTCCCTGTAGGAGAGATTTAATTATTTGCATGAATGAACTTACGTCTGTGTCTATAAGACCAAACGCTTTCTCCAACATTCTTCTTTTCATTTGATCCATACCAATTACTTGCTTTGCGAGCTACCAAAAGAACATATAAGTGTGGAAACTTGTTAGTGCTTTTGTTTTTCATTTTTCCATAAGAACCATGCAAACATCAACCTGTTCTTTGAAACTGTCATAAACAACGGCAAGAATCAAGTTCGTGACAAAGTAGACGCCAATTAGCACGTAGAGCACGAAGAACAACGAAGACCAGCGAGAAGACCTTACAAAAACATAACAAAATTAGTCTCCCATGCAACTCAAAAAAGTAAAACGAGAGACAAATGGACGTTTCACCATATACTTACTTGTAAGCACGAATCCAGACGTCAGGATTGTTGGATGTTGTGAACAAAATAAACATCTGATAAAGAGTTGCACCGTAAGAAGTGAAGACGGTGAGGCCTTGCTTCGTATCCTCAAACATAACAAAAGCAATCCAACTAGCAAATAAAAGGAACAACATCCATAGAGCCTGTGGAAATATTCAAAAAATTAAGCATAGAGTATTAGACTGACAATCAATACAATCTCTAAGTCAAACTTGAATAGGAAGGCCACTAACCAAGATATTTAAATATGTGCCAAGCATTCCAGAAAGAAGGATGAGGCTGTCTCGTAGTCCCCTGTACAGAAATTTAAAGAAACATATATATAGGTGAAACAAACAAACGTGGACTTTTATCTTACATGGCATGATCTACTCAATTCTTTGTCTATAGATGTATTTGCATTGAAACCATTTAATAGAAAAGAAATATAAATCAATTGTCACCTTATGCTAAGGATGAAGATGATAACTCTCACATATGGGGCGACTCTAAAAGGAAGAAAATCAAAAGCCAGTGGAGACAGGTATAGAAAATCAACCAGCACATCAACAATCAAAACTACTACGCAAGCAACCTGGAATCAAGAAGACAATCAATATTTTAGGTTCTGGCTAATTTTCAACAAATAGAAGCAAGAAACAGTGAAGAGGCTTGTAGGGGAATGATTACCTTCACTAGGTTCAAGCGGCTTGTCCAAAAGATTCGAGACCCTTCATAGGAGATTGGAAAAAACGTATGCACAAGTAGTATAAGCAGAGTAAGTACCTATTTTGACAACGTAAAGTAAAATAATTTCAGCACATTGAGAAAGGATCCTTGCCAGTCCCAACAAAAGACACCATGAAAGATAAACTAGTCTTGTCGGAATGTAAATAAAACATTACATGTCCCAACAATAGACACTATGCAAGATAAGCAGAGTAAGTACTTATTTTGATAAGTTAATACAAACAACTAAAGGATAAACTAGTCTTTACAGAATGTAAATAATACATTACAAGTCGTGAATTTTCAAGTGGATGCATATGTACCATCTATAGTGAAAATGAAAGGCCAAGAAGACATAAGTTCAGTACTTGCCTCAAAGATAATAGATTCTGCATTGGTCAAGTAGGGTAACTCTCCCAGGTAATAGTAATCTCTGTCTTTGCACGACGGCGTAGGCTTATTTTCACACCACAATGGTTGCTGCAAAAGATAAGAGTGTTACAGTTCATTTACTTCTTTTACAAGGTTGGTGTATATATAGCTCAAGACATTGCTTAATAAATAAGTGATGACCTCAAAGAAGTTTAACAAAATGAGAGCGAAATAGTTGAGTGACCAAATGAGATCCAGGCGTGTGAAGATAAAGTAGTACTTTGCAGCCTCTCCGAAGCTAGACTGGTCAAGTATTTGCTCAGGCAGACCAATACCATCTTCAGCCTACAAAACAAGCACATACATATGTACCACGTTCAATCCAAAAATCTCCTTTCGACACAAAACTAAAAAGGCTCACAAAAAGACAAAGAAACATGGTACGAAGTAAAACCGCATGATGTCACGGTCGGAGAAAGATGCATATATAGAAACTTATTCCAGAAGAAACCAGAACAGAACTAGGGTTTAAAGAGATAGAAGAGAACCAGATCGACGAGTGCAGCAGCTATCTGAAACGTGGAACCATGGGTGATAGCTTCTGAACGACGGACGATCCGATCCGTACCACCTCCACGACTCTGTCTACTAATCAAAGGGTCTTCCATTTTGTTTCTTGATTGAAATCGAAGCAAAGTCCAAGGACCTCGTAGTAGCTTTGTCTGAGTTATTATTTGACTCTTTAGGATTTAATTTAATGATAAGATCAGAAGAGTTGAGAAAGTAGAAGTGATGGCCCAGAAGTAGTTGAATTTTTTAATTGAATAAAACTTACGAACTTTTACCGTTAGATCAGTCGCAAATGATTGATAGATCTTGCAGACAAGACAAACACGTTGGGTCCTTGACGACTTCTTGACACGTGGCTTTAATTCATTTCAAGCTTTTCTCAATTTCTGTTTCTTTTTCTCTCTTTCAGTTCACATTGTTTTTTTTCCTATAACGGAGCCAAGAGGAAGAATGAAATCAGACAGAGTGGTGTTGTGGTCAAAATAAATATTCATTTAATTTTTTTTTTGTCGTCATATTCATTTAATTTATTTATGCAGAGACAGCTAAGAATTTTGGATCAGATCTGATGATAAACAATAAAAATAAACAAAAAGAGTTTGATATGGATAAGCATCTGAATACTGCTCACCAAAGTGTTGGATGCAAGGGGTTAGTTTCTCTTGTTTTGGGATTCAAATCACCATTAATACAAATTACTATTCTATAAATCTAAATTTTCAGGGACGGACTTCGTGCATATGAAAGATTTACACGAACGTAAGGTAGAGAACTTCCATAATAGTATAAAAAAAACTGGTCTCCAATCTTTGAAAAATATAAATAAACCTCCGCAATTGAGACATTAATTAGAAATGAAGTAAAATGCTCTAAAGCTCTACGATGAGATGAGAGAAAGAGAACAAATCATACACAAAAGCTTACTTACTACACAACATGCTGTAACTTTTCACTTTTCAGACAAAACCCCACAGAAGAATCAGTGTCACATTTTCACACTCTATATATTCACATTAACCGAACAACCAACTTCCAAATCCCATCACCGTATACAAACAACTTCAACTACCATTTACTTTACACAAGTTAAAAGCTTGCATTGGTGTTGGAACTCAGGATCCAAATAAACAGAACATACCAATGTTGTGTAGAGAGGACTCAGAGGAGCTTTACCTTATCTTAATGCTCTATTGGACCTATAAGTTAATTATTATATGGCAAAAATAATTAATCGGCACATGGGATTATAATCCATGAGATGGAATCTTCCTTTTCTTCTGACGCAACAAATGGTTGCATCAAACTTCAGTCAAAAATAAAAGTTCGCATGTAATATCATTATAAAAGTCGAATACACTGGGGTAGGACTTGGTGAAGCACATGCGACCAAACATTAGTATATTTGTCGACTAATTTGAGGCAACATTAACGTTTAGGCCCTTTGTACACATCGCCAAAAGAAAAAAGAAGTATCAAGAAAACATTAACACTACTGTGCCGATGACTGATAATCTTATTTTTATAAATTTCCATTCAGTACAGGCCAGTTCGGTATACTAGCTAAAATAAGTTGCAACACCACCACGCTACACTTAAAATTAAGGTGGTAGTTTACCACAAATTGACGAACTAGTTAACCAAATATGGGTAACATTATTAATGAAGGACACCATAATATTCAATTTATTAATTACTATTTACTCAATTTAAATGGATTAAACTTAATATTAAAAGGAAAAATAACATTTAAAAGCTGCAAATTAGATATGAAAATCAGCTGACCATCCAAATTCTTCTTTCTGTGCATTATTTTCTTTCTTTATGAATAAAGCTATAATATATCAATTTCCATCTATTTTCTATTTTAAGCTCTAAATAAGCTTGTTGCCAAACAACAACTCAAGAGAGTCGTCATATGAACATGGGCTTATGTTACCACAGCTTTCTGGGCTTACATATTGTTAATCCATCTACAGCTCAATCTCATCTCAACGAATCAAAAAATTAAAGTATATTTTATTTGCCTACAATTTTTAATACATTTTAAAAGAAAAAAAAAAACAATTCCCTAATTTTATGTATATTTTCAAGACGTGTAATTAGTTGGAGAGAAAAAATATAAAGAAGCATTTATTTGTTAAAAAAATAAAATCTGTTTCAGTTTCTGCCACCACACTCTCTCTTCCACAGTTTCGTTATCTAGATATTATTTTAGGAGGATCTCTCTCTCTCTGCTTCTCTCCATCTCTCTCTTAGCCATGGCTGCTTTCACTTGTACCTCTCGTCCTCCTGTTCCCCTCCGTTCGGAGTCGAGAATGGCATCCTCACCATCTGCTTCACTCTCTGCTCGGCGGATGTTCGCCGTCTCGCCTGACTCAGCAGGATTGAGAATCCGTCTTTCCCAGTCTTCGTCCTTGTTGACCTCGAAGGTTCCTCGACCACGAAGAGGCATCGTCTGTGAGGCTCAGGAAACCACTACAGATAGTATGTCCACGCTCTACTCTATGTCTCTGGCTTTTATCTATGTGGTTCTTGATATCTTCTTGATCTGAAGCTTGATTCGTGTTGGCTGATAATGTATTTTGGTAGTTTTTATGAACTGATTTGGTGTTGATGATTGATTTCGGATCACCTGTTTGAATTCACACTTTGCTCGTCATTCATATTTTAAAGGGTTTTGTTTATTTGATGAACAATAGTAGTTTCAATAGTCAACGACACAACATGGGACTCTCTAGTTCTCAAGGCGGACGGGCCTGTTCTTGTCGACTTTTGGGCTCCATGGTGTGGACCTTGCAAAATGATTGACCCGCTCGTGAATGAACTAGCAAAAGATTACACCGGGAAGGTCAAGTTCTACAAACTGAACACCGATGACTCTCCTTCAACCCCAAGCAAGTACAATGTTAGAAGCATCCCAACGATCATGATCTTTGTCAATGGGGAGAAGAAGGATGCAATCATAGGTGCAGTGCCCAGATCTACGCTCGCGTCTAGCATTGATAAATTCTTGCAATGAGATTAGACTGGTGAGTCTGTGAGATCTGTTTCTCCCCCCCCTCTGTCTTGTGTTCTCATTCTCTCTTGTAATTTGTGCTTCTTTGTAGCTATCTGCTTCTTCTATTGTATCTTTTCTTCATCACTGAACATCTAGACATGGATAAATAAGATGATGTCATGTTTTTATGTTATTTTTATTGTCGTTTAAAGACATTAAGAGATCGATCTTGGACTAGACTAACGGAATCAAGAAAACAATAGTGAAGTCTCTTTTAGGCCTGAGAAAGAGAGAGGTCTTAAGATGGTTCGGTTCTGCAACTTTTTTTTATGAAAACAAGCTAAGCTTTTGTCACATCTTCTAAAACTCTTTGTATTGTATCCGGTGAACGCTTGTTGTATGCAAAGGGAGTAAAGGTTATAATCTAAAACTGAAAATATCTTTTAGAGTTATATTACGTTTCAAAATATTTATCTAATTCAGCAGAGTTTATGTGTACCCAATTTATAGAAAAGGATGTCAATTAGGACAAAATGAATGAAAGCCAAAAGAATTGAACATTCTTGGACTGATCCACAGTTCCCGACAATGTTCTTGCACTGTTCTACTTCTTTGCATTATTGAGTTCACGCTCACTCTGTTCACAAGTTTCCGTTCAAGTATATGGCGGAGTTTTTTGTCAAGCTCAGATCGCGGATCTTCTCTCCTTCCATTCTGAATTTATTCCGATGAGTCCATAGATTAAGAAGAACGCCACTAGCATGTCTCAAGAACAATCGAGGAGATTTTATTCTTCATCTTGCTGCTACATGGAGTACTATTGAACTAGTGAGGAGCATTGTCTTTGAATGTCCGGGTCTTTTATTGGATCCAAAGTCAAAGGATCAGCTTCCAATCCATGTAGCCCTTGTGAAAGCAATGCTTAAAAACGATATAGCCCTGGAGGCTTGGTTCAAAATGGCGCATGGCGAGGTGAGGCGATGAGTGTCTCCCTTCTCGCCTTGCGACACAAAGCGAGCGCTTTGTGTGTGAAGGCAAAAACTATAGTGCAAAAATATAGGTATAGATAGAATACAAGTTTAGAACCAAAGTGCAAAACAGAGTACTTATTAGTGAACAAAAAGATCAGGAGAAACATCAAACATCAAAGTCGTCAAATAGAGAGAAGAACAATAGCACATGGAACCCTAACTTTAAACTTAGGTTACGGTATATAAGACTAACTTAGGGTTTGAAAAGAGCTTTTATGTGACGCTAAAGATGTGTTACAAATCTAACTCGGTTTAGCAGTTTAAATTTGGCAAACCAATTCGGTTTGACTTAAAATCAATTAAGGCGTTGCTTTAGGAGCCTTAGGTTTAGTAAGAAAGCGTAGAAAGCGCTCGCTTTGTGTAAGTAGCCACGCCTTGAGGTGCTGAGGCGATGAAGACATCGCCAGGCCTCGCCTAGCGCCATGGCGCCAAAAGCGAGCGCTTTTTTAAACCAAGCCTGGAGGGGGAAGTCGAACTGAGATTCACAGTCGGAAGGGAGAGAATATCTTTGCACACACAGCTTTAAAGACTTTCGAATTGATTCAAAGCAAGAAAAAGGTTAGAACATTGTTCACATTGCTACTAAAAAGTTGGAAAATTGAAATATTACAACACTTACGACATAATAAACAAACAAACTATCTTGTTAACGAGCAAGATTTGGATGGGAATAGGCCTCTACACCTAGACACCACAATGTGGCGCCCTAGAGCTGCTCCTTGCCTTACTGGACAAAAACCTGTTCATAAAGAACTATAGTAGCTCAAGCTTCCCTGGATATTGCCAAGCTGAATCACTACATCTTTCGGGAGGTATGTCTAAGTTCTAGTCATAACATTACTTTTTAAAAAAAATCTACACATCGTTATTTACCCTTATGTTTGAGTAAAAAAGTTGACACTGATAGTCTCAGTATACGGCCATGTTCAAATAGATGTTAAACTCATGAAGATCATGAAGCTAACAAGACCATCAATGCCATTGCCCATTGGACAGTGGCAAAAACAAAGAGTACATCAATGCTCATAGTGTTGGCTGTTCTTGTAGCAACCGTAACATTTTTACAATAACAGATAGATATAAAAGCTGTGCACAAATGGCTATGACAACGAGAGCATTTCAGTATCGCATAGGAAGGTTATCAGTCTTAGGGTTGCTGAGTTCGAACAAATTTTCGAACTCTACATTTTTTTACGTTAAGTTTACTTTTACAGAGTAGTGGTAATTGAAAGTATGCATGAAAATGAAGTTCATGTGTGTTAAGATCACATTACTTTTCACAGAAACAGGATCGTTGACCATGATAGAAAATGGACATTCTTGACCATGAAGTATCAAGTAAACGCTATTAGAAATAGAACTAACAATCATATCAAATGTACATTTCAATTTCCCACACCAAGGTTTACTACCCTGATCTTAGAGGGTTGCCGTGCTCGAACAATTTATCATGTACGGTTCTGTTATAGTGATGGTAAATGTTTGGTACTTTAATTTGGTATACATGAAGTTCTTGATCTAGTGATGGTGTCTTCCATCAGTTGTCACAAGTTTGTCTTACTGTTCACTTTCTTGAGTGTAAAGAAAGATAGTCAAAGGTCGTTCAAAAAAGAAAGATAGTCAAAGAAATGTACATTTTTGTTTGTTGGGTTCTAATAGAACCGTTCTATCTTTGCTGGAGGACTATCTTTTATCATGTACCACGTGTGAGTAATGTGGAGGCTGATGCTGTGGCAAAATCAGCCGTTTCGTTGCTTAACATGTCCTCCGATCATGAATGAATGAACTTGTTTGATAAAAAAAAATAGACATTGTTATAAACCATTTAGTGATCGACCCATTTATCAGCCCGTGTAGCAAGACGGGCTAAGCCCATCCGCAGGATCATACTGGCGCCTATCTACTCTTGTGTTTATCTACATTATAGTTGGTGTTTATCTTACGTATTGCTAGTCATTATCTAGTTAAGGATAAGTACGATCTCATGTCGATCCAGTACTTAGACTGCCATTACCATATGTATATAAAGACCAGTTGGTCGACCTAATAATACACACAAGTTCCCCTCTTCATTTACAACACGTTATCAGCACGACCTTGTCTCTAAACCCTTCCAAAAATCCCACCACCCATAAATCAGAAACCAAACGATCTCTTGCTATTTTCCGGCGACTCCTAAAGCTCTTCCAGTCGCCTCCTTTTCTCTCTGTCAGCAACCAGCAGCAGCTCTCTCTCCTCACAGACCGTTCAACTCATCACAAAAGGTTCAGGTATCTTCAGAAAACTCAAAACAAAACAAAAAAAAAAAGATTTAAACCCTCAGCCGCATACATACAGCTACATCTAGCCGTATGTCTTTGCAGAATAAAATCTAAAACCCTAATCTATTTTCAAAGCT
>NC_027750.1:11090561-11091196 GCF_000695525.1 Brassica oleracea var. oleracea | reverse complement strand
AGTCAGACAAAGTTGATCACATGGAGTTTGAAACTTCAGACATACTGAAATAAGGAATTAAAATACCATATCGTTTTTTTTTTATTATTTTCCCCTGGATTTGGTGTTCTTTAAGATTGTTTATCAGCGTTTGGCTTTGAATTTAACTTTATCCTTATGAATGAATAATTTTTTTTTTCATTTCTCATATGCCTAAGAATTAGATCATTAAAGATACCATCTCTGAAAATTGTATTACTGTTCATTAACTTTATGATTATTATTTTTGAAGAATGAAAAGTGGAATGGATACAATCGTGGTGGACAGTGGCAGCCACACCATTTTGAGAGACAAACGATTTTTCATACATCTCACACATAAGGTAGCTAACATCACCACTATAGCTGGCACGACTAGCTTAATTGAAGGCTATGGCCACGCCAATATCTTATTGCCAAAAGGTACACATCTTGAGATTGAAGATGCTTTGTACTCACCTAGCTCAAACAGAAGTCTATTGAGCTTTAAAGACATAAGACTGAATGGTTTACACATCGAAACAATGGGTAAAGGAAGTCAAGAATTCCTACAGATTTATAAAATCACCCAAGGCAATAAGAAAGTCTTTGAGACTATACCTGCGTGTGGGACTGGT
>NC_027750.1:11075166-11088820 GCF_000695525.1 Brassica oleracea var. oleracea | reverse complement strand
TGTTATAAACCATTTAGTGATCGACCCATTTATCAGTCCGTGTAGCAAGACGGGCCAAGCCCATCCGCAGGATCATACTGGCGCCTATCTACTCTTGTGTTTATCTACATTATAGTTGGTGTTTATCTTACGTATTGCTAGTCATTATCTAGTTAAGGATAAATACGATCTTATGTCGATCCAGTACTTAGACCGTCATTACCATATGTATATAAAAACCAGTTGGTCGACCTAATAATACACACAAGTACCCCTCTTCATTCACAAGACTTCATTCACAACAGACATGATTTGCATGTGAATAATTCAACCCATGGGTAGAAAATTTACTTTTTTTGTAGAAATTTTTATGGTGGAGAAATCTCTCCCATAACAAGCGAGTAACAACTTTATTATGCACATTTGTCAAAGTAACCGTTGACAAAGTTAGCTATAAGTTCTGTTCTACATGAGAAATAAAAATGTTGATCACATAATGTTATCTTTTAATCAGTACATAGAGGGTCCCAATACATAGACCACGACAAACTCGAAGTACACTTTTAAAAGGAAGCAAATCCAATAGAAATAAAAGTACAAAACAGATTCTTTAATCCCTACCAATTAGCATATGCATGGTGTCCAAATAAGTTTAAGCTTCAAGGATAATAAAAGAAATGTAGAAGGCGNAGTTCGGCTTTTTATATTTTAAAAGCCTAAAAAAAATCAAAAGCCTAAACTCTACTGTTTAAAAATAACTGGTTGAATCTTTCTTCAAATTTTCAAATTATGAACATACAGTACTTCTAACAATAACTAACAAAAATATATAAAAGTATGTAAAATGGTTAAGTTAATTTAATTAGTGGTAATACATTAATATGAACTATTGCCTATTTCCCAACAATAAACCATTATTGTTACAAGATTCAACACTCCAAGTACACTATTTTACTCACTATCTTTTTAACTTTAAAACAACATGATGTTTTATAGTCACTTTTATCTACCTCTGGATGAATAACCAAGCTGTCTAACAGTGACACCTTGGTTTAAAAAATGAGTAACAGCGCATTCCTTGGAAAACGTAAGCTATTCCACGATCGATCTTTTGCTTCTTCTTTTGTCAAACATCATTTACTTTAGCTGGGTTTAGGTAAAAAAAATACTAACAGAAATAATAAGAAAACATTCCAAAAAATAAATCCTTATTAATTACAAATTTACAATAGGTTAGTGGAGAAATGAAAATGACACAGAACCTACAAATTATAAAATACCAAAGGTGATTAAGATGAAAAGGTAAATGATAAGTTACCAAAATGTAAACAAAAATTTATCATGTTCAGTCACATATATAGTGAATTTGAAAAAAAAAACCACTAATCACTTGATCGAAATTTCATTTTAGTGTTTAGATCTGTTGTTTCTCCCTTATATAGTGGAGTCAAACTAGTCAAACGAGTTTCGTTGGAAGCACATAAACAAACATTTTTCTTCTTTCCCCTAAAACAAAGTTTCTATTACAAATGAATATTTAATTATAACAAAAAGAAAAGAAAAGAAATAGTATTATCTTTAAACTCTCTCTCTATCCCGCTCTCTTCCACAGACGGTCCCTTTGCACAGAAGCGAATTGACTATACATTTACTCTCTCGATCTGTCTTAAGCTTCCCTTTTCTTCCTCTTCCAAAAGGTCATCTTTAAAAGTTTTTTTTTGAAGAATTTTCTGGAGCGTGGTAAGTTCTCTGCGTACTCTGTCTTCATCTTCTTGGTTTTAGGTTTTCTTTCTGAAATGTGATGTTATTATGCATCTGCAATGTTTAATTTTTTTTTTTTTGCTGAATGCAATGTTTAATGTTAGGATTGTAAATATAATCTATAGGTCTTGAAGCTTTTGCGTTATGGGTCACTCGGATATAGTTTTTTTTTTTTTTTTTTGGTGTAAATGTTGAATCACTCGGATATAGTTCTTCATAAATATTTGTGTCTTCTCTTTTACGAATGGATCCGTACGGTTTCCTTTGAATATTTTAGTTTTGGAGATCTTGCAGCTCTAAATCACAGATCTGTTTGTTTCTTGGATGAAATAATTTTTTTGTCCAAAAAGAAAATCAAATTAACTTAAGGTTCAAAAGAAAAAATTAAGTTGTAAATTTGACCTTTGAAACTGACTGATTTTGAAAAAGTTTGAACCTTTGGAACTTAAATGTAACCTCTTTGGTTTGGAGATCCAATTTCCCTGGAGCAATACTTGCAAAAAAGAAAAGGTCTATGTAACAATAAATTATCATAGTTTCTCATAATTAGATGAAACCTTTTTTTAAAGAATAATAATCATATTAACTTCTTTTCTTAGGACTCCAGTGGCTCTGAAATGAATTTTTATAAACTAATCTACATTTCCACTATTGTTTTTATAAATTAATGTTTTATAATTTTTTTGTTTCAGTTAGATAATTATTTTATATTTATAATGTTAAATTTATTTTTTTTATAACCATTTGTATTTTTCCGAAAATTTAATTATTGATTGAATTATTTGACTAGGTAATTAATATGTTTTATGTTTAGAAAAAGTCAAAAATTAAATGTACTCTTAATTTGTAAATAAATAAAAACTTTTGGAATATTGTTTTTACCATAAAAGAAACTATGCATTTCCATTCATCTCTTGTTTTTACTATATACTTCGTATTTTTTAATATGAAACTCATATGCATGGTTCCAATAAAACTTTGTATTTTTCAGTTTGAATCAAAACAAATAACGAATCAAAAGCTAAACTATATGTGTATGTATATATATTATTTTTATTTTTTACGGATAAAGTTGGGCAAAGTATTTATAAATTTTGATTTGATTCGTTATCCGTTTTGATTTGAACCAAAAAATATGGATATCCGTAACTCTATGAATCAAATCAAATGCTAAAATGCAATATATAAAAAAACAAATCACAAATACCAATATTTTTAGGAATGAATATCTAATTCGATCTGTTTTATGCATATACATATATGTACATAATTATATATATATATATATTATAGTTTATATAAGTTTTACAATATTTTTATGAATTAAATTTATTATATTATGTATTAAAATTTAAAAGCTAAATAATATTTTATTTTTGTAATAAAATGTTATTATTAAAATTTTCAATTATTTAAAAAATTTTATTTTATTTACGGATCAAATCGGATATTCTTTAAAATTCTAAATCATTTCGGATATCAAAGTCACCGACTATCTAGGTGGCTAAAGATTGAATCGACATGAATGCCTCCAAATACCCGGATATTCGATCTGTGCCCACCTCTATTTACGGATATAATTTATTTTTCTTTATATGAAAAAATTCACTAATGTCAAGGCCTTTTTAATTTTTAATTTATTTTAATTTTATTTTTCATGTATAATTTTGAACAAAAATATCATTTAATATTAATTAATAATATCTTTATATATTTGTCAACTATTTTTATATACTTTACATACATATACATGTGCACTTTGATGTGAGCACCTTGTAACTAAGTATTTATCACAAGTGAAATATCTTTTTTTTTGGGAAGTTGAAATATTTTTTTTCTTAATGCTTCTTCAATACCGACCAAATTATAGTGAAATGATTTGTCTTAATAATTTTTTTTTTCTTTTTCTTGAACTATTATCCGTTTACAAACTATGATATGAAACCATTGGTTCGACATGACGATTATCTAAAATTCATAACATAAAAAAACATATAATAGTAATTTTTGGTTTTTACTGAAAAAACTAAAAAATCAAACATTCTAACCGAATAAACCATAATAAATAATAATTTAAAATAATAGTTATATTTTAGGAGATTAAAAACAAAAAAATAACTTAAAACCGAACAGATATCCATATTAAACAGATTTAATGTATTTTTATTAAAAATAACGAAACTAATAATCACATTATTACTTAGTTCTCCCTTATTTCATGGAATCATCAAATTAATCAACGAGTTTAGTTGGAAGTACATAAATAGAAACACTGTCTTTCTAAAAACAAAGACTGTCCATGTTTAAGCAGTATATAAATCTCTTTTCGTCTGCGTAGATACTACTGTATTTTCTATGTGCTTTCGCTGGACATCGATCTCTAAGTTCTGTCTTAAATTGTAAGCTTTTTTGTTAGATCATTCTTTCTTCCTTATTTCATGGAATCATCAAATTAGTCAACGAGTTTAATTGGAAGCACATAAAAAAAACATTGGTTCTTTGTATAAACAAACCATGTCCATGTTTAAATCTCTAAATAGACACCTCTGTATTTAAGTTGAATATAAATCTCTTTTCATCTGCATAGTTACTAGTTTGTATGCTTTGGCTAAATATTGATCTCTAAGTTCTGTCTTAAACTTTAAGCTTTTTTTTACCATTGATATTGACTTTAAATTCCACAGATCCAGTGATGATGATGTGGTACTGAGGAGGGGTTGGAAACTGAATCATTTCAAAGGGCAATCATGAAGGAAGAGAATGCTGTTTCTGGCATCACCATACCGCTCCATGCTCGCCCTCTCACTCGTGCTTACTCTAAGATGATAACATCATCAGAAGTGGATGCTACAACACAGAGTCTAGGACATGTCGCGAGAGCAAACACAAAGAGAGCAGCCTTGGATGAGAAGAAAGCTAGTGCACCTAAGAAGCTAGCTGTTCTTAAGGATATCACAAACGAGATCTCACCTAAGGTTCATGTCGTTAAACACACACAATACTTCTTGCTTCTTATACTCCTAGTTTATATCAAATAATATGTTTCTGGTTGCTGTCCATATAGTTGGAGAACATCAAGCAGATAGAGAAGGTGGACGCTGTATCCACTGTGGCAAATATTCTGAAAGTCATTGACATTGATTCAAATGAGAAAGATCCTCTATTGTGTAGCCTTTATGCACCTGAAATCTACCACAATCTGCGAGTTGCCGAGGTAATAAAAAATCTTACAATGTTGCATTTGAGGCATCTGATTCCTAAAGACTTTTCCTACCCCTAACAGCTTCAACGCAGACCATTTCCGGATTATTTGGAAAGAACACAAAGAGATCTGACTCAGACAATGAGAGGAATACTAGTTGATTGGCTTGTAGAGGTTAGTCTTTTAGATCCCTTTTTTTTTAAACTTGTTGCTAAGATTTAAAGTTCTGTTACATATAATTTTCAGGTCTCAGAGGAATACAAACTTGTACCGGACACACTCTACCTCACAGTGTATCTCATAGATTGGTTTCTCCATGGGAACTACATTGAAAGGCAGAGGCTTCAATTGCTCGGCGTCACCTGTATGTTCATTGCTTCGTAAGTTTATAGACTCTCCCCTTCTTTAAAATCAAACAATGCTGGTAAGGAAGGCATCATCTGAAAAAGAGTTTGGTGTTGTTTCTTGAAATATTTTAAAGAAAATACGAGGAGATCTTTGCGCCACGCATTGAGGAGTTCTGCTTCATCACTGATAGCACTTACACAAAGGATCAGGTCCTGGAGATGGAGAGCCAAGTACTAAAGCATTTTAGCTTCCAGATTTACACACCAACTCCAAAGACATTCCTCAGGTAATCTCATAAGACAGTGTCAACACTTCATATGTTGTTCTTTGTTTCTAGTCTTTTTGATGATTCCATTTTTTTTTGCAGGAGGTTTCTCCGAGCAGCTCATGCTTCTGATCTGGAGAAACCAAGTGTTGAGATGGAGTTTCTTGCAAACTATCTCATGGAACTGACATTAATAGACTATGAGTTCTTGAAGTTCCTTCCTTCGGTCATCGCTGCTTCAGCTGTTTTTCTTGCCAAGTGGACACTGAACCAATCAAGCCACCCTTGGGTCTGTTCTCTCTCTTTTTTTTTGTTTAGACAAATCTTGATTCTTGAATCTTGAACCTCATACAGTTTTTATTCTTCCATTTTTTTGGGTCCAGAATCCAACTCTTGAGCATTACACAACTTTCAAAGCCTCAGACCTTAAAGCATCTGTTCACGCCTTGCAAGATCTGCAGCTTAACATCAAAGGGTGCTCCTTGGCATCTATACGCATGAAGTATAAGCAAGAGAAGGTAAAAAAAATAATTCAAGTTAGTAGTTCAGTAGATTTTTGTTACTTTACATATTTTTGTTACTACAGTTCAAATCCTTGGCGGTTTTGTCTTCTCCGGAGCTACCTGACAGGCTATTCTGAATAGAGATTAAACCAAGCGGTTCATCTCCTAACCGAAGCATATGCAACTTAGAAACTGATGGTCTGGATCGTCCCTCTCTCATTTATCTGTTACTGTCAAATAAAACGATAACCTTTCCACGGTCTGGATTTTATTTAATACCCAGTAACCGGATTAGTTAGTGTTCGTTTATTCCGGTTTAGTGTAGACTTGTTTGGTTCTTCCAAACCAAGATTATTTTAGTTGAAACGGATGTACATTTTTTCTCGTTCTATCAGGCCGTTTCTGGTTACATTATTTTGTTCTGCCTTTGTTATAACCTTACAAAAGATCTCTTGCCGTATACACCGATCAAAATCTGTGTTTAAAAAGTTGATTTTTTTTTTATCATATTACTCGGTATCTAATTTTTTTGTTCAACATTAGATGTAATATATACTCAATAATACGTCCTCTTAACTGATGCAGAATGACAATTTGAGGGTATATATATTTATTATTTTTTTTTTTTGACATCAAACATTTATCTTTGACTCTGTAAACTTATATATATTTATATATTTTTTATAGATATTTATCTATGTTGTTAGGTTTAAGTATTCATGTCATCTTTTGCATCAAATATTTCAATGAAATATGAGAAATTTTATGAAATAACCAAGATCTCAATAACCATTAAAAATATAGCATATATAATTGTGAAATGAAGTCAATAACTAAAATCACCATTTTTTTTCGTTTTATCTTTCTCATTGTAACAGAAGGTTGTTATACCATTTGAATATTATTATGATTTCTTTATATAGTATATTAATCTGCGCCATACGCGGGATGAGATTATGTATACAGATGATCTTTACATATTAAAATTTATTTTGTGTTTATTTATATATTATTTACATAATTAAATTAGTGTAAGCACATAAATCAAAATAATACCTCTTGTTTATTGACAATATTGTTTTGGTAAGTAAATCAAAACTACTTTTTTTATTTTATATGGTATATAATTAAATTTCAATGATATTTTTTATTTTTTAAATTATATTAATATTAAAAGGCCTTAAACCGGCCAACAGTTAATGGTTACATAAAAAATCTTTAACCGAAAAACGAAACCGGATTAAACCGGAGATAAGCAAGGAAAATCCTAGAAAGGATGGCTTTGATCGTCCCCAAATCGCAGCCACCGCTCTCGCCGGAAACTTGTTCACCGTCTTTAACAGCGGGTCATACCGATCTCTCCCGGCCAGTTGAAACCACTCCGACGGCAACCACACGCCGACGTTGAGGAGCGCGACCCATAGAAGCCTCTGTGGACCTCGCCGGAGTTGTGGATCTCGCCGGGGCAAGCGCTATCCGCCGGCCAATCTTGACTTGCCGTGTTTCCCTCCAAGCCGATCTATACCCGGAGCTGCTTGATTCGACCACTGCCGTTTCTGCTCGAAACAGATCTAAGAAACCACCGCTTCGATCTCGCTGTCCTCTAGCAAAACCATGAAGAGGAGAGAACCAGATCTGTGCCCGCTTCCATTGCTTCAGCCGTTTCATACGCAGCTCCGTCGGACTCCACACCACACACGGCCGGAGAAGGAGAGGGGGTTTCGGAGAAGACATGCAACCAAAAACTTCAGTTCAGCACCGCCGAAATACACAGAAAAAAAACGAGGAAGACAATCCCTCTCACACCGCGGCGGAAGCTGACGGCGGAGAGGCAAACATGGTGCCTGTTGAAGAGAGAGGTTGGAGAAAAAAGTTTTGAGAAAGAGAGAAAGAGAGTGATTTTACAAATTTCAATGATATTGAGATAGATATATAGTATATATTAATATAAATATTTATTATTGAGACTCTCTACTCATATGATTTTATTAACATTTGTATATTTGTTGTAACAAAAAATTTAAACTATTAATCACAAAATTTTCAATGTGAGATTTTTCAATGCAAATTTCAAAATCAAAATATTAATCTCTCAATAAGTTTTCAATGCAATTCCAAATTAACATATTTGCGTATTTTTATATGGTACATTGTTTAATTTAAACCATATTAAAATAGACATCTATATATATATATATATTTATTTATTTATTTATTTATTTTTTAATACGAATATCTATAAATAAGAATTCATACAATTTCATGATCATTGGTGTCTTGTTATAACAAAAAGGGTTAAACCATTCATCACAAAATTTTCAATGTGGGACTTTAAACATTTTTAGTAATTTATAGTCGTTTTAAAAAATTCAAAATATAACATAAAAAAAAAATCTAAACTTTTTATTACATGGTTCATGTGACTGTTTAATTTCTTTTAAGTAATATAAAATTAAACAAAAAGGAGAAGATACAAAAATTGTTATCAAATTTTTATTATTCATAATCATTAATTGTCATAAATATGTTAATCATATTAGGTAATTATGTAGCTTTTATTTAAGGAAAGAATGGAGAATATTCTTTTGTACATAACTAATCAATTTGATAGTTAACTTAATAAAATATATAATATATGTTTATATAGACCAACTTATTTTCTAATGATTCTAAGAATCATCTTAATGATAACACGTGGTTACAAAAAAAAATTGTAATGTTTCTCAATTAATATATAAAAGATGTACATAATATAATACTATAAGGTGTATGATATTATAAATTGATAGTTTTAAATATAATTAAACTACATGTTAAGGATACACACACTTAACTAATGTATAGATTCTATTGAAGTAAAAGCCTCTTATAAATAATGTAACCATTGGCATATATAATGTGATATATCATTTCTTTTAAATCTCATCTAGATGCCCCACTTTTCTTTTTGTCCCTGCATATGTAGCCTATGTTTTGTATTTTCTCCTTCTCTGTTCTACATTGCATCACATCATGCCAAACTCAAAAACCAACTTCCTTATTCCTACTGCAACTGAAACTGTCTTGGTTTACTTCATTAATCAAAATAGCTCTCTTGCTAATATGTCTGTATCTAAAGTTTTAGTTTGATTAACAAGATTGATTTATTTTGTGTATGTGGCTAAAACACACAGAAAAATAACGGGACAGTGTAAGACTACACTGAAGAACTTCTCAGCTTGGTTAACCACGATGTTCGATTGGCAGTGGGTGATTTACTGTGTCGACTCCCTCTTCATGTTATACAGCTCATGGTGGAACTAAAACCGGACTCCGAGATCGATATTGACCAAGAATGTTTTTCCAGGGTGGGTGAAGAATATAAACGGACAACATATGCTTCTTGGATCAAACACAAGGTACTAGTTTTATCACAGTTAGTAACAATGAACTTTTAGAAAGACAAAATTTTGTTAAATTTTTATTTGGTCTGGATTGTAGCTGATTATCCCAGATATTTTGAGAAACATGAACTGGAATGAGATAATAGGTACACTCAGAGATCAAAAGGACCATTGTAAGTTTGAGTACAAAACGATTCTTTCTTCTGATAAATATTTGTCAAAATATTTGCTGGTGAATCTTTTGTTATTGAGATTTTATTAGTGGTATGTTGGGCAATCATAGCCACTGAGCTTATGCAGGCTGTGAGACGTATCTATAGACGTGATACAGACCCACCACACTGTACTGTCCACATGAATTAATTGATTTTGCATGTCTAGAGAAAAGAATGCTATGCAAGAAGAAGCACTTATGTTATCTCTATAGTACATTATTAGCCCTGGTGTATGTAGTCGATAATGAGATCTCCAAAGAAGAAGACATGTCATTTACATGATGTTTTTCGGATATTCCTCGACGCATTAAAAAAACGTGCTTATATCCGAGACTTTGTCACATGTGACCAATGGATGAGGTCTTTCAACAGCTAGCCCAGAAACCAATTGGAGCCATGATAAAAAATGGTAAATGACTTGTATATTAACATCAATATGTGTTATGTAATCTAATGTTAATTTGTTTTTTTTTCCAACTGATATACCGTGGACCTACTTCCCTTGGTTCTTGTTTGTGTTCTTTCCATGTAGTCTCTCTAGTGGTTGAATGTGTTGATTAGAATAGTGAGAGGTATATACTAGTAAGATCAAGCCATGTAGATGATTTTGGCAATGATGGATGCATCAAAGTGTCATTTGACACTGTGATCTTTGGTTTGGAAACCGGTCACTATCCTGATTCATACTATTATAAGAGGTTCTCCCAACATTATCCCTCCTATTTTAACTTTATATATCTGAGACTATTAAGAAAGGATGGAGAAAATGATGTGAAAAGGAGAAAATTGAGTGAAATCAAGTAATTATATTGATATCTTGGTATTATGATCACTTTTGGTCCATTCAAAATTTGTACATTTAGTGATTTGGAAATTGATACAGGCATGCATCAGCTTCTATTGTCTCGGTTTTATTTACTTCTTGTATTATCTGAGGTAGCTCTGGACATGTAGAGGCGTAGTGACCAAGGTTATCACATCGCAAACAAATTATTTTGGATATATCCTTCTTCTCTTTGGAATGATCGGCTCGATTTGTTGTCCTTCCTTTACCTCGTCATCTACCTCGTGATGATGTAAAAGCCTTGTTGTTGATTGTTTACGTATAGAAGTTTCCCTTGTGTTTCTATGTTACTATCATCATCCTCAATTATTTCTTCGTATGCTTTTAATCTTCCAATAATATCTTCAAATCTCATAGTTTTCAAGTCTAGGAATTATTCAAGAGAAGATATTATGTGAATTTTTTTTGGCAAGCTATTGAGAAAATTTCTTACAAGTTTGGATTCTTCTATTGCTTGTCCGAGTGAAGCATATTTTGATGCTAGCTCCGATAACTTTTCCGCAACGCTATCGATTGTTTTTGAATCCTTCGTCTTAATTCTTTCAAAGTTAGACCTTAGGGTTTGAAGTCTTGCTTCATTGACATGATAAGCTCCTAGGTTTCTAGATTTGATTCTGTCCCATATCCCTTTAAGTGTGTCTTGTTTGTCGACTTGTAGAATAAGACCTTCTGGAATTGCTTGAAACAATAATCCTATCGCGATATTGTTTTATCAGAATCATCCGTATCTTGTTCAATCATATCCCATACTGTGTAGTTCGTTGTGCTTAACATAGGACATTGGATCGTTGTGGTGAAAACTCTTTTGAACGCGTTGTGTTGTTGCCTCCTATAGCTCTAGATTAACAACAGTAGGTCTTCAAGATCGTTTTAAAACCATAAAACTCTGATACCAAATATATATTTTTAGAACAGACTTAGCAATGGTATAAAGACAACCTTCTTTATTAATGTTTAGAAATTATCTCAAAACTAAACACTCAAAAGCTCTTGTATTCTTATTATCAAAGTCACAACTCAACTTTGATATTTATAGGAATGTTAGACCCCTTTTGCTAATCGTATTCCTAATTTAAATAGAAAATTTTCTTTTTCCTATTTCTAATACATGTAGATAGTTTTCTTTTATCCGTAACCGACTTGTTAAGAATCACTTGAGCTGCAAGTTATTGAAGCTTATTCAACAAGACAAACCCATACACCATTCAAGTAATGCAGACAGGAAAGCAATAAAATGAATAACCTGTGGGGGTAGGGTAGCTCAGATGTGAGCAGACTGAACATATGAAGATTGCATATTCAATTCACCCTTACCGCATATTATCTTTCAATTTCCCTAACAATGATTATAAACGATGTCGTATAAGTAATAACTTAGGCTTTAACAAGAACGGGTCCTAAAAGCCGATTTTCAAGCTAATTATCCTACCGACCTTGAATATAAACCGACTATTTCATCCCTTTATAATTTGTTATCTGTATTATTATCCTTGACGTGAGAATATCGACTTAGGCCCTGTTCGTTTGATTATCCAGATGATCCATCTGGGCGAAGATGCAAATCGATGTTCGTTTTGTGCATTATAATGTTACATCCAGATGGATCACCCAACTGAATTTTTAAAAATTCATCTCAAATTCTCACCCAAATGAAGGTGAATCTTGATGGTGCATCTGGATGCAAATGCATTTAGTTCAGTCCAAAATGATTAATGACAAAAATGAATTTTTAAAATCAAAATATTATTTTCAAACCCTAAACTCTATTTTTTTTTGCATATACATTTTTCTGCTATAACCAAAAAATGCATTTTCTCGCAAAAACTGAAAAACACATTTTCTCGCCAAAACCGCAAGATGCGTTTTTCCGCAAAAAAACGCAAAACACACATTTCCATAAAAACACATTTTTCGGCCAAACCAGTAAAACCACACTTTTCGACCAAAACTGAAAAACGTATTTTCCCGTCAAAACAAAAAAAAACACATTTTCCCGCCAAAACCCAAAAAATACATTTTCCCGCCAAATTCCAAAAAGCATTTTCCGGCCAAAATCACAAAAAGTATTTTCCCGCTAAAACTGGAAAAACACAATTTTCCCGCCCAAACTGGAAAAACGCAATTTTCTCGCCAAAACCGGAAAAACATATTTTCCCGCCAAAACTGGAAAACGAAATTTTCCCGCCAAAACCGGAAAATGAACTTTTCCCGCCAAAACCAGAAAAACGCGTTTTCCCGCTAAAACTGGAAAAACGCATTTTTCGCCAAAATCGGAAAAACACATTTTCCCGCCAAAATCGGAAAAATGTATTTTCCCACCCAAAACCGGAAAAAATGTATTTTCCCGTCGAAACCGCAAAAATGCTTTTCCTGCCAAAATCATGAAAAAACTTTTCCCGCCAAAATCGCGAAAAAACTTATCCCGCCAAAATCGTGAAAAAAACTTTTCCCGTCAAAAACATATTTTCCGCCAAAACCGCAAACACACACTTTTCCCGTCCAAACCATAAAAACGTATTTCCCCCAAAACCACAAAAACGTATTTTCCCCCAAAACCACAAAAATGCATTTTTCCGCCAAAAACACATTTTCCCTCAAAAACCGCCAAAATATTTTCTGCCAAATTCGTAAAAATGCTATTTTTCTGCCGAAACGTAAAAAAATATATTTTAATCATTTTATTAACTAGTCCACCTGGATGTAGATGGAAGTTAAAAAAATGAAAAACAAACGAACATAGTTGCATTGAGATGATTCATCTGGATGCATGGACTAAATGAAGAAACAAACAACACCCAGATGGAGCATCTGGATAAGACATCTAGATGGATCATCCGGATACATTTTCCAGATGTACAAACGAACAGGGGTTTAGACTAAAGATGGTGTTTATTTCGATCCCCAATGCAACGACTCTGTCGATCGATGTAAACCCTAACACAACCACCATCTCAGCCTTTGAACAAATCGTTCAGCAACGTACCAACGTTCCTCAGCCTCTCCTTCGCTACTCGCTCCGTGCTCAAAACCCTAGCCGCGTGTTCCACGACTCCCTCCTATTATCAGATCTAAGTGTTTGTCGTTTCTCTACTGTGATTATCCACGTTCCTCTTTTGGGTGGGGACGAGGGAGCGCTTCCGCCGCGGTTCCCCGA
>NC_027750.1:11044942-11075066 GCF_000695525.1 Brassica oleracea var. oleracea | reverse complement strand
TATCAAACCTGAACTGACCCCTTTTTTTCCTTAATACCTTATCCTCCAAAAAAGCTATCATAGGGCGATGATCAGAGCCCACCATCCTCAAATATTCTATGTAAGAACATGGGAACAGTGTATGCCACTCCTCATTTGCCAAGGCCCTATCCAATCTACACCTGATCGTCATTGCTCCTTTTCCTTTACCTCTCTTCGCTTGCCATGACCATTTATTACCTCGAGCCGGGAATTCTAGTAGACCACTATTCTTTATCATATTGTTAAAGGGTATGAATGAGGTGGCACTTCTCAGGGATCCCCCATCCTTTTCATGATTTCCAGTTATCTCGTTTAGATCTCCAATAATAAACCATGGTTCAGAGCGCGATAATCCATACCGAGTTAGTCTCTCCCAGACCTGTTCTCGTAATCCATATAAATTTTCTTTATATATTGAGATAAAAATTCTAATAAGGTTAAATATTATTGATTCGGAAAAGTTTCAAGTAAGTCTTCTAATATAAAACTTCCTACAAGACTTACTTGAAAGTCGTCTAGACCATGAATTTACTATTCGTCCAAAAGACTTTCGCGGAAGTCATCTAGTGCATTATTTGCTGGAAAACTTAGTCACCTAAACCATAAACTCAAAATAACTAACTAACTAAAAACAAACACTTCATAAAACTTAAAATCAACTTTAAAAGTTTTTAATATACATAAAACTAGACATATAAAAGTCAAAATTTAATTTTTTCAAAAAAAAAAAGTTAAGCTTCCAAAATGTAACCCAAGAATACAAACAATATTAGAATACCAAACCTTAAACCAAAGAATACATTGACACATTACATTCACTCATCTATGTTGAAAACAATTCAATTGTACTAGATCTTAATTTATATCATTTACAAATGTTTATAAACATGATTGCAATTTTCCTTCCATCAAATATTTCTTATAATATTTAAAAATTATTTTAAAATCTACTAATCTTTTTCGCCCAACCCTATTTTATCATATAAAAATGAAATCATATTTCACAAAAATTATTTGATGAAGATAATAAACAATATATAAATATATATACCGCCATATATTTTAGCAATTAAATCTCCATAAAAAATATTAGCATATCAATTTAAAGTTATAATATTGAATTTTATAATTTGGTCAGATACAAACATTTCTAGAATGCTAAATTTTGAAGAAAAAAAATCCGTGTAAATGTTTTTATTAGTTCGTATAAAATTAAGGTTGATTCTTTAATATTCCAATACATTTGTAAATACATATGAATAGTACAATAGTACATGTGAATTTTCGTCGTGAATTTTTGAAAATTAACCAAAAAATAATTTATTTGCTTTTAATTTTTAAATTAAATAAAACTATAATATTGTTAAATAAAATAAATTTCCAAAACAAATTGGTTTCTGTCGGAAATTCTCAACCGATTCCCGAAAAAATATTATATGTATTTACAAATTTATTGGAATATTAAAGAATCAACCTTAATTTTAAATGAAATAATAAAAACATTTACACTGATTTTTTTTTCTTCAAAATTTAGCATTCTAGAAATGTTTGTATCTGACCAAATTATAAAAGTCAATATTATAACTTTAAATTGATATGCCAATATTTTTTATGGAGATTCAATTGCTAAAATATATGGCGGTATATATATATATATATTTTTTATTATTTTCATCAAATAATTTTTGTGAAATATGCTTTCATTTTTTATATGATAAAATAGGGTTGGGCAAAAAAATTAGTAGATTTTAAAATAATTTTTAAATATTATAAGAAATATTTTGATGGAAGGAAAATTGAAATCATGTTTATAAACATTTTTAAATGATATAAATTAAGATATTGTATAATTGAATTGTTTTCAACATAGATGAGTGAATGTAATATGTCAAGGTATTCTTTGGTTTAAGGTTTGGTATTGTAGTATTGTTTGTATTCTTGGGTTACATTTTGGAAGCTTAACTTTTTTTTTTTGAAAAAAATTAAATTTTGATTTATATGTGTCTAGTTTTATGTATATTAAAAACTTTTAAAGTTGATTTTAAGTTTTATGAAGTGTTTATTTCTAATTAGTTATTTTGAGTTTATGGTGTAGGTGACTAAGTCTTCTAACAAATAATGCACTAGATGATTTCTACGGAAGTCTTCTAGACGAATAGTAAATTTATGGTCTGGACAATTTTCAAGTCTTCTAGGAAGTCTTATATTAGAAAATTTATTTGAAAGTCTTTTGAAACAAAAATATTTAATCTTATTAGAATATTTATCTCCCTATATAATTTTTTTTACATATTCATTCTCTTCCTCTCAAATGGCTGCAACAAAAATGTAATGTCTCTCATTCTAAACGATTGGTTGATATCATGATTGTCTAAAATACATGAAACCAAACAAATAATAATAGTCTTTGGTTTTTCACCAAACAACCATAAACCTCAAACATTTTAACCGAATAAACGAAAATAAATATATATTTAGAATGGTAATTATATAATAGGAAATTAAAATCCGAAAAAATCAACCTAAAACTGAGCTGATATCCAGATTAAATAGAATTAATGTCTTCTTATCTTAAAAGTTACGAAATGAATAATCTCATCACGCGCAAGACGCGGATTACTACCTAGTGTTGTAAATAAAATAGAAAGATGATGATGATTGAGTAAAACAACCATTTTCAGAAAAAAGAAAAATTTAAAAGAAAGTAATGACATTTTCGTGAATAATCCAAACTTTTAGAGTGAATATGACAAATAAAAGTTCCAAAAAGTCATGAGTTAGTTTTGTGTTTGAATTTGAGTTTTGTGTCAGTTTTTCAAAGAGTCCTATATTTTTACATAATATATTAGTTACTTTAGATTTAATATCCAAAATATATAAGACATTTTGAAATTGTCCAAAATACTTGAAAATATATAAATATTTTAAAGTAAATATCTAAAATATCTATTGATTTTCCATCCAAATATTCAAGCTAAAATTTTTTTTATGTTAACTTTGTGTATTTTGGACATACATTATTTAAATTTATATGTTATAAATTATTTTTAAATTTTTAGAAATTTTAAAATATATATGAATTTAATTTTTTATTAAAAATAAATGGTTTATATGAACCTGAATAGAATCCATAAAGATTCGAAACAAACCAGAAACCAAGATTTTTGAAATATTTTAGGCAGTTATAATACCCTAAATAATTATACTATCACTATATATAGAGAAATGTTTTAGAGTACAATATTCTTAATACCACTTTTATATTTACTTTAGGCACATTTATTTTTAGTTTCAAATAGGAAAAATACAATTTTTGTCTTAATAAATTAAAGAGAATTTCTCTAGGATGATCCTAATTTCTTTTTTCATAAATAGTCCACAAAGATCAAAATGACCAAAATATTTATTTTAATAGGTAAACTGACACTTATGGTTGTAACAAGTATGGGTAATGGGTGCAACTCGCAGGAAATGTTATGAATACATTTTTTTTAAAAAATAGAATGAACGTTAGTGGAATAGTGGAAGTTATAAAATAAAAAAAATATAAAATCATTCGCAAGCATTTTTAATCATGAACATTTTGATAAATTACATTATTATGGGTAATGGGTGCATTATTACCCACAATAGTCCACAAGTATGGTTACGAGTACGCATGAGACGGATCGGGTATTCAGACAATTTTAAGGTATCCGGATCTGGATCCTTATCCGGCGGATCCATAATTTTACTATCATTATCCGAATCAGGGGTTCTCGGATATCCGGGTGTCGGATATCCTTCTAAAAATTGTAATATCTGGCGGATATCCGGATCCGGATTTGGATCCTTAAAATAAATAAATAAATGATATTAATATATATAAAATATTAAAAATAATTTATATAATGATTTTAATTATTTCTATGTATAATATTACAAAATTTACATAAAATTTACATATACTATTATAAAATGAAAATATATTAAATAAAGTTAGTTTTTATATATTACTGTTTCTATATATTACTGTTTATGAAATAGTTATTAATAAAACTTACGGATCCAGATATCCGGACTAAAAAATCAAGATATCCGGATCCAACATTTTACTATCCGGATCCGGATTCGGTCCCTACGGGTATCCGGATTCGGTCCCTCCGGATATCCGAATTTTCGGATCGGATCCGGATCGAATCTCGGATAAAAGTCTCAGGCCTAGCTACGAGTTCGCAACAAGCCAATTGATTCGCGTCCAAGGCCCTAGTGGACTGACTTTATGTATTTGTAAGTAAATTTAGTTTCAAATTTTTATATTTGGGTTAAAAAAAATATGTGATGAAATTGTACTATTCATACGTTAAATTTACAAATTCAATGGAATATTAAACAATTAAATAATATAACCTTATTTTTATATGAACTAATACAAACATTTACACGGATTTTTCTTCTTCAAAATTTAGCATTCAAGAAATTTTTATATGTGACCAAATTATATAAGTCAATATTATAAATTTAAATTAATATGTCAATCTTTTTTATGGAGATTTAATAGCTAAAATATATGGCAGTATATATATATATATATATATATATATTTTTTTTTTTTTTTCATCAAATAATCTCTGTGAAATATGCTTTCATTTTTTTATATGATAAAATAGGATTGGGTAAAAAAAACTTGAATCCAAAGAGCCGAATAGAATCCGACCGAATATAAACTAGTTAAATATCCAAATGGGTTAAAAAAATTGGTATCTAAAGAATCAAAGACCAAACCCGATCTGATCCAAAATATTTCGGATATCCGGATATCTATGACTTATATATTTAGAAAATTTATCAAAAATGACTTAAACTTGATTTTAAACACAAAAGTATACACAAACTTCAGTCACATGCAAAAGTAACTCAAAAACTTTGTGAAATTACAACCAACCTCTTATAATCAAACAAAAAAAATTAAAATTCATTTTTAGTTTGGATTCGGTCTGGATTTCGATCAAGGATTTTATTCCAATGCCTAACTGTGTGAGTGGGCTTGTAGCTTAGCTTCCTCAGGTACAAAGGTCTGACTATCCGTAAACCAGGTGTTGGAGTGGGATCATATAGATTCTGTAATTGAACCATTCTCTCTATTTAATATGTTTTGTAGTTTTAGAATTGTGGGGTTAGTTTGGGTCTTAGTTTAAATAAAAAACAATGAAATTTGTAAATTATATAACCCAGTGTAAATAAAAACTCAAGTAAATTAGAACTTGTCGTACAGAATCCACATAGGAAAAGGAATTAGTAGCTTTTTAGCGGATGTGTTTACATTTTTATATACATCATAATAACAAGATTGGCTCAAGGGCCATAAATGCAGAGAAAATCAAAACCCTAGTTTCTTGTTTTGCTACTCGTTCTTTTCTTGCTTGGGAGAGAAATAATGATGATATCTGATCTTACACCGGATTTGTTAGAAGAAATACTCTGTAGGGTTCCGGCAACAACTCTATGTCGGTTGCGATCTACTTGCAGACGATGGAACTCTTTATAGAGGTTAAGGGTGCAGTTGGCCTCCATTCTAATTTAGAACAAGTGGATATAACCCAAGTGTTACATTGCGGCGGTTTGTTGTTGTGCTTCACCAATAACAATAGACTCGTTGTGTGGAATCCATGTTTGGGAGAAACCAGGTGGATCCATCCCAAAACTACTGGTTATTCCTCTAACTTTGCTCTAGGATACCAGAAGAACAAATCTTACCATAGCTACAAAATCTTGAGGTGCCGGCACGATTTCCAACTAAACAATACGTCTGAAATCTATGAGTTTGGCTCTGATTCATGGAGGGTTCGTGATGACATTGCACTCGACTGCAAGCTCACACTGCCAAATCAGGTGTCTTCACAGGGAAATACTTTCTGGCTTGCTGAGGATAGAATTTTCAGGAACAAAAGAATTGTACTCAGTTTTGATTTTACGACAGAGAGATTTAAACGTTTCTCCCTGCCAAAAAATCCTCCTTCTATCACGTCTCTATCAGTTGTTAGAGAAGAACAACTCTCAGTGTTAAGTATGCATTGCTTTGTTTCAAACAAGATGCAAGTATGGGTGAGCGATAAAATTGATAATGATGCAGTAGTGCTATCGTGGAGCAAATCCTTTAAAGTGGATTTCCAGGCAATTGACCGTCGTTTTCAAAGTTTTATGGTGGACGAAGAGAAGAAGGTGGTCTTGTGCTGTGATTCATGTCCTTGGATTCGTAGCATGGTGTACACTTTCGGAGAGGACTTTGACTCTTACACAGAAACGCCTTATGTTCAATCAATGCATCTAGATTTCCCGCCATTCATCTTTAGTTATGTTCCAAGCTTGGTTCACATCCAGCAAGATTAGACAACAGAAGAGAATCATAACCCTATCTTTTCCTTCGTTTTTTCGGTTGTTGTCGAAAACAATTATTTTCATAATTTATGTTTTACATTACATGTTACTTTATGATTCATATTTTCTTAGCATTACATTCAAGATTTCAATAGAATAACAAGCAATGCAAAGACTTGCACCAAACAAACAAAACATAATTATTGTCCGGAGATATGATTGATAGAATAATTATCGTCCGCCTAACAAAGCATTCCTAAACCTGAGCTTAGAGTCCCACTTATGAAGCTAGTATTCGATTTAAATAACGCTGTTCCTAATACCTGATGTTTCGGCTACGCAGCAACTCCACCACAGCCGAAACCACTCCTTTACCCTCCACCGTTATGTCCAAACTCGGATCCTCTATCTTCCTATTCAGCAGCTTATCCACCTCTCCCCTCAACCTCTGCACAATCACATTCCCCTCTTCACATCACAAAACACACACAAGAAAAATATCTGAGAAAGACAATCCAATCTTTTTTTACCTGTATCAGTTCCAAGACGTTCTTCGAGGCAGAGAAATGGAGATACCCTCCCAGCATCTCTATACCTTCCCCGGTCTGGCTTGGCATAAGACTACCACCAAACATAAGCAGTGCGTAATCAGATATGTTCGTCGAGTCCCGGATATAAACACTTGTCGTCTTCACCTTCTCGCTGTAAACCAAGTATGGCAACGAGAAGAGATTCACTCTAGCATTAACCGATCCAGGGTGGATATCTACTTTACCCAGCTCTTTAGTGTAGAAGGCAGTGCGCTTCCCTCTTCTTTTGCACTGCACAACGTTTGGGTACAGCCCCGCACACAGAACCGCGCTTACCATTTCCATATCTTGGCTGTACTGATTGTATACCTGAGGGAAAAAAAAGGTCAGCAGCTTTTAGATTATTAAGGAAAGGTTTCTTGGCGCTCACGTTTGGTCCTCTTGATTTGTCTACAAACCCTATATCCGAAAGAAGATCAAGAAACTGGTTCCTCATGTCCTCCATCATCTTTAGGGTTAGAGGGGAAAGAAAATTCTCCCAGCAAAAATCTCTTTCGTGTCCACCACGCTTTGCGCCTCTATACCCCTCAAAGGCCTTAACTAAAGCAATGTGGTCACTGCACAACACGTAAACACCCAAACCTGTTCTTTAAGAAACTGAAAAAACAAACTGATTTGTCTCTAGGTCATATATACCTGCAGGAGTCACCAGCAAAGTATCTTTTGGCTTCATCAGCTTCCTCTTTCCTATTTAACGGTAAGACAAAGGGACTACGGTACGCCAGAGCAGACGCTATTGTCAGAGCAGGGTTGACACACTGGAAGATAGCTCCAATGAGAAGCATCTTTCCTATGTTTGGGTCAACAGGTAGAGTGCAAAGATGACGACCAAGGGGTGTAAGCTCTTCTGTGTCATCTAAAGCCCCAATTGTTTTGAGAAGCTCAATGGCATTCTCAACAGCAAGAGCATCAGGCGGCTGAAGCGCCTTTGCCAAGAATGATCCTATGGATCCAACCTGCAAGCTTTTGATGTGCAGGCACAGCTCTTGCAGTGGAGTCCGTATGATCTCTGGTAACTGATACTGTGGGAAAGCATCGTAAATAACTTTTGGGTACAGCCTATAGCAAACTCCGGCTTGGACACGTCCTGCACGACCTCGTCTCTACATTTTTGTACCAGAGTGAATAAGATCTTACAACTTATGATTGTTGATTGAAACATTATTATACATTTATACCTGATGAGCTGAAGCCTTTGAGATCCATGATGGTAAGAGACAAGCCACTTTGTTCAAAGCATCGTAGCTAGTTTCCTTTGCTTTACCGCAGTCCACAACGTATACAACATCATCGATTGTGATACTGCTCTCAGCAATGTTTGTAGCCAAAACTATCTTCCTACAAAGAAAAACAAGATGATTTGCTTAGAAATGAGTTGAAAGGAGAAGCAATAGGTTATAAAGGCTAACCGCTTGTTAGGAGGTGGACGGTCAAAGATTTCGCGTTGGTTAACAGTAGGCATTGAACCATGTAGAGGAAGGACTAAGAACTTGCTAGAGTCTCCAAGCAACCTGTTCCCTTTGATATTTTCAAGAAGCTTCGAAATCTCATCCCAGCCGGTGAGGAAAACAAGAATGGCTCCGTCACCTTCACCACGGCAAATATGTTCTATTGTTGCCTCAACCTGATAACAGATTATATAAACTAGTGAGTAGTTATTAGCTGGCTTTCAGCTGGAAGCTACTGAGAGGATAGTACAAAGCTCATACCAGCTCCAAATCAATCTGTGCACCAGACCATGATTCGAGCGAAACTCTTGTGGCTGAGCTATAACTTTTGTAGTGTACATTGATGTCAATATCCTAAACAATTGAAATAACAATTGGTAAAGCAAATCTCAAGCTTTCAAGGTAAAACATATGTCATACCTCAAAGAGTGTAGTCAAGTCGTCTTTCTTGGATTCTGAGTCCCTTCTTCTACCTCTAGAGCCACCTTGATAATTCCCTGAGTCTGACGGCTTAATAGTATAGCGACTTTTCTCTAATACATCTTCTAGGAATAACTCTGTCACAGGGAATGTGAACCCCTAGCAAAAAAAAGTTGTAAAGATGAGACGCAAATATTCATATCATAAACAAGACATTAGATAAAATGACTAAGTCATTACAGGGATATGCATAGTTGGAGCGTTGCCAAAATACGTTGAGAACATGTCAGCGTTAATGGTAGCACTCATCAGAACAAGACGCAAATCTGGACGCCGAGGAAGAAGATCCCTTAGTATGATCAGTAAGAAGTCCTCGTTCATGCCTCTCTCGTGAATTTCATCCACTAGCAAATGGCTTACGCCACTTAGATTAGGATCCTCAATCTGCATTTCAAATTTACTTTAAGTCTAAAACATCATAGTTCAAAGAGAGTGTTGATGAGTAGTGGAAATAACTGTTAAAACTTACTAGCCGTCTTAGTAAAACACCAGTTGTGCAAAACAGCAACCGTGTTTGGTCAGAACGCTTTGATTCAAGACGGATCTGGTAACCCACGGATTCACCAATGGGTTCACCTCTTTCAGCGGATATACGAGATGCCACGGATATGGCAGATATACGTCTAGGTTGTGTGCATATTATGTTGCAGTCAGCGCCTCTCAGAGATGATATCTCTTCTTCCAATATGAATTGAGGAAGTTGTGTCGTTTTACCACACCCTGTCTCTCCTGAAACTACCAGTACCTGACAAAAATAAACACATGACACAACTATTAGTCCAAGATCAAAACTACTTATATATCTTGAGAGAAACATAATAAGTTATTACCTGATTTTCTGAAACAGAGCTAAGGAAGCCTTGTTTCATTTTGAAAGCAGGTAGCTTCTCTCTGAAAGCTTGAAGTGCTTTTACACTTTCAGTTGCCTGTGTTGAGACAGTTACAAGAAAATTGATGTTAATCTACATATACTTTTTGATGCATGAAGTTTTCTTTAGCCACATGTTACCTTTAGTTTGTCCTGCCTGTCCTTGAGTGCAACACTGAACTTTTCTTTCTCATGAGAATCCGAAAATTTGGAAGCAGAATCAGATTTTTTCAATCCAAGAGCTGATGTACTATCCCGCTGGACATTAGATCCTGAACTAGAGGCGTTTGAAGAGCCTACTTGTTGTGTTGTTTTCAAAAGACTTCCGAGTTTTCTCTCTGTCTCTGAAGACATTTGAATCTACAAAAAAAGAGTTTGAGTTAACTCTGGGTGCCAATTTGCATACTAAGTGTCACTTATATTACCTCTTTCTGAGTGGATCCATGTCGGTCATCAAGATCTGCCCTATAATCTGGCAAAGGAACTTTGCTAACTACAAGAGCCTTCCCTTTATTGTACGCATGGCTTCCAAAAAGAAAGAGAGAAAAAAAAAAAACTCCATGACACACTCTCACACCATGAAAGCTAAGGAAGTTGTGAAGAAGATAAAAGACTTACAAGTAAAGACCCATCTGATAAGCCATATCACCGAGTGTTTGCTGATCACCTCGGCTAAAATTACGCTTTATCACCATCTCTTGCTCACCTCCAGTTTTCATCAGCTCAATCTTGTTCCACCATTCATTCTCATCAAAAACTTCCATCTGAAATAAACTGATTCACATTTAGCTTTCTTATGATTATCCACACATTCAATACTGACTATAGCATCCCAAACCAAAACCTTAATTAGATTCATCTCAAACTAAACCTAATTAGATTCATCTCATGTCGGGACTGCCACACAGACAATGCAGTGGGTACTCTAAACCTAAGCCTTATGTCGGGGGACAAAAAAATTTGACCAACACGACCAAACCCTATGTAGTAAATCTAAGTACCGTTCCGACAAGAAGCTCTCATTAACCGAACTCAGGTTGTTCAGTTCCCAGATTCCTAAAATTTGAAAGGACGTCATATTCATTACCTCAGCCTGTTGCTGGCGCAAACGCTCGGCTCTCCACACCGGATCCCACCATCTCTGTTCTCCACGGCCACCTCCGCCGCCGCGTCCACCCCCGCCGCCGCCGCCGCGTCCACCACCACGGCGACCTCCACCGCGACCGGAGGAGAAACCTCCGCCTCGGCGACCACCCTGAGAGTTAGGACCCATGGCAGAGATTCGGAAGAGAGAAGGAAGAGGAAAGAGTTTGGGAGATAATGGAAGGAGGAAGCGAAGTGTGGAAAGAGGCGAGAGAGATGCCAGGTGCATTCGTGTAATGTTTTATTTTATTAAGTTTCTGGAAGTGGTTTTTTTTTTTTAAGTTGCAATCGCACTGAACGTTTTTTTTTTTTTTGTAATGTGTGCGTCTGTCGGAGACTGAACAAAGATGCACCCAATGGTGCTAAACCTAATTACTTTTTCAACCACTGTGACGTCACCAAATTGAGCCACCTCAAAGTTCTCGGCTATATAGTTGTAGAACTCTTTCTAAGCATGTTAAAAATCCAACAACGTTACAAAGGACCTTCAGGTTCCCTGGTTCAATAACCATTTCTTATTTCTTTGTTACCTCTTCAAACTTTTCATGCTTAGTATTCGTTTTATACCCACTAGCTGATAATCCAAAGAAAATTAGTTTTCAAGATCAAGTATTCAATATCATTGACCGCAAAAAAATAAAAGTGAAATATCATATGGTATAGTTTCGGGCCCGAATAAAAAAGAGTGTTTTAAAGCCCATGATTTTTTGGATAACCAAGACCAAAGAAATTAGTAAATGTGTTTTTGGAAACAGAAAAACATGTGCCACTCTCATCTTGATGGTCTCATTCCATGTTAACTAAAGGTTGTTGGAATCAAATATCTGTTATATATTAAAAGAGAAAGCATCATAATAAATACATTCACATTATAATAGACACGTGACAGCCTCACAATGATTTGATTATAAGTATGTTTACGCGTTCACACTATATTCATAAATGTGTTCACACTATGTATTTTGCGTTTTTTTAATATAAAACTCACATACATGGTTCCAATAAAACTCTAGATTTTCGGTTCGAATAAAAATAGATAACGAATCAAAAGCCAAACTATATATATATTTTTTTATTATTATTATTATTGTTTACGGATAAAGTTGAGCAAAATATTCATAAATTTTGTTTCGATTCGTTATCCGTTTTGATTTGAACCATAAAAATCTGGATATCCGTAACTCTACGAAACAAATCAAATATTAAAATACAATATCCAAAAAAAGAAGCAAATCACAAATACCAATATTTTTAGGAACAAATATCTAATCCGATCGGTTATATGCATATATATACATATATGTAAAGAATTATATATATACGTTATATATATTATACTTTATATCAGTTTTACAATATTTTTATGAATTAAATTTATTATATTAGGTACTAGAATTTAAAAAGTTAAATAATGTTTTATTTTGTAATAAAATGTTATTATTAAATTTTTCAATTATTTTTAATATTTTATTTTATATACGGATCAAATCGGATATTCTTTAAAATTCTAAATCATTTTGGATATCCGAGTCACCGAATTCTAGGTGGCTACAGATCGAATCGACATGAATGCTTCCAAATACCCAGATATCCGATCTGTGTCTACCCCTATTTACGGATACAATTTTATTTTCTTTATATGAAAAAATGACTAATGTCAAGACATTTTTTATTTTAAATTAATTTTAATTTTATCTTTCATGTATTATTTTGAACAAAAATGTCATCTAATATTAATTAACAATATATCTGTCAACTATTTTTATATACTTTTTACATACACATACATGTGCACCTTGATGTGAACACCTTGTAACTAAGTATTCACCACAACTGAAGTATCTATTTTTTTTTAAAGTTGAAATATTTTTTCTTAATGCTTCTTTAACTACCGACCAAATTGTAGTGAAATGATTTGTCTTAATAATTTTCTTTTCTTTTTCTTAAACTATTATCTGTTTAGAAATTATTTTATGAAACTATTGGTTCGACATGACGACTTTCTAAAATTCATAACATGAAAATAAAAAAAAAAATATTAATTTTTGATTTTTACCGAAAAACCAAAAAATTAAACATTTTTACCGAATAAACTAAAATTAATATTAATTTAAAATAATAGTTATATTTTAGAAGATTACAAAACCAAAAAAAAACTTAAAACCGAACCAATATCCAGATTAAACAGATTTAATGTATTTTTATTAAAAATAACGAAACTAATAATCACATTCTGCGCACAGCGCGGATTATTTCCTAGTTGTTATGATGTTTCAATCATTTTGCTGGTGTTATGCATATATATATTCGTGATGACCTCTCGCTTGTCAAGTGGCTTCCAAGCACCTTATAAAGTATAGTATCCTCGTTTATAATATATGGTTCTGTCTTATTCTTGTTATGCATTCGAATTTATCTGTTTATATAAGTGTATATTGAAATAAACGTCATGCAGGCATGCAATGACGCATTAACTTTGTTTATTATAACAACTGCTCAACGTATCGGCCTTTGGCCCTAAATTAATAGAGTTTTCTTACATCAGTACAAACCCCAAATTATGAAGAATTTTTTTTTATAAAAGCTCTTAAGAAATGTTTATAATTCCTAAATTCTCAAATCCGACCCTGATGATTGGTGTAGTAACTAACTTGGCCGTGAAGTGCAAGAAAAAAAGAAGATGACGTTATTTATGATTTCAACTACAATAAAACCTCTATAAATTAATAATGTTGAGACTAGACCAAAACTATAATTTTTTATTAATTTACAGAGATATTAATTTATCGATATACTAATTGAACCAAAAATTCGATTTGGGACTATAAAATTATATTATTTTATAGAGATTTTTAGTGTATATTAATTTATAGAGTATTAATTTAAAGAGGTTATATTGTAGTTTGATTATATATCTAAGTAAAAATGTATTTTGTCACCATATAATATTATTCTACACTACGAAAATGTTTAATTTTTATCATAGAAATAATTATATATTGTTAAACCAACAAAGGCAAAGTTATATTGGGATATTTAGAGAGGAAACAGATTTAGAGATGACAAATATAGTGTTCCTATCTAATATGTTGTTATATTGTCGTCTACTTAAACACTTTTAAATCAATCTATTTATAATACGAATGAAATCCCATTTGGAATATTTTCATGACCTAAAATAACGAACAAATGAGAATATGCTTATTCAATATACACTTAGAATATTAGCAATTTCATACATGCATGGATTAATTACTAACCAAAAACACCATGCTTGCTTTGACAAGCTTTCCATGCACCTCATCCCTTTTCTTAGCATTGACTTTTGATAATCCAAACATGCTTCTCTATCCATACCTTAATAATCATATAGCTGACCAAACCTCTATTATTTATCATCTTCCTCTTCTAAACCTCATTAACCAAAAACCATTAAACCGCAGCCACCATGAATGCCTTCCAACCGCCACCGCAGACGCCGGTTTTCTCCGGAGGATTCAGTTACGGAGTCGGAGTCTCCATCGGAGTGCTTCTCCTCATCACAACCATCACCCTCACCTCTTACTTCTGCACACGTAACCAGCACTCTTCATCACCTTCCCAAAACAATCAAGATTTGACTCGTGTACATCACCACCACCATGTCATCATCGACGTTGTCCCAGGTCTGGACGAGGATACCATTCAGAGCTACCCAAAGATCCTATACTCGGAAGTGAAAGGAAACTCCACGTCGTCGTGTTGTCACATATGCTTAGGAGACTTCAAAGGGAATCATATGCTGCGGCAACTACCCGATTGTAACCACCTCTTCCACCTCAAATGTGTCGACACGTGGCTTAGACAAAATCCTACGTGTCCTGTCTGCCGGACTTCGCCGCTTCCTACTCCCCTCGCCGAGGTTGTCTCCTTAGCCTCTTCTGTCGCCACCATCAGGATGTCCTGACTAATTGTTTGTATAGCCTCAAGAATCCTGAACCAAAATCAATAATAGTGTTCATGATATTTATCTTCTTCAGTTACTTCTTTAGTTCCTTTTAAAGCTTTCAATTTCGGTCACTAACTGATGATTGTATATATAATTTGGAATCTGTAAAGGAAGAAAGTTAAGGGTAAATTTCACAATAAGTTCTATGACTTTTGCTTTTGTAAAAAGTTATAATATACTATTACGTACCTGCAGGTACCACGAAAAAGAATATTAAGTCGTTTTGAAATGTCGAGAGGGAATTGAAATATATTTTCTTGATTCTTGGCTTGTATTGAACTTTTGGGCTCTGACACATTATTTAAATAAAACAACTTGAGGCGTCAATCCAATAGAAAAAACGAGAACAAGTTATAGAAACTTAATCTAGTGGGATCAAATCCGTTACACAGTTGGGCGTTTCAGACGGATTGCGTACGTAAGTGGGTTTTTCAGCAGTGCCATTGACCAAGAGAAATAAAAAAAACGCTCGAAAACGATTTCTGTATCAAATTCCAACTGGCTCAGAATTAAGTAGGTTATAGATGATAGAATGTATTAACTACCAAACCCTTTATTTTTGTTTTCAAATACTCAGAAAAAATAAAATATCACACCAAATTCATTTTACACATATATCTTTCATTTATTAATCTGAATAGTGAAACTATTAAGAACTGAAATCTAAAAACATTTTGTAAGATAGCATATTTACATTTCACACCGTAGCATTCGAAACATGCGCATGCAGGATTCAATTTACTTTTTTTATATAACAATACTTGCTCCTAAATCGGGCTTTGGATAAGTGAATACAGGTAGTAATCGGATAAAAGAATATTTCAATGGAGCCCTATTTTGTGTTGGGTTTGTGAGATACTAAGATTGTGAACCTAATGATAAAAGTATAAGAAAGAAAATAGTTTGCAGGATCGAGAATTCAATATCAATGACGGAAAATAAGTTGAATATAAAATGGTATAGTTTTCGGCCGGATAAAGATTGTCTAAGCCCATGATAAAGATTTGGAAATAGAAAAGCTTCTGCTCTTTTATAATGCATCTCATCTTCATAGTTGCATGTTAACTAACTCTTTTTTTTGTAACGGAATAATCCATTAAAAAAGAAAAGGCCTCAGGCCGAAGTTAGCCCAATTCCACATTGTGATCACGAGAGATAGAAGAAAATGACATGTTAACCAACTCTTAAGAGTATTTCCATATGTCTAGAGGAGATTCTCAAAAAATATTAAAATAACACTAATAAGGAATAGATTAAAAAATAAAGTAATCTATGATTTGATATTTTTTTGTTTAACCCTGGTCTTTTAGTCGGAGTTAAGTGATTTGATATTTTTTTGTTTTTTTTTTACACTTTTCGGCTAAAAGACGACTCTTATATCTCTTATTTAAGAGACGGTTCTTAACTTTTTTTAGTTAAAATCTAAGAAAAACTAAGAATCGTCTCTTAACCAAAACTAAGAACCTCAGTTAAGAGACTGAGGTTAATGATGGTCTAAGTATCCCAAAATTTGAGATATGCAAAAGTATTTCATTTGAAATACTATGAGCATCTCAAGTTTTTTTAAATATCCTCATATTACTTTATTACTAGGTCCTTGTCCGCGTTACGCGCGGATTATGTTTAATATATGTTGTGTGATATATTATTTTTCTCTAAATTATGTTTAAAGTAAAATAATTTTGCAACAAAAAATAACCATAAAATGTTTGACAAAGAAAATAGGCTTAGTATAGTAATTAGTTATCTTCTTCGTTTAGTTTAGTTGATTAATTATATTTCTATTGAATAAAACTGAAATGTTCAGCATTGTCTTCATTTTTTTTGTCATCAATTTAAAACAAACTCATACTAACTTGGTTTAGTTTATTCTTCCTTCGCAAGCTGTTGATAATGCTAGTTATGGTGTTGGAATAAAATGGTATTGTTGGTTGTTGAATCGAACAATAATTTGTGTGAAATTATATAAAGAAGATGATTAGATTTTTGTTTTTACCTTTATCTTTTTGGATTAATTCTTATTATCAAGGCGATCTAACATTTCTGATCAGTCATGTTATGTAATTTGTCTAAAATGATTCGTCAGATCATTCATGTTATGTAATATGTCCGTCCCTCTTTACTTTAATTTTAGGTTTTTATACTGCGTTTGAGTTATTGTATTTCTAAGATATATATAAGCATCAAACAAATGAGATTTTCTTCCGCACTACGTGAAGCTTGTATATTTTAAACTAATTATATTTCAATTTTTAGAAGTGTTATTTACAGTGTTGTATGATCTTTTGTAACAAATTGTGCAAAACCATTGTTATAATGACAGCTTCGAGCTTCTAACTTGACTTTTCAAGGATTAAGATTCTCTCCAACATATAAAAATATCTCACAAGGTGGTTATTCCTGTTTACAGGAGAAACTCAAATCTTAAATTTGTAACAATAAAACAATTCTATGGATAATGGTTAAAGAGCCAGTCGAATACAATTAATTCACTGAGTGTAGTCATTTTTTGTAGCCTCAGCGAATATATATTATTGTCTTAACAGTAACCTTTTAATCTGATGAAACAACATAGAGAAACATTTCAAAGTTATTTGACCTGAGGACCAATAGACAAAAATCTGTATGCACTTTTTCTAGTCTATTAGTGCAACTAGAAGTATATAGGGAGATCTCACTACTTCGGAGAAAACTTTCATAAGCTTTGAAACTTCATAGAATTGCATTTGAACTTTGTACATCTGCTCTAGCTCTAGCTTGCTGCTGCAGAACGTATTCAGAAGTGGAGTCCATGTTTCACCCCGTCTCAATGCCCCTACTTTGTTGCAGGAACTGAGTTGCGTCATCGAGGCGAGTGCGCATTACGATCCAATCTGATTCGCTGATGGAGTAAAATGAACCTCCTAGACCAATATTATTAGCAGTGTTAACATTTAAGCTCATTTCCTGTAAAGAACAACTCAAACACAAAAGATCAATACAACTTTTTTTATAGACTTTGAGACCAAGAACCTTACATCTTGATCATCTTTCTAAATCATCATTGCTCGGTATGCTTCTGAAGCTCCTCCTTGGAAACTGTTTGATCTTTATTTGCCTCTGAATATTCTGGTAAAGAATCTGTTAAGAGGATTGAAGCCGTACAACAACATCCACTACAGGTGATTGATATAGAAGCTATTTTATCTTAAATCATTGCCTCCTTGAATCTTCTCAATCGTAACCTGCACATACCAAAAAAACAAACTCTTTTTTTCTTACTCTCTAAAAGGGGAAGAGAACATATAATATTTAAGACAGTACCAGAGTTAGCAAACTTGAGAGGGAAGGATGTTGTTAATGGCATTTGAGTTGTAATGTGCATTATTTGCCTCCTCAAAGAAACTAACCGGTACCACTACACTGAGCTCCTTTGCTAGCTTTTGCATCCTGTGTTAGTAACCCTTATCCAACCATTAAAGCACTATATAACAGATACATTTTGATGAAAGTAAAAACCCCACAACTTAAATATCAAAGGGGCACCATTGACAAAAAAAATGTCACTTTTCAATGGTAGGATGACCCTTGTAAAGCATGGGTCGTTGAAAGCAGTCCTCTCATTGTGCTTGAGAGAAGTAATATCACTCAAAAAAATAATGCATTGTTAACTCATGGAAAGTAAATGGAGATATACGTGAGTTCATGTGGCTCGTGGCTCCACCACGCTAATTATTATGTACTACTTCAAATAGTCAGGAGAGGACAACATATATCAATACAAAACATCACTCTATTTGTTTCCATATAGAGTATCATATCAAGACTTGAGTCAAGTGGTCACAATCTGAACTAAATCTGAGAAGAAAACATTTAAGAGCAAGAATTACTTGAATGATATTCGCTCCTTTTGCGTGTGCTTCTCTGTCCAGCCTGGAGAAAACAAACCTTTCAGTGCAGCAACGTTAGGGGAGATATCCTCGGAGCAGGCGAACTGATGAGAGTAAACAACCACTTCTCGCCTTCTTCCTTCTGGAGACTTGAATCTTACAGAAAAAAAATTATTGGTTTACAGAGTTGATTTCACATGATATGAGTAACTGGAACTAAATCTTAAAGAAGAAACTATTCGTTTTATCCCTGTTCATCTCAAGGCCAATTAGATTGCCCCTTTCGTGCTTCTTAGATATGAATTAACGAAGTCACAGCTCTGCCTCTCCCAAGCCATGGGCAACGTGGTCGAAGAACTGATCGATAAGGGCCTTGCCGGTGGATTTCGGCATCTTCGTAGCTGATATATAAGCTGTGAAGCTGAGGGAATCGCAAAAGTTGCATGCTTCTCGGGTTGTTGAAATAATGAATTGAGTATTAAGAGCCGTATTTATGAGACACAACCGTTGAAGTTGAGAATCGTAGGAGATGATGACGATTGATATTCTCCGGTCAAAATAAAGAAAACGAAGTGAAGAAGTCATGATCTAGGTGGTGATAAGTTAGGTAGATATTTTGGGCCACTAAAGCCGACAATCTTTGCAAATGGGCTGTATATCGTATTCGTCTGAGGTCCAGCAGCTCAACATCCACGATGATATGGCAAAATGATTGGTTCTAAATATTTTGTCCTACGTGGCATGCCTAAAAAAGCTTCAAATTAGTTGCTTTTATATAGTAGAGATTTTTGTTTTTATTATATTTTCAAAAATCTATTAAGATACTATGAGTAGAGATGTTCTAAAGTCTTTGAACATAATGTTATGATATTCCAATAATTTTTGTTGGTGTTATGCGTAAAGTATCTACATTCGTGATGGCCGGTTGCTGAGCAACTAGCTTATAACAAGCTCCTTATTATGTATTATACAGTCGTTTAAATTTATACGTTTTGTCTTTATTACACTTCAAACATATCTGTTTATAAGTGTACTAGTGTTCGGCCCGTACTACGTATGGGAAAATAGTTAGTTTATATATATATATATATATATAAGTTTAACACCTATTAAAACTAAATTTTTGGGTTAAAATATATGAACACCTCATAAATTGACTCCTACATATCCTATTATGTTCTAACACCACATAGACATTAGCAGGGATCAGAGCTTTTTAACTTTTTTAGGGATTAAGTTGTCTCACTTTTAAGGAATTAGGGATCGTGGAGTTTTGAGAATTAACTATAATGAAGATAAATAATTGGTATTACTCCCGGTCAAAACAACTATATTTTAAATTATTTGATAACAAAACTCTAACTTTATAACTCTCACAAACAAAGTTGTTAGAAATGGTAAAATAATATTTCTGATATTATTTTAAATAGATATATATATATATGGATATATAGTCATAAGCATTTTATGTTTTAAAACTTAAGATATGTACCAACACATAATAATGAACCAACACATGATATTTAGTCAATTTATATATTTTATTCATTCAGTTTTCTTTGTATTTGACTTGTAATAAATCTTCCATAAATATAAATTTGTATCAAAATACAAAAACAATGAAATTATGATAGATTATCTGACAAAATAGTATGCTTGCTATATTAGATATTTAAAACTTTGTCAAGCATAAAATGTTTTTACCATTAGTTATTGTTTAATGAGCAAAAAAATATTGGTCAATTTTTTGTTATATACTCATTTGAGTGGTTAAAAGTTTTGCATCTGACCTATTAATCAAAATATGAGCAGCAATGTGGGCTGAGAATCTCCTGGTAAGTTAGAGTCTCCATTCTCTTTCATTCTTCTTCAACTGCGTCAACTTTAATCTCACTCATGGATTTGATCTCTTTGTAAGTTTAAAGTTTGAAGTCTCTTCTTCTCATCATCTCACTCTTCTACACTTACCAACTTTAATCTCACTTGTCGATCTATGTTTCAGATCGAGCAGCTTTGGTCCTCTGTAAAAAAAAAACCTAAAGAAATTCAAAACTGCACAACAAAAGATAATTAAATGCTGATACAGAACTTTATCACTTACTCTTTTGCTAAATAACTATTATATCAATTCTCTCTCTTTCTGTTACAAAAAAAAAGTATCTGCACCTCAAGTAATGTACATCGGAGTATCTCCGAAAACCATTGATCAGTGTTTAGTTTTTTAGAATGAACAGTGATAAGATTTTTATGGTGATAGATAAAAGTAAAACAGAATGAGTGCAAATTATATAGAGAATACAACGGTTTTTTTTTTAACACCAGAGAAAAAACAGTTTAATAAAGAAGAAGTTAACTGAAACGTGGGATGAAACTTATTCGAAAAAATAGGAAGTTATTATGTGGTTGGAGATTTGGAGTCGCAGAAAAATAAGAGATGAAAACATAAATTTTCAATAGTTAGATTTTTCAAAAAAAATTATAAAACTTTGACATGTGTAAAATTTTTAGTGGTTAAGTGACTTGTGTTTTAGTACGGATGCAGTCCTAAGTGTATATTAAATAAACATCATGCAGGCAATGACGCATTAACTATATTTAATATTACAACTCTCCAGAGCATTGGGTGCGACTGGTGTAGTAACTAACCTGGCCGTGAAGTGCAAGATAGAAGATGGTTATCATAGTTTTTTTGGTCAACGATGATTATCATAGCCGGGAGTTAAATGTCTTTTGTTTATATAATACAAATGTTTTCGAAATTTCAGATTGGGAGAAATTTCTCACGAAAAAATATATCTATAAAACTAAATAGGCATCTCAAATGTTGAAAATCTCAGTCAAAATTAAAATATTTCAAATTAAATGTTTTGATATATTTAAATTGAGAGAAGCACACATAAAAGAAAATTCAATGAGATTACTCTTAATTCCATAATCTCTTAGAAAAACCACTCATCATTTGAAATTGTTAGATTGAAATATGATTCTATATTAAGAAGTTAGTTAGTATATATATATATATATATATGTGTGTTAATTGGTTTTTCGATCACTTAAAGTGTATATATTTCTCTAAATATAATGATCAACTTTAGTTGTTTGTTTTAATATGTTGTTATTTTGATTGTCTACTTAAAAATCAAAAAAAAAATCCATCTAACTTTTCTTCGTAAAGGTATTTATAAAACGAGTAAGAAACCTAGAAACTTCATCTCATTTAGGTCAAAATCTTATAATGACCAAAACAACGATCGAATCAATGAGTCTATGCTTATACAATTACAATATTAGCAATTTTCATATATAGATTAATTACTATAAAACCAAAAGTCACACCATGCTTTTTGCTTTGACAAGCTTTCTTATCTTCATTCACATGCATCTCCTACCTCTTTCTCTTAGTGTTGACTTTTAATAACCCCAATATGCTTCGGTTTCCATGTCTTATAATTAAATAGCTGACCAAAACCTCTCTATAAATTCTCTTCTTCCTCCTCTAAAACCCATCAAACCGCAGCCGCCATGAACGCCTTCCAACCGCCGCCGCCGACGCCGGATTACAACGGCCTGCTCGGTCCTGACGATACAGGAGGATTCAGATACGGGATTGGAGTCTCCATCGGAGTGCTTCTCCTCATCACAACCATCACCCTCGCCTCTTACTTCTGCGCACGTAACCAGCACTCTTCAGAAACAGATCAAGATTCAACACATGTCCATCACCACCACCATGTCATCATTGACGTTGTCCCAGGTCTGGACGAGGACACCATTCAAAGCTACCCGAAGATCCTCTACTCGGAAGCGAAGAGAAGCTCCACGTCGTCGTGTTGTCCCATTTGCTTAGGAGACTACAAGGGGAATCATCTGCTGCGGCAACTACCAGATTGCAAACACCTCTTCCACCTCAAATGTATCGACACGTGGCTTAGACTCAATCCTACGTGTCCTGTCTGCAGGACTTCGCCGCTTCCTACTCCTCTCCCCACTCCCCTCGCCGAGATTGTTCCCTTAGCCTCCTCCGTCGCCACCACCAGGATGTCATGATTATTTTATTATACTCCGAAGCCAAAAGTAGTGTTCATGATATATATATATCTTCTTGAATTTTTCTTTATTTCCTTGTAAAGTTTTCATTTTTGTTCACTAATTTGATCATCGTATATATTCTTTGAAACCAAAGATTTGTAAAAGGAAGAAAACTAAGGGTAATTTTACAATTTTGTTGGATAGGCTGCTTTGGTTTTTGTTTTATTTGGTAAACAAGTTGAATTCTATGCCATGAAAGAATAATGAAAGTCGTTTTGAAATATGTTTCTTCATTCTTCGCTTGTATTGAACTTTTGGGCTCTGAAAGATCGATCATTTGAATAGAAATATTTGAGACGTCAATACAATAGAAAATTACGAGAACATAGAATCAAATAAAAGTAGATATTTTAGCAGGGTCTTTGTCTTGTTTGGTGAACATCAGCCAGAATAATATATGATCTGAGAAAACTTTTAAGAGGGTGTAAGTAAACAGATATAAAACATTGACCAAGAGAAATAAACAAAACACTCGAAAACGAATTTTCTATCGAATCCCAACTGGCTTAAACTAAGTAGGTTAAAGATGATAAAATGAGTTGACTACCAAACTGCCCTTTATTATATTTTACTATTCGAAAGATAAAAAAAATATCACACCATATTCATTTTACACATATATATATCCATAGTTTTTAAATTTGAATTGTGTAGCTATTAATTAAGAAGAGAAATAGACTTCAAAAGCATTTTGTAAGCTAATATAATAAGATTTTTCACACCTAATCATATACGCCTTAGCATTTGGAAAAGATGCACATGCAGCTGCCATTTACTTTTTTTTTTTTTTTTTTGCCGTTTACTTGTATACTCCCCTCTGTTTTATTATAAACAGTTTTAGGTTTCGATTCACGAATTAAAAAAACAATTAATTTTATACATTTTCTATAAAAACACTATTACCTATACACCTAACCATATTTCAACCAATAAAAAAATAAATTTTGCATTGAAAATCGAAAACGACACTTATTTTGTAACGAAAAAAATTCTCTAAAACGACACTTAATATGAAACAGAAGGAGTATCTTTTTTCTTGATATATCCTATCCAGTTAGTCTCGGGAGAATACATATACTGTTATAGAATGGACCCTTTGATTTTAACTTCCCAAATTTACCAATAGGTAAACTAAACAATAACTAACTACACGAGGCAGATGTAAATGTTTTTTTTAGCATTAAGCTCATGATGTACACGATCTTCGTCTTAGTGTGTCGAGAAAACATGACACTCTGAATGTGTGGATACCATTTGCACCAAATCAAAATAATCGGTAGCAAACAGTAAATGTTGAAGACCTTCCTGCATTCTATTATAGATATTTTAAAACAAAAGAGAACTTTCAAAAGGATGTAACTTCGATCAAGACTCAAGTGACAAGGCCGGGTACACATTGAATTGTTCCACTTTCGGATTTCATAATCTATTGAATTACTCCACCTTATGGATTTTATAATTGTTAAATTACTCCACTTTCGGTTTTCATAACCATTGAATTCTTTCTACATATAATGGTATTTTTCAAAGTCCTTTGTATTTGTTTCTCAATTTATTATCTTTATTGTTTGGTTGAATTGTTTTAAAATTAAAATTAATTTAATATTTTTTGCCGTAAACTAATCTAATTTAAACTTGAAACAAATTTATTGATTTATTAATTTATTGAGCATTCATTTATAAAATTATTACATGTTAGACAAATAACTCATACGTGTCTGACTGTCTGGTCTAGTACTAGTCGGTTTTAACTTTTAAGAAAAGAAAAAAAAAGCGTGAGTATAAAAAACAAACAAACAAAGCAGAGACTTCGATTTTTATTTTTGCTTGAGGAAGAATCCAGAAACAAAGAAATCATCGATAGTTAGGTATGGGTTGGGTCTGGAGAGACGATTCATCCGTTTCGGACGCCGCCGGTAATGATATCACCGATCAACCGCCACGAGGTTCCGCCGCCGACGGCAATTGCTCCACCACGACGGTGGTGAGATCGAAGTGCAAGACGGAGGAGGTGGAGCCTGGGAAGTTCGTCAGGAAGTGCGACAAAACCGAGGAGATCCTCCGCCACTGTTTTGGCAAGTAAGTGGTTTCTCATCTTCCTATGTGAAAATTTGACTATTGGAGTGAGTAATCAAATACTATCAGTTTGTTACCTTTCATTTCTCCTTTTGTGATCACTAAACTGATTTTGATTCTCACTCTCTATGTTCTGTATCTCGTTTTAAGGCCCTCTGAAGTCGTTCAATCCACCACAGAGCACACGGAAGAGGATGTCACAGACCAGATGGTGCGTGGTGGATCTTCTCCCCCAAATCAGTTTGAGGAAAACCCCTTAAACTTCCCGGGACTCCGAAGCGACTTAGACGACATCGAGCGCCATTTCTTTAGCGGGATGAAGAGTTTCTTTGAAGCAGCTGAAGAGATGAAGAGCAGCTTGTTTGACATCATGGGGGATTATGACTCAGCCACCGTGAGAGAGATACCCATTCAAGACCATCCGAAGATAGACGACGAAAATGCCGCCACTAGACAGCCTTTCTCCTCTGGAGAAATTGATCTCTCGGGCTTGGCCAAGGACGTTTGAGTCATGGTCTTCTTCTTCTTCTTGTTCTTTTCTTTGGCATAATATAACTTTCAAGTATGTAATATGACACTGCTATTAATGTTAGACGCGTCCATGTTTTTGCATAGTGGTTATTCTCTAATTCTCTTATCATTACTTTTGTTTTCTTTTTTATCATACCAACCAAAAACATATTTATTACCTTCCCCTTAGTCTGAAAAATTTATCTACATTCTAGTTTTCATCAAGTGGTAATTTGATTTTTTTTTTAAATGGTCAACGTATGATTGTATGAGTTATGGAGTAGAATTAAAGACCCGAAATCTAACCTTATTTTGTATGAAAAGCTTGGTTACGGTTTTCAAAGGACCGAACTGTTTTTGGATATGTATGCATACAGACACTGGACAATTGATATTTTTACACAGCCTCACAGAGTTGTACTGTTAGGTTTTGGGTTTGTATGGAGAGAATCATTAGAGATAAATTTTATTAACGAAAAGCCTGTCAAATGCTTAAGCCTTAAACTAACTTGCTCTAAAAAAAGAACTAAAAGAAGTTATTTCTCCAAAAGAAAAGCAAAACATAAATGAAACTTAGCAAAATCTCTAATTGCAACAAAGAAGAAACACACAATTAGAAAACACTTGATAAAATTAAACTTCTGATTCTGCTCCATCTCTTTGGCCTCGAGGAACCGGGACCAAGCTGGGAAAATAAGTGCAATGCAAAGGCCAAGGATCAACCACAGAATCTAAGTGGACTTTGCTGATCAACTTGTCTCCCCCCATAACATAGATCCAAGCCTTGCCAGTTCCATCGCAAGAACACACTACAACCCTTTCATTGCTGTCGATGAAGTAACTCGGCTTCTGCCAGTAGGAGGTCTGTACCAAAACGGGAAAGTTAGGTATTGAAAAAGTCATGAAATTCATCCAAACCACATCTTTACCATTCTCAACGTTAACCTTGTTTTTGGTCACCCAAATCTCAATCTTCTTTGTTATGTGACACTGCTTTAACACCGAAAACCGATCTCCTTTAAAGACGTTAATAACAAGAACATCGCTAGGATGGATTCCACTCGGTAGCTTACAATATCCATAGAATTCTTCGCTCGAAAATTGAAAGGTACATAGGATGTACAAGGGATCAGCAAAAATAATCCAAAACAAAGTTCCATTCAACAAGACGCCATTTGGAGGCAAGGTCATGGATTTTCCACCCGGTATCTGAACCCCAAATAGTTTTGTAAACACTTTCCTCACTTCCACCATTGCTATCAAGACGACCTATGCCATAGAAGGTAAAGCTAGGTTCGCTAATCCATGTACTTTGTTTTAACCACGGGTTACAAACTGCTGCTCCTTTATCCATGCTACATATCAAGAACTCGTCGTAGTTAACCACCTTTTTAGGGTTTTGAGATTCTAAACCGGGAATATCCAATGTTAACTCACGCACAACTATCTTGGGATCCACGCTTACAGAATAAATCTTTGATTTTGTTGTTAGGATGAATCGAAACGTCTCCTTGTGCTTGTATATGAAAGTCTTGTCGTCCAAAGTAGCTTTCCATCGTTTGCAAACAACTCTGAAGCGCACAAGAGATTTTGGAGAGACACGAGAGAGTATCTCTTCAGTCAGCTCCCATAGAAGATTCTCGTATGCGGCTATCTCCTTTAAATTTTTAATTGAATCCATTCTGTTTTCCTCACTATGGTTTTCACAAAATGATAGTACTATATATATACACATACATCTTTATATTCCTGAGATTTTACAAAACAATCAGTTTGATGAATAAATGAGAAAAATATGTTGACAAAAAAAGAGAAACATATAGAAATATATTATGAATTAATAAAAAGACTTTAATCAATTAAATAGAAGTTGATTTGATATTTTTTTATATCATTAATGAATATCTAAAATTATAAAGATTTAATGGCACAAATTGTAAATAAAATCTCAAATAAAAATTAATTTCATATGCTGTTTATGTTTTAATAAGATAGACTAGAAGGACGTCAAAAAAAAACTAGAAGGATGTTTTAGAAAAAGATAGACTAGGTTCAGATCCACACTTCAAAATCATGGTATATATTTTATTGTCTTCTTTGTATATGATTTTATTCTTTATGAATTAATTTTATTATTTGTATAAAATATAGAGTAAAAAGACTTTTATTAGATTTTGTACAGTAAATATAGAAAATATGTTTATACTTAAATTAAAAATATATGCTTAAGATATTATCATTTAGTCAAATGTTTTGAAATAATTAATTAAAAATAATTTTAATCTATATTATTATTTGAGATGTGGATTTGCTTACTTTTCAGCTTAACCATGATTTTCCGGATTAATCAGTAGTCCTAATAATTTTTAAAAATAATTTTGTAATACTTATATAATTTAATAATAAAAAGTTATGAAGAGATTATGATAATTACATGTACAATCCACATAAATATTTAATATTTGTCTTATTTATTATTATTATTATTTTAAAATATATTTTTTATAAATATTTTTTGTTTGTCCGTTTCTCCACAATTTAGGAATAATTAATAGTTTAAATAATTGTAATAAATATTTTTCATAGTATTTATATATTTAAATAATAATATTATTTATATATTTAAATAAATATATTATATTAAAATAATTATACTATATTCTTAAATTAAATCATAATTAAAATTGTATCAATTAATGCACAGTAATTTTATAACTATACAATTAAATGTAAGTAAATACATACATAAAACTACTCAGTTTTAAGTTTTTATAAAATTTTACCTTCTAAAAAAATGAAATGAAATTTATATTCAAATTATTATTATATAAATTTTAATGTATAAAACTATTAAAACAATATTTAAATATTTATTTATTTTGACAAAAAATCAGATCAATATATTTAATATTTGAATTTCCTATATTGACTTTCATATAACTCTATTTATATAAATTTTCAAATTTTGTTATAAAGTATTTAAACATAAATAAATTTCATATATGATTATATTAGATCACATAATTGTTTATAATGATTATTTTTTAATAAAAATAGATAGTATAAATTATTTAAAATTATAGTATTGCATTACCGTACGCCTCAAAATCTAATAAACTCAAGTTTATTTATTTACTAGATTGGGACCCGTGCGTTGCAACAGGCTTTATTTGATATTTTAATTTAATAAAAAAAATTAATTTTTTTTTTAAAATTGTTTTTTCATATGTTATGTGAAATTTATTTTATAGTTAAGAACTCGTTTACACACATAAGTTTCAGTTAATATTTGTTAGAGCTAGAAAAAACATCCAAACGTAAAAATTTAAACCGGATCATCATACTCGTTATCAAAATCTTTTTTTTTAAATACTATTAAGTAGGTATGTTTACTTTTGTTAGGATTTTTTAAAAAGGAAAAAAAATATTTTCTAAATCTTGTTTTTATTTAAAATTAAAAAAAGAAAAACTATCAAATACTTTTTTATATTTTTGTTTAGGATTATAGAAAAGGAAAATTATTATCATATAAACTTTTACAATTATCTTATGTTTTGAATTTCAGAAAAATCTTATTGCTATCAAATAATTATTTCTAGTTATTATTAAATAATTTTAAATTATTATTTTTACGGTTTATATTAATACTATTTTTACACTTCATTTTTAATTAAATAATTTTTAGTATCATGTTCATCATCAATTTTCTATACTATCAAATAACTTCTTACAATTCTCTTATGGTTAGAAATTAAAAAATATGATACAAATCTCTTTTGTTTAGAATTTTCTTTTAAAAGAAAAAGAACTATCAAATATTTTTTTTACAGTTTTAGTGTGTTAGAAAATAAAATTAAAACTACATAATCTTTTATAATTATTTTTTCTAGGATTTAGAAAATAAAAATACTATCAAAGAATTATTTCCAGCAAATATTAACTATTTTTAAAAGTTGCTATTTTCAAAATTCGTTTTCTCAATAAAAAAAATTATTTTTAGTTAATTATATTATGTCTTATACATACAAACATATATTTCTCATATTTACACATACTTATGTACGATAAAAACATAATAATAATAATAAAAAACTTGTGTTAGTGTAATAAGATGTAAAAAGGATGATAAAAAAATTGAATTGTTTAGAGAAATTAAAAGAAAATACTCAGATAATATTTTTATTGTCAATACTATTTTGTTAAAAAATAATATGAAGAACTTTAAACCTAAATATAGATGTGAAAATAATATTTATTTTGGTATATATTTTTGTAGCATACATTTATCAGTTAAAAAGGAAAGTTAGTTATTTATATGAAAATAATAAGAGTACTTTCACATTTTTTTTACTTAGGTTTTTTAAAAAAGAATATCACTTATTTTATAGTTAGTTTTTCTATTTGATTTTTATTAAATAATTTCTTGTACTTGTAGGTTTTTATAATTCGTTTTTATTTAATTTTTTTTTAAAAAAACTTAGTATTTTATCTTATAATATCTTTCTTTAGTATCTTTAAAGATGAAAATATACAAAATATTTTAAAAAGAAAAAAAATACTTTCAAATAGCTTTTTACAATTATTCTTTGTTTATAGAATTTTCAAAAATTTAATTTACTATCAAATATTTTTAAAATATTATAAAAAGAGCCATACAAATATAATTGTAAAAGGCTATGTAATAG